>NC_137890.1:37395696-37995696 GCF_963455335.1 Martes martes | reverse complement strand
AAACCAAAAGACAACTGACAGAATGGGAGAAGATATTTGCAAACGACATATCAGATAAAGGGCTAGTATCCAAAATCTATAAAGAGCTTATCAAACTCAACACCCAAAGAACAAATAATCCAATCTAGAAATGGGCAGAGGACATGAACAGACATTTCTGCAAAGACATCCACATGGCCAACAGACACATGGAAAAGTGCTCCACATCACTCAGCATCAGGGAAATACAAATCAAAACCACAATGAGATACCACCTCACACCAGTCAGAATGGCTAAAATTAACAAGTCAGGAAATGACAGATGCTGGTGAGGATGCGGAGAAAGGGGAACCCTCTTACACTGTTGGTGGGAATGCAAGCTGGTGCAACTGCTCTGGAAAATAGCATGGAGGTTCCTCAAAAAGTTGAAAATAGAACTACCCTATGATCCAGCAATTGCACTACTGGGTATTTACCTTAAAGATACAAATGTAGTGATCCGAAGGGGCACGTGCACCCGAATGTTTATAGCAGCAATGTCCACAATAGCCAAACTGTGGAAAGAACCTAGATGTCCATCAACAGATGAATGGAGAAAGAAGAAGTGGTATATATACACAATGGAATACTATGCAGCCATCAAAAAAATCTTGCCATTTGCAACAACGTGGATGGAACTAGAGGGTATCATGCTTAGTGAAATAAGTGAGTCGGAGAAAGACAACTATCATGTGATCTCCTTGATATGAGGAAGTGGAGATGCAACATGGGGGGTTAGGGGGGTAGGAGAAGAATAAATGAAACAAGATGGGATTGGGAGGGAGACAAGCCATAAGTGACTCTTAATCTCACAAAACAAACTGAGGGTTGCTGCGGGGAGGGGGGTCGGGAGTGGGGGGTGAGGTTATGGACATCTGGGAGGGTATGTGCTATGGTGATTGTTGTGAAGTGTGTAAACCCTGCGATTCACAGACCTGTATCCCTGGGGATAGAAATACATTATATGTTTATAAAAAAAATTTTTTTAATTAAAAAAAAAATAGAGTTCCCTCTAGCCTTCTAGTCTCAGAATATATAAATGCATGTCTTTTTTTTAAGATTTTATTTATTTGACAGAGAGAGAGGGAGAGGTCACCAGTAGGCAGAGAGGCAGGTAAAGAGAGAGGAGGAAGCAGGCTCCCCACCGAGCAGAGAGCCCAGTGTGGGCCTCGATCCCAGGACCCTGAAATCATGACCTGAGCGACAGACAGAGACTTAACCCACTGAGCCACCGAGGTGCCCTAAATGCATCTCTTTAATCCAGGTTATCAAAATTCCTTTTCATCTGGCTAAATTCCAGAGAATAGCTTTAATACGTCACAAAGTAATCAAAGCAAACTCCCAGGGATGGTTAGAACAAACTCTGGAGTCCTATATTTCAATATATTACAGTATGACATATGAAATTTTAATGGCTAAGTTTCTAATTGGTATTGGAGTGTCTTAAATGTAATAAAATCCTAATATGTACACTCACTGCTGTAAGAATATCTAACAGAAGTCTTCTTGAAATGCATTTTTCACCCCAAGATATTCATTATTCTAAATTTAATACCAACACATGTGTGCATGCCCACATACAATACAATACCACCAATTTTGTATGATGAGTTCTTGAGGAAAGGTAAATACTGAAGACATTATAAATCCTTACTTGTTAGAACACAGAGAAATGAATTCCTGCTCATTTACCACCCAACCATGTACTCCAAATCTATATTTTTCTCATTCCTGCTACTATTATCTTTCCCAAGGCCAATATACAAATAGATACACACTTTCAGGAGAAAGAAACTAAAAGAACATGTGTATACATCTTTTGGAACTGAAAGCACGTCTGGACAATGCTGCTCAGCTTTTAGAAGCTCTTTATGTATATCTTTGATGGTGATAATTTTGTTGCATTCTAATCCTGTGTAATTTAAGGGGCAAATTTTTATTTTATTGCTAATTTTCAATACCACCCAATCTGTTGTTATTAGCAAGCTGATCTTTAACCTGGAAGAGAGTCCAGGGAATATTGTTTCAGTTTTTACCCACTTCTGGCTGGAAAGCAAAAAGCGTATCAAACATATTTAAGAAAGTGTCAACTTAAATCCTGATAGAATATAGGTGATACTTTATTGTTACTTAGGCTTATGGTATTTGGTATTCCTAGATTTCACTTTTTATTTGCTGTTTAATTTTAAAGGTTTCAGAAATAACATCTCAAATGATTAATAGTATTGGCAAATCTCTAATTGTCATTTGGAGGAACCACTGTCAATACTGTCTGAGGTTCTTCTTTTAACCTTGATAAATCTTCCACTTGCACCAGATAAAAATGAAGCAACTCATGCTAGGCCTTGTGCCAATTATATAATAGCCAAGGAAAACAATGCTATTGCTAAATAAAACCACTGTAATTTTATTTGTACCACAATGTTGTTATGCACAATTACAATTATTTCATAATTGTTAGTTCTAATGATGAAGATTTGTGTTATTTAAGTGTACCTTGTATAAAGTTTTTAATGTATTTGTAATTCATGTTGGCATATTTTATTTATTGCATTCTAAAATGTCTTTTACTTTACATACGGTTTTGCTTTCAATTTTTGTAAGAAAAAGTCCCTATGTTTCATTTTCTTTTTTTTTAATATTTTATTTCTTTTCAGCGTAACAGTATTCATTGTTTTTTCACCATACCCAGTGCTCCATGCAATCCGTGCCCTCCCTAGTATCCACCACCTGGTTCCCCCAACCTCCCACCCCCCTCCCCTTCGAAACCCTCAGGTTGTTTTTCAGAGTCCATAGTCTCTCATGGTTTCATTTTGTGTTGAAAAAGTAAAAACACATGCTTCCGTTTGTTTCCTTTTTGGATTAGATTTATCCTTTTTTGAAAATTGAATTTGGGGGCACCTGGGTGACTCTTGGCTTAGTGCCTGACTCTTGGTTTTCCCAGGTTGTGATCTCAGGGTCATGACATTGAGCCACACTTCAGGCTCTATACTCAGTGTGGAGTCTGCTTAAGACTCTTTCTCCCTCTCCCTCTGCCCCATCCCCCCCCCAAAAAAAATCTTTAAAAAAAGGAAAGAAAATTGAATTTCAATTAGATCAAGGTATGAAGGCATCTGGATTTGGTGGGGTGTGTCCCTCAGCACCTCCTCATCTTTCTGCTCTGATTGTTTCAGTTTCTATTTGGACAGTCCTGGTGCCCATCGAATGTTTTACTGTTTTATCTCAATAAAACTATTTACCTTAATACAAACATAAATAGAAACAATGATAAGCATTCTGTATTTCAGCTTAATTTTTTAAGGTAGTACGGGATAACACCTCTGTTGTTTTTCCAGCCTACTGAATCAGTATCTCAGGGAAGGGGCTTCAGGATCTGAGCAGGATCTGTGCTTTTTAATGAGTGTCCTAAAGAATTCTTAAGACCAGGAAATGTTTATACTGAAGAACTGATATAGTAAACTAGATGTCACTGGATGTAAATTAGGATCTAAACTTAGCTGTGATTTGTGTAACTCTCAGTAAATTGACTAATCATACCAGACCTCCTATTCTTATCCTATTAAATAATCAAAAAACACAATGTCATCCAAGTTTCTTACCTTTCATTCAGCTAACTTTGGAATCAAAACGAAGTACATTTGGGGGGCACCTGGGTGGCTCAGTGGGTTAAAGCCTCTGCCTTTGGCTCAGGTTATGATCCCAGGGTTCTGGGATCGAGCCCCACATCGGGCTCTCTGCTCAGCGGGGAGCCTGCTTCCTCCCCTCTCTCTGCCTGCCTCTATGCCTGCTTGCGATCTCTGTCTGTCAAATTAAAAAAAAAAAAAAAAAGGAAGTACATTTGGAAATTAAAAAAAAATTATACAAATATAAAATATCAATTTTCCTGTGCTTAAGACTGCTGCTGATGTCTACTCTTTGGAGTATAGCCATTTACTTTTCTCAACCCTCAACAGAATTGTTGATAGCTATATCTTTCTACTGTTCTATTTTGTTTTGGAGTTGAAGTGTGTGATTTAATAATCATAAGAATTAATTTTGCACAAGTGGGACACAGAAAATGTAAAATGCTAACTAGTATCAGAAATTGTATACTTTCTGGGGGCGCCTGGGTGGCTCAGTGGGTTAAGCCTCTGCCTTCAGCTCAGGTCATGGTCCCAGGGTCCTGGGATTGAGCCCCGCATCAGGCTCTCAGCTCAGTGGGGAGCCTGCTTCCCCCTCCCCCTCTGCCTGCTTCTGTGCCTACTTGTGATCTCTCTCTCTCTCTGTCAAATAAATAAATAAAAATAAAATCTTAAAAAAAAGAAATTGTATGCTTTCTGAATAAATGTATTTCAAGTTCTTAAAAAGTCGTAAGTTTTGACCTAAATATAATGAGGATAAAGATGATTTTCTACATTTATATGTCATGTAGCATTGTCAAAATAAAATATTTATTTTTCATTGATAGAATGTAACTTACAGCATCATTTCTCTTCCTGCTGAAATATTACCAATTAAATAAAACATGAGCTCTCTAGACAGTTTTTGCTTTCATTTCTCTATATGGATTTCAGAACTCTCTGTTCAGTCTCCTAGAGCATACCCCAAACCGATTTCTACCTAGTGTATTTTATGCATTCTGGCACTTTGAATTCTGACACAAACCAAATTTCTGAATAAGTTAGAATATTAGCAAGGCCGGTGCTTGAGTTTGGGTTCACTAGGCAAACTTTCATCTTCAGGAAAACAATACGAGGGCAGTTATAAGGTCCTTTGCTAATGAATAATAGAAAAGAATAAGGAAATTCAATAATATAATTAAGTTTGGAATAAAAAATGAGAATAAAGTTGAGTATATTCAAATTTTAAGCAAATTAAATACATCTGAACTATATTGTATTCTCAAGGATGAATAAATAAATAATGGTTTATGCTACTTATCAAATAACTAATCCATTCTGGAAGAGACTTGTGTTTTTATTTCTCCAAAATTCAGTCTCTCTTTTTGCTAATAGAAGTCTGTATGTCAAAACTTCTCTATACTTCTTTAATATGCCCTCTCCTCCCTGCCCAGTAAAAGAAGATACCATGTTTTTGCATGTGTGTGCTCCTTTTGGAGGTAGGTGAAGACAAGGAATACTGAGGAGTACCTCTGTACTTTCCTTGGATCTCTGAGAAGCAGTAAGTGTACTGACAGTGTAATGATTGTCTTCTTTATCTGTAGCTAATCATGGCAGCAAGGAAAAAGGAGGGAAAAGCATAAACATGCAAAAGAGACATTTCTAAAGGAGAGAAGGAAACAATGAGGAGGAAAGTCATATATTCTCAGTGCAACCATACGTGAACCAGGGGTGGGCTCTGGGCATTTGTGCCTCAGAAAAGGGAATAGTTAATGTATGGACCATTCTAAATTTCCTATGATCTCTGAAACTGTTCTCATGGAGGATCTCTTTGTGGGGGGAAAAATGTTGAATGATTATGGTAATATTTGAAACTATAAGGTAAATCAGTTCCTTAAACTGAAATTAGGGCCTCTGTTGACACTAGCTTTTTGAGGTTCTGGTGTGAAAGTGTGAATGTACATGTGATGCTGTTCTGTTTTTCAGAAGGGTCAGTAAGGTGAATCTTTGTTAAGCTATTCTAATTGAGATTAAAACCCCAACTTTGTTGCAGGAGGCTTAGCAAAATAGAGTTAGCAGGCACAAAGTTTCCAACTCCAGTGATGCAGAAGTTTTATGTGTTGGAGTCTGATATCTCCATGAAAATGGAGTTTGTACCAAAAACAAAACAAAACAAACAAAAAACAACCACAACAACAACAAAAAAACATTTAGTATTTTATGTATTTAATATTTCATGTTGAAATTGCTAAGGAAGTGAACCCACCCAGTACTAGTTATCATTAGCTGCAGAGTTGTTCTGATGTTCTCATGTTATGATGTGTGTGTGTGTGTGTGTGTGTGTGTGTGTGTGTATTGTGTGTGTGTGTGTGATGTGCTTGGGCAAGTGGAAAGGTCTTAAGAACAATTTCAGGGTAGCTTCTTAATAGCCCACTGCTTTCCCGTAAGAGCAAAATAACACTGTTTATATATTTATACATTCTCTTTCATAACCCTGTATGTATATTTATCTTTGCATGACTTTGAGAGAATTTGTGTATAAAGATAGAGGAATCACATTAAAAAAAAAGCTCATCCATCATCAGTTTTTGCAGCTTTATAAACACTGAAAACTTAATGTGAATACTCTGTTGTTGCCATTTGCATTTCCTCGATCATTGGACATTAGATCATTTGATGTGTTTTTAAAGTAATTATAGCACAAAAGTGTCTACTGTTGATTATGACAAATGTCTGTCAAGCTGTGAACTATCTAGAGAAGTGTTCAAATCTATTAAAAACTCTAATGATCTTTGCTATAATTTATTTAACTCTAGGCAGAGGCTGATGTGGCAGAATTAAATTTAACATTGTTCAGTGATACTAGATTATCCCAGGAGCTAACACTGACAAAAGTCAAAGAAAAAGGGAAAAAAAGAGAATAGTTTATTCATTTATATTTATTTATTCATACATTTATAATTTTAAATAAATAAAACTAGAAAAAAGTTTTTTTAAGTATATATTAATTCATTTTAATTTAATTCAATTCAGTTCTTTCAAAGAATCACTGAGTGATTAATGTGTGTTGGGTACAATGTTGAGTATTAGAGACTGAGTGAAGAATCCGCTACTTTCTATACTCTTGGGGGTTTTAAAATTTGTTTGTGAAGACTGAGAAGTACAGAGTCAAATACAATATAAAATAAAAGTGTTATTAGGGTAAGGGGGGCATGGGGGAGGAACAACTAAACAATTGAAAGAGTTCCTGGAGGAAGGGTTATTTAAATATCTGGATGGTATAGAGTTAGTCTGTGCAGGACAGAGGAGAGCAGAAGAAAAAGCTATTTGCAGCTGAAACTATAGCTTACACAAAGGATCAGCAGAATCAGAGTCTTACAAAAGCAATAAACTGAAAATCATTCTGTATGCTACAACATGAGAGTGTAAGATAAACATCTCAAAACTTGGGATGTGAGAGTGTAACAGGATCTTAGAAGATGGAATAAGAAGTTTAGGATCTTTGGGATCCAGTGAACATTTTTAATTAGAGGAGTGATATAACCAGATGTGTATTTAAAAAAAAAGAAGAAGGAAAAGAGTAAGTCTCTTGCAGTTATGGGGAACACTGAAATGAAGGAAGATGGGATAAAGGAGACCAGATTCAGCAGAGAGATAATTGCAACAAATTCAAGGATAGCGCTTGCAGTTCCCTCTTGGACAACTAGGGGTTTAATGGTTCAAATCACCAAGATCAGAGACATAGGGAGAGCAGGTTTCTCTGTGTGATGAGATGGAGTTTGCTTTCAAACATACGAATTTGAGAATTCATATAGGATAGTCTCATGGGAAAGAGTTGGAGGGCATCAGTGTGGAAAAAGATTTATGGTCAACACAGAGGTTAAGAGGAGTGACCACTTGTCAGCCATACCCTGTTGTAGATGATGTTAAGAGATGGGAAAGCAGGATATGAACAGTTAACCAGTTCCCCTCCAAATTACTGGCAGAGACAAACAGGGAGCAACTAGGGATTCTTTCAAACTTTTTTTTTTTTTTCCTGTTTCTGTATCTTCTGATCAAGATGACTCAGGTTATTTATTGCTTTGTATTTATTTCATATTTAGAATACTGATTTATTTGTGTCTGACCTAAATGACCTAGGGAGTTTGCTGTTTTATATTTATCATATATATCAGCCAGTATAAATGAGACTCACATGGTCTCAGTTCCCTCTTCTTTTTATTCTCATGTGTTTGTGGATGTGACTGCAGAGTGCCTTTGCTTTCAACAGCCTGCACCTGCAGCTCCTGAAGCTTGCTTTCCTCAAAGGTCCAGAAAACCAGATGTCCTAGAAGTTTGTATCCTTCTTTGGTGACCTCCAACCAAGGACTGGGAGATGTGGGACCAAGAAAGCTCCAGATTTCTTTGCACAGGTTAGGCAATTCTGAGGCATAATTTACATCATCTTGAGGATTCTGCCTAGTATCACAACCTTGGTTGGCTTGCTCCCCTCTGTTCTGCTCTTTCAACTTTTTGCTGTTTCCTTAAAGTATTCACATAATAAATCACTTTCTTACAAATCCCCATCTTAGGCTTGACTTCTGGAAATCTATCCTAAGACATGTTATTTTCATGTTTACCTTAATAATCTCCATGCCCTTCTCCATGCTGGTTCACAAAGACCTATGTAATGTGTGATTCCATCTCAACATATAAATCTGAAACAATGTACTTGATGGTTCCCAAGATAGTCTTGTCTCTGGTCTTTGGGTTATATTGTATAGAATAAGCATTCTAAGCTTTGAATTCATAATAGAGGTAAATATTCTATATATGTGTATACATACAAACTAGGAGGAATGAATCTACTTGTATTTTTCAGGGGATTTTCAATTCCAACTGACAGAAATCCAACTAAAGTTAGATTAAAACAAAAAAGGTAACTAATTATCACATGCATCTCCCATCTCCGAAGAGTGAGACTGACCTCAAGGCATTGCAGAATTTGGGATTCAATGGTATCATGAGAAGGCAATCTTCCTCTTGCATGTTTTGCTTGTTTGCTTCAATTATGTTCATTCTGACAGGTTCTTTCTGTGAGGAGATACAATGGTTGCTGGAAACCTTAAGCCTACAGTGTCCTCATAAATCTGTTTCCACAGCTGCTATAAAAAAATGCAATTCTTTATATTCTCTTTGGTGATGACCTATTTTTTTAATCTTTGTCTCCAGTAGTTTTTAGAATTTTCTCTCTTATTCCCACTGTTGTGCAGTTTCACAATGATTTATCTTGTTAGGGGATCTTTTCTTAATTTATTGTGCTGGACTCTGCAGGTTCTTTTAGTCTAGAAACGTCTGTTATTTAGGACTTGGAATCATTTTCATATTATTATATGGAGAGTAGCTTTACTTCCATTATCCTTTTTCTTTTCCTGAAATCTGAATTATTTTAATCAAGCATAATGATAGAATTTTCTTAACATTTCTAATTTCATTTTTTGTTCTATTTTGTGGCTGATAATTTCAAGTTTATGTGTCACATTTACTATTTACTATTATTTACCTTCTTATTCTTAAATTCTAATAACTTTTTTCTTATTATCTAAAATTTTATTTTCTAGAAAACTGTTACTTTATTTCCTGGATGCACTATCTTTTGAGGATAATTTTTTAATGATCCTACTGATTCCTATATTTTTCTCATTTATTCCAAATTTCTTTATTCTGTTGTTACTTTTTGTCTGGTTTTAAATCTCCAGGAGTTTTCCTTAAATTTCCTGGTGATTTTTGGGTATCCTGTCATAGTTAAATGTGAAAGTCAAAGAAACTAATAGAAAAATTCAGTGTATCTGGACAAAACTATTATTAATGGATGAGCTTTACTTTATGTTGATCAGATAGAAGCCTCTCTCTCTTTCACTGGGAAATCCCAAAAGGCCCATATCTGTGGGTCTTTGTGCTTCCAGTTAGTCTGTTTTACTTTTTGGAATTCCATAATCATTTGTCTGGCTAAAAGCCTGTTTGCTTCTATTTTGAAGACAATGTGAAAAATGGGAAAATGAGGCTTCCTTACAAAAGACACTTATGTAATATCACCCTAATACTTATATTTGATGTCCATGAAATCAAAACCTCTCTTGGTCAACCCTTTCAGAATGCCAAGTTTCAACAAATTTGCTGTTTAACAAGTTACTCCAAAACTCAGTGACTTGAAACAATAATAATCATTTATTATCCCCCAGAGTTTTGGTAAGTCTATAATTCAGGAACAGCTTCTCTGGATGGTTCTGGCTCATGGTCTCTCAGTGAGCTTGCGATCAAATGTCTTCCAGGCTTCAGTCATCTGAAGGCTTCACTGGAGCTGGAGAATCTGCTTCCCAAGGTTATCAACAAATATGGGTAATACTGGCTATCAATAGAAGTGCTCCAAGAAGGACCTTCCCCAGGGAATCTGAAGTATACTCAGCATGGTGGTTAGATTCCTAGAGCAAGTGATCCAGGAGGCAAAGTGAAAGCCAAAATGCCTTTTATGAAATGCCTCAGAATTTACACACTGCCACTTACATAATTTTCTATGTGTTATGTATGTTGGCTCTGATTGATTGTGGGAAGGGACTTTACAAGGGTATGACCATGGATGGTAAGGATCCTTGGGAGCCACCTAGGAGGATGTCTACCACAAGGTTTTTTTGTTGCCAGTTGTTTGTATTCTAATTTCCTTACCGCTAAACATAGGTAGAAATGGGGGCCACAATAGGTATAACTTTTTATAATCTGATTTATATATACAATAAAAATATATATACATATACACACATAAACATAGTAAGACATATTATTGATTTTTGTCTTCAAATATGAAAAGATCAGTATGGTAAGACTGCATTTCTCTGCAACCTTTCTAGTCTGCCTTCCTTTGTGTATTGTCTTTAGTCATATGCTGGTTTCTTTCACAAGTACTAAATGTCTGAACCACATTTATTAGTTTTATCCAGCAAAAAAGATTGTACCTAGTAAACAAAAAGGAAGATTTCAGGCAGTTGCCTGCCTTTCAGCTTTTATCTCAAGATATATAACAAATATTCATCTATCTTTGCTTCTTATGGAAAGTAGTATTTCTGATTGAAAAATTTTCGGTCCTTTTGAAAAGTAGTTTTCATTCTTCTTACAAAAACATGTTAGAAGAAACATTAAAGTATCCATATGCCTATGCCATTTCTTTCCCTTTTGTTGTTGTTGTTGTTGTTGTTCTGAAGTAAATGGCATACTTTATGCAGATTTCATTAGTATTTCGATCATATCCTTTTTCTGTTTTGTTTCAGGATCACATTCAAGAAACCTCCTAACATTCTATCCTTGTATCTCCTTAGCCTATTCTGTACCATCACAGATTCTCAGACTGCCGTTGTTTTTGATGACTCTGAGAGTTTTGAAAATCATTAGCGTATATTTTGAAGAATGAATGTCTAGATTTTGATACATCTGATATTTTCTTATATACATATAGTTAATCTGGAGTTACAAGTTCTGAAGAGAAAGATTAAGGAGGTAAAGTGCCATTTATTACAACATGTCAAAGATACATGCTTTCAACATGACTTACCACTGTTGATACTAACTTTGATCACTTGGCCAAGTTTATGATTGCCAGTTTTCTTCATCATATAGTTAATATTTTTTTCCTTTTCCATACTCTGCTCTTTAGAAACAAGTCATTAAGTACCACCCACACTCAAGGAGTGGGGAGCTAAGATCCACTGCCTTGAGAGGGAAGAATAACATGAATTATTGGAGTTCTTCTCTCTCTATATATATGCATTTAAATTTTATATCTGTCTGTATATGTATGTCTATATCAGTAAGGACTTTTAGATACTACTACATTGTTTATGTTGTGGTTCAGATGGTTCCAGGGTTTGGCCATTGGAAGTTCTTTCCGTTTGGTTTCTTTATCCTTTTGACATGTCCTATCTTTTCCTTCCTTCCTTCCTTCCTCCCTCCCTCCCCACTTCCCTTCTCTTATTTCTGTTGTTTCAAATATCTTGTGTTATTTTGTGTATCCTGTAGCCTACCCTAAAATCAGCCATTCTACAAGAAGCCATGGTTCCTTATATTGGTGAATTCTATTGGAAACCAAGATCTGGCTACTCTGTGTTCGTTGATACTGGAATATCATTGCTTCTGGATCTTTTCAGCAGACAGAACCAGAAGATATATGTGTGTTTGCTAATCCATGCAGATACACATATCTGTAATTATTATTATACCAATTCATCTGTAATTAAGCTAAACATGGTTTATGTAATTCCATACACCATGAATCATTCTAGCCTTTTCCAGGGCATTCATTTTTAGTAGAGAATCTAAATATAGGCCCTGAATTAAAGACCTCTCTTTGATTAACAAAAGTCGACCCAGCAGTTTTTTCTGAGGAAGTCCAAAATCCACTCACAGGGAAAGGATCATTTTGTATAATGTTTGTTTACTTTTTGTTGTTTTCATTTCAGTTTTCTCTGGTACATGGTTTTCTCTAGCTTAGCTGTTTCTTTAGAGACTTTTTTTTAAAAAATGATCACAATAATTTAGTTTAACTGAATTTCAGTGTTCTCAATTTTAAGATGGAGTCATTAAAATTAATATGCCCAGTCATAATCTATGTGTTTTAACATCAGTGATACTAAACTGATTAAGATTAGTAATATTTTATAAGTTGATATCCCACATATCAGAAAATATTAGAGCTATCTAACACTACTTTCTCTTATAGAATTTACCTTTCCTAGCAGTGAACCTTTTTTAAAAAATGTTAAACATTTTTTAATTTAAATTCAGTTAACATATAATGTATTACTGGTTTCAGAGGTACAGGTGTGTGATTCATCAGTCTTAGATAATACTCAGTGCTCATTACATCACATGGTTTCTTTAATGTCCATAACCCAGTTACAGCATCCCCCTCAATCCTTCCCTTCCAGCGACACTCAGTTTGTTTGATTTAGAGTCTTTTATGGTTTGTCTCCCTCTCTGGTTTTGTCTTGTTTCATTTTTTCTCTCTTCCCCTATGATCCTGTCTAGTTTCTTAAAGTCCACATATCAGTGAGATCATATGACAATTGTATTTCTCTGAATGACTTATTTCACTTAGCATAATACCCTCTAGTTTCATACACATCATTGCAAAAGGCAATATTTCATTTTTGATGGCTGTGTAATATTCCATTCCAATATACCCTATCTTCTTTATCCATTCATCTGTCCATGGACATCTGGGCTCTTTCCACAGTTTAACTATTGTGGACATTGGTTCTATAAACATTGAGGTGCAGGTACCCCTTCAGATCACTACATTTATATCTTTGGGGTAAATATCCAGTGCAGTAGTGCAGTTGCTGGGTCTTAGGATAGCTCTATTTTCAGGTTTTTGAGGAACCTCCATACTGTTTTCCCGAGTGGCTGCGCCAGCTTGCATTCCTACCAACAGTGTAGGAGGGTTCCCCTTTCTCTGCATCCTTGCCAAATTCTGCCCTTTCCTGACTTGTTAATTTTAGCCATCGTGACTGGTGTGAGGTGGTATCTCATTATAGTTTTGATTTGTATTTCTCTGATGCCAAATGATGTTGAGCACTTTTTTAATGTGTCTGTTGGCCCTTTGTGTGTCTTCTTTGGAGAAATGTCTGCTCATGTCTTCCCCATATTTCTTGATTGGATTATTTGTTCCTTCAGTGTTGAGTTTGATAAGTTCTTTATAGATTTTTGGATACTAGCCCTTAATCTGATAAGACATTTGCAAATATCTCCTTCCATTCTGTCAGTTGTCTTTTGGTTTTGTTGACTGTTTCCTTTGCTGTACAAAAGCTTTTGATCTTGATGAAGTCCCAATAGTTCATTTTGTCTTTGTTTCCCTTGCTTTTGGAGACATGTCTAGCAAGAAGTTGCTGTAGCCTAGGTCAAAGAGATTGCTGTCTGTGTTCTCCTCCAGGATTTTGATGGATTTCTGTCTCACATTTAGGTTGTTCATCCATTTTGTATCTATTTTTGTGTATGGTGTAAGGAAATGGTCCAGTTTCATTTTTCTGCATGTGGCTGTCCAATTTTCCCAGCACGATTTATTGAAGAAACTATATTTTTCAATGGGATATTCATTCCTGCTTTATCAAAGATTAGTTGACCATAGCATTGAGAGTCCATATCTGGGTCCTCTATTCTGTTCCACTTATCTGTGTGTCTATTTTTGTGCCAGTATCATACAGTCTTGATGATAACAGCTTTGTAATAGAGCTTGAAGTCCAGAATTGTGACACCACCAGTTCTGGTTTTCTTTTTCAACATTTCTTTGGCTATTTGGGGTCTTTTCTGGTTCCATACAAATGTTAAGATTATTTGTTCCAGTTCTGTGAAAAAAGTTGATGGTATTTTGGCAGGGATTGCACTGAATGTGTAGATTGCTCTGGGTAGCATTAACATTTTACCAATATTGGTTCTTCCAGTCCATGAGCATGGAATGTTTTTCCATTTCTTTGTGTCTTCCTCAATTTCATTCATGAGTGTTCTGTAGTTTTCTAAGTACAGCTCCTTTGCCTCTTTGGTTAGGTTTATTCCTAGGTATCTTATGGTTTGGGGGGCAGTTGTTAATGGGATCTATGCCTTAATTTCTCTTTTTCTGTCTCATTGTTAATGTATAGAAATGAAGCTAATTTCTGTGCATTGATTTTATATCCTGCCATTTTGCTGAATTCCTGTATGACTTCTAGCAATTTGGGGGTAGAGTCTTTAGGGTTTTCCATATAGAGTATCACATCATCTGTAAAGAGTGAGAGTTTGACTTTGCTGATTCAGATGCCTTTTACTTATTTTTTGCCTTTACTTTTGCCCTTTGCCTCTATTTTTGTTGCCTGATTACTGAGGCTAGGACTTCTAGTACTTTGTTGAACAGCAGTGATGATAGTGGACATCCCTGCTATATCCTGACCTTAGGGAAAAAGCTTTCAGTTTCTCCCCATTGAGAATGATATTCACTGTGAGCTCTTCATAAATGACTTTTATAATATTGAAGTATGTTCCCTCTATCCCTACACTGTGAAGAGTTTTATTCAAGGAAGAATCCTATACTTGTCAAATGCTTTTTCAGCATCTATTGAAAGGATCATATGGTTCTTGTCCTTTTGTTTATGTATTGTATCACATTGACTGATTTGTACATTTTGAAGCATCCTTGTAGCCCAGGAATAAATCCCACTTGGTTGTGGTGAATACTTTTGATGTGCTATTGAATCCTATTGGCTAGTATTTTGGTGAGAATTTTGGCATCCATGTTCATCAGGGATATCAGACTGAAATTCCTCTTTTTGGTGAGGTCTTTGGGATCAATGTAATGCTGACCTCAAAGCAAGACTTTGGAAGTTTCCCTTCCATTTCTATTTTTTGAGACAGCTTCAAAAGAATAGGTATTAATTCTTTATATATATATTATATATATAATATATATATTCTATAATATATATATTATAGAATTATATATAATATAGAATATAATATAGAATTCTATATATAATATAGAATATAATATAGAATATATATATATTATAGAATATATATATAATACAGAATTCCCCTGGGAAGCCATCTGACCTGGACTCTTGTTTGTTGGTAGATTTTTTTTATTACTGCCCCAGTTTCCTGATGGCTATGGGTCTGTTCAGGTTTTCCATTTCTTCCCGTTTCAGTTTTGGTAGTTTATACATCTCTAGGAGTTCATCCATTTCTTCCAGATTGCCTGATTTGGTGGCATATAGTTGTTCATAATATGTTCTTATAATTGTTTTATTTCTTCAGAGTTGGTTGTGATCTCTTCTCTTTTGTGATTTTATCTATTTTCACCCTTTCTCTTTTCTTTTTGATAAGTCTGGCCAGAGGTTTATCAATCTTATTAATACTTTCAAAGAACCATCTCGTAGTTTTGTTGATTTGTTCTACTGTTCTTTTGGTTTCTGTTTCATTTATTTCTGCTCTTATTTTTGTTATTTCTCTTCTCCTGCTGGGTTTAGGGTTTCTTTGCTGTTCTTTCTCTGGCTCCTTTAGGTGTCATTTTTAGCTGGTGTATTTGAGTCTTTTCTAATTTTTTGAGAAAAGCTTGTTATTGGTATGTACTTTCCTCTTAGGACCACCTTTGCTGTATCCCAAGGGTTTTGAACAGTTGTGTTTTCATTTTCATTTGTTTCCATGAATTTTTTAATTCTTCTTTAATTTCTTGGTTAACCCATTCATTCTTTAGTAGGGCGCTCTTTAGCCCCCATTTACCTGAGGTCTTTCCTAATTTCCTCTTGTGATTGAGTTCCAGTTTCAAAGCATTGTGGTCTGAAAAATGAGGTAATGATCGCAATATTTTGGTACCATTGGAGACCTGATTTGTGACCCAGTATGTGATCTATTCTGGAAAATGTTCCAGGTATACCTGAGAAGAATGTGTATTATCTTCCTTTAGGATGGAATGTCCTGAATAGATCTGTGATGTCCATGTGGTCCAGTGTGTCATTCAAAGCCCTTATTTCCTTGTGATCCTCTGCTTAGGTGATCTATCCATTGCAGTGAGGGGTGTTAAAGTCCCATACTGTTACTATATTATCAATGTGTTTCTTTGATTTTGTTATTAATTGGCTTATATAATTGGCTCCTCCCATGTTAGGGGCATGAATATCTATAACTGTTAGATCTTCTTGTTAGATAGACCCTTTAAGTATGATATAGTGTCCTTCCTCATCTCTTATTACAGTCTTCAGTTTAAAATCTAATTTGTCTGTTATAAGGATTGCCACCCAAGGTTTCTTTTGATGTCCAATAGCATGATAATGGTTTTCCACCCCCTCACATTTAATCTGGAGGTGTCTTTGTATCTAAAATGAGTCTCTTGCAGACAGCATATTGATGGGTCTTGCTTTTTTATCCAGTCTGATTCCTTGTGTCTTTTGCTTGGGGCATTTAGCCCATTTACATACAGAGTAACTATTAAAAGATATGAATTGAGTGCCATCGTATTGCCTGTAAGGTGACTGTTACTGTATATTGCCTCTGTTCCTTTTTGCTTCTATGTTACTTTTGGGCTCTTTTTTTGCTTAGGGGATCCCTTTTAACAAGTCTTGTAGGGCTGGTTTTGTGATCAAAAATCCCTTCAGTTTCTGTTTCTCCTGGAAGCTTTTTATCACTCCTCCTATTTTGAATGACATCCTAGCTGGATAAAGTATTCTTGGCTGCATATTTTTCTCATTTAGTACCCTGAATATATTATGCCAGTTCTTTCTTGCTTGCCAGGTCTCTGTAGATGGGTCTGCTGCCAATCCAGTATTTCTATCCTTGTAGGTTGCAGACCTCTTGTCTCGAGCTGTCTTCAGGATTTTCTCTTTGTCTCTGAGATTTGTAAGTTTCACTATTATATGTTGGTGTGTTGACCTATTTTTATTGATTTTGAGGAGAGTTTTCTATGACTGCAGGATTTTGATCCCTGTTTTCTTCCCCAGATTAGGGAAATTTTCCACTATTATTTCTTCCAATATACCTTCTGCCCCTCTCTCTCTTTCCTCTTCTTGTGGGATCCCAGTTATTCTAATATTGTTCCACCTTATGGTATCACTTACCTCTTGAATTCTCTCCTTTTGATCCACTTGTTGTTTATCTCTCTTTTTATCAGCTTCTTTATTCTCCATCATTTGGTCTTCTATATCACTAATTCTCTCTTCTGCTTCATTAATCCTAGCAGTTAGAGCCTCCATTTTTTCACTGCATCTCATTAATAGCCTTTTTCATTTCAACTTGGTTAGATTTTAGTTCTTTTATTTCTCTGGAACGGGATACTATAGTGTCTTCTGTGCTTTTTTCAAACCCAGTTAGTATCTTTATAATCATTATTCTGAACTCTAGGTACAACATCTTACTTATGACCTTATTGATTAGGTCCCTGGCAGTCCGTACTGCATCTTATTGTCTTTTTTGAGGTGAGTTTTTCTGTATTGTCATTATGTCCAAAGAAGAATAGATGAATGAGAGAACAAAATACTAAAATGGCAACAACAACCCCAGAGAAATATATACTGAACAAATCAGAAGAGTTCCAAAACTGGCAGAAAAAAAAAAAGAAAGGAAAAGAAAAGAAAAGAGAGAATTTAATAAGACAGGTGAGCAAAATAGAACAATACACTGGATTCTGTGTATATTTTGGTCTTTTTTTTTTTTTTAAAGAAAACTAGACCCCAAAATTGTAAAGAATAAAAACTTACATATGTATAAAAATAAAAATAAATACACCGAGAGGACAGACTCTAACTATAAAAATGTAAATTAAAAGATAAGAAAAAAAAGCAGAAACAAATAAAACCAATGAGGGGGAAAAAAAAAAGGAAGGGATATAAACTGGCAGAGCAATATCTCCTGAGTGCATTTTTGGTCAGTTTATTAGAAGAAACTACATCTCAAAACTGTAAAGAAAGAAACAGTTATATATACAAAAATAAAAGTAAATACATTGCAAAGATAGATTGCAACTGTAAATGAAAATTTAAAAAGACTTTAACGAAACAAAACAACAACAAAAAAATGCAACAAGGAGAAAAACAGAAAAAAAAAAAGAGAGAGAGAGATTGAGAATATGAATAGACAGGTGAATAGAACAGAGCCATACACTAGATCTTGGGTGTATTTTGGTCTGTTCGAAGAAACTTCATCCCCAAAATTGTGAAGAAAGACAAACTTTATATACACAAAAATAAGATTAAATACAATGAAAGGATAGAATGTAACTGTAAAAATGAAAATTTAAAAATATTTCAAAAAGGGTTTGATAATATAAAAAATTGGTTGAAAGAAGAAAAAAAAATTAAAGTTGAAAGACTGAAAAGTCATGGGAAAAAAGCCATGACAGTTATGTGCTATATTCCCCTAGTGCTGGAGTTTTTCAGTTTTCATTGATTGGTATACTTGGTCTTGGCTGGATGTTCCTCCTGATCCTCTGGGGGGAGGGTCCTGTTGCATTGCTTCTCAAGTATGTTTGCCCCAGACAGAATTGTACTGCCCTTACCAGGGAGCCAGGTTTAGTAATCTTTTCTTGTTTGCTTTATGTGGCTTTTGTTCCCTGGGGACTTTCCTTGCTGCTTTAGAGGATGAGAATGAAAATGGCGTCTTCCCAGTTTCTGGCCCCAGAGCCAAAAGCTGGAGACCCCATTCCTCAGTGAGCTCTCAGAGAAAAGCAGTCAATCACTCCTGTCTCTCTGGTCTCTGGCTGCACTCTGTGCTTACTGGCCTCTGACCAAATATTTCTATGTCAGGTACACAACCCCATTTCAAGTCTCCAAACACTGCAGACTCCTGCAGTGCACCCCCACACCACCCCTCCCAGGGGAGGTATGGGGCTCTCACCAGTTCTCACACTTCTTGGGCCTATGCTCAGAGAGCAGTCACCCAGCTGTGCCACGGTTCACAGTTTATGGCAACCCTGAGCTGAGAGCCCACTCCTGGGCTCACTCTTTGCAGCAGGCTTCCCTGGTCTGATGCCTGGGACCTCTGCCCACTAGGCACCCTTGGTCTTCCTGTGACCCTGAGGATCCTGTGACCACGCAGTTCCAGTGAGGGTTCCACCCCTCGCTTAGCCACCTGAGTGTTGTCCCTTACCAGAGCAAACTTCTAAAAGTTTCAATTTTGTCATCTGTTGCTATATCACTTGCCAGTAGCTGGCTGATGGAGGCTCCCAACCCCCATGGTCTATCTTCCCATATACCACCTTGGGTTCACTTTTCTGCACCTCCTACCTTGCAGAATGTGGTTGCTTTCCTATTCCTGGAATTGCAGCTATTCTTTTCTTAGATCTCTGGTTGAGCTCACAGGTATTCAGAAATATTTGATAGCTATCTAGCTGAATTCCTGGAACCAGACAAAATTAAAGTCTCTCTGACTTCTCCACCATCTTCGACTCCCAAGAAAATAAAGCAGTGAACCTTTTTAAAATTCAAATCTCTAAACACAAATTTTTTTTTAAGATTTTATTTATTTATTTGACAGACAGAGATCACAAGTAGGCAGAGAGGCAGGCTGAGAGAGAGGAGGAAGCAGGCTCCCTGCTGAGCAGAGAGCCCGATGCGGGACTCGATCCCAGTACCCTGGGATCATGACCTGAGCTGAAAGCAGAGGCTTTAACCCACTGAGCCACCCAGGTTCCCTAAACACAAAATTTTGTAAGTACTTATTATATTCACCAGGTACGTGTGTTTAAATGTAACAATGATCTAAGCATAAAGCCTATTTCATAGTAAGTAGAAGAAGCAGCTGCTTTAATTACAGTGGAATCTCACTGGAAAATGACAATGGATCTCACTGGAAAATTAAATGAGTCATGGAACACCATTACCATCCTTATAACTACAACCCAATAATTTTTTTTTTTTTAGTTTTTTTTTTTTTTTTTTTTTTAATTTATTTGACAGAGACACAGCGAGAGAGGGAACACAAGCAGGGAGAGTGGGAGAGGGAGAAGCAGGCTTCCCGCCGAGCGGAGAACCCGATGCGGGGCTCGATCCCAGGATCCTGGGATCATGACCTGAGCCGAAGGCAGACGCTTAACAACTGAGCCACCCAGGCGCCCAACCCAATAATTTTTATCTGAAGTTAGAAAATAAATTTCAACTACTTGCATTAAAACATAAAGTTATATTAAAATGTAAATATGTGCAAGGTACATCTCTTGAATTTTAGTTCATATATACTCAAAATCGCACATGTTGAATATTATTTATGGTATTTTTTCCCTATAGAGTAATCTAGTATAACAATAATAACCAAACAACCTTGTCTACTAAAGGAGAGACCAAGTCCTGGAGAGATTAAGATTAGGGTAGGATAAGAGCCCAGTTAAAGTTTCAGACTAACACACAGTATCTATTATACAGCTTAACTACTGTGTCAAAATGGAAAAAAAACAAAATAATTTTCCTAAGCCTCATTTTTCTCATTTGTAAATTTAGTAATAATTGCATATCTTTCAAGGATTATTATTAGAATTAAATGAGAAGATATATATATATACGTACACACACACACATATGTATGTATATACACACACACATATGTGTGTGTATATACATATATACATACATACACATATACACACACATATATATACATATATACATATATACACACACATATATATACATATATACATATATATACAAAGATGGTATATATATCCATACATATATATACATACACATATATACACACACATATATGTGTATACATATATGTGTGTGTATATATACATATATGTGTATATGTACACACACATATGTGTGTGTATATATATGTGTATGTATATATATATGTATGGATATATATACCATCTTTGTCAATGAGAAACATGCAGTTTGTTCTGTAAAGATTGGTTGTCTTACTCTTTCTCAGTAGCAGTGACTAAGGAACAGATATGGAATAAAAGTTAATCTGTTGTCTCTGCTTCATGTGTTATAAGAGCTTTAGATAACATACAAAATGTGTAAAACACCAATTCAGTGGCCCCATGACTTAAATCCATACGAACCCTCCAAGTAGTCTGTTTTACTTATATGTGAATTTGAAAATAGGAAGTCGATAAGGAAATAAGTTCTGTCACATTATTTTACCACACGGCTATTTAGCTTTTGGTTTACATCTGGAGTGGTCTAGAAAAAGAAAGTATTGGGCTCAGTTTCATGGTCCTGGTGGTATCAAGGAAAGGTGTTACACTGGGGCCTTTAATAGCAGTCCTGGAAGACCATGCATCATTTTTCTACCTTCCAAATTAGGTTTCCTGGTCCTGAAGAAGACAGGACTAAAAGAAGAGGGAAAGTATATGTATATATTACATGTATATATCTTATCTATAATTTATAGTAAGTTATAAAAGGAAAACATATATACAGAGAGAGGGAAGACAGAAAAAAATCACTAGAACTCCATCACTATCCATTTTTCAAACCATTGAGCGTAAAGATGCCATACTATAAATTATGTATATTATCAGAAAAACATCTTGCTTAAAATTAGAAAATTATCTATAAAAGAATTGTCTGCAATTTCTTGTTTTTCATCTAGATTCTCTTTGGTATGTGGCCAGTATTCTAGCTTTTAATTTTTAGAAATTCAAATTTTCTTTAAAGTTTAAAAAGTGAAGGTTAACCAAATTCTCTCAAATTTTCACATTTATGTTATTATAGTCACATAGATGTACATTTTAATTTGTTCCTACAGACTTTATCTGTAGATATCTTAAGATTAGAATGAGATTTCACTTGTATCTTTAAATGATAATGTAACCTAGTTATCTTGAAATATTTGTTTTAGAAATTATATAATTGTATGTGTTCAAAAATAGCAACACATGCACACAAATTCATTTGTTAAATTCATTTTTGGAAGACACATCGTGATGTTATCCAAATGTTTGCAGGTGCAAATATTTAAAAGATCACAATTACAAGAATTTGATCATAGTTACTCACAGCTGCAAACAATTATATAGTTAGCCCTTCATTTTTAGCAGCTCCTAAAGATCTAAGAGCATATATGAGCAGAAGAATTCTGTAATAATGATATAACCAAACAAAAACATTTAGATAATGCTTTCATTTTAAATAACATCTTAATGTGAGTAATCTTTTTTGATTATAAGAAATTATATGCATTTGGAAATACTGTTTTATCTTTTTCTCTGACTGGCTGTTTCTACTGTATGTTCAACTGTTGTCTATGTGTTCATTCTTAGTCACATGTTGACCAAGAAACCATTGGTGTGTACTATTTCCCCTTGGGATACTGACTGGATCATAGGAGTTTCCTCTGATAATCAACTTCTCACATTGTTTTAATATATCTGACCTTTTAAACTTACTGGTATGCTTCCCATTACTGTCTAGAGGAATGTCCTGTCTTCATTTGTGGGCAAATGTATGACCACTAAATGATAATTACCACATCATCCTATTTCCCCAGGGACATACCTCAGCAGCTGTTGTATACTATCTCAGTACATAATCATATCATTATAGTTTTAGACACACATACACACATCTTACATTATTTTCTGGCTCAGAAGAGAAGTATTGTTCTCTCTCAGAGACTTGCTTCAACTCTGCTCTTGACCTTAGGATTAGAAATTAACATACCATTTCTCTTTTCAGTAAACTTCTAGAAGCTTGTTGTAGTTATATATGGATATATATGGATATATAACCATCCCAAAACTTAAAAACACAATCCTTTTAGTTGCTTATAATTTTGTGAATCAACTCTTTGAGCTGGATTTAGCTGGACATTATTATATTCGTCACTCTTGAGATAACTTTTGTGGCTTTGATGTTCTTGTGACTTGACTAGGGATAAGTAACTTAAAATGACCTCACTAACATACATGGATTGGTTCTGGCTATTGGCTGGGCCCTGCAACCCAGCAGACTAGCACCAGGTTCTTCACATGTTGGTGGAAGAGTTCCAGCCAGCAACATAGGAGGAATAGCCCCAATGTGTAAGTAGGTTTTAAGACTTCTTGATACTTGTTTTGACCAACAAATATGCTAACATCTTAATGGTCAAAGAAAATATCAAAGCCAAGTGTCAGTGTGGGAGGGGACTATATAAGGACATGGATACAAAAAGACATTATTAGAAGACATTCATATATCAGTCTCCTATATGTTTTCATATATTTGCATCGTTATTTAAGGTAAAAACTTCAGGGGACAAATCAGCAGACTATTTTTATCAAGTTGGCATGTGGTACTAATTGATTTATAAAATTTAACAAGGTCTAAAATTATCTCTTTGGTGTTTTTGTGACAAAATGTATTGTGAAAACACTGAGGCACTGAGTTAGGTTGCATTTTTTCCTGGATTGATACGTAGTTACTAAAGTCACAGAATTGATTAATAAAATCAGAACATCTGTTTGCAATTTTTCATGGCTGTAGTTTGAACTAGCATGATATCAGGTTAAGATCACCCATTTCATAGTATGCATGGCATTCCTTATGGTGATCTGACCACACATTTTATTAACTAAGGTTCTTTAAACCTTTGGATACAGTTGGGCTTGATATAGCTTTGTCTCTGTGAGTTTTATCTAAATGTTTTTAATCTGACACTCTTCTACTAATAATCATTTTTAAGTATTTACTTCAGTATTTGCACATTAATTAAGGTAATATACTATTATATTTTAAATATTATAAAATACACAAATATATCCTAAAACATAGATTTAAATGATACAATAATAAATACATGTTAGCAGAATTCTAATATTTTCTTCCTGTACTGCACTCTACTGGCATGCTCATTTGTCACATATTAAGACCACAGCCTGGGTGTCTGATTTTTCCTCATTTCTAAGTCCTATCAATAACCCTCCCAATTTATACTTCTTTAAATGTGTATTAATATGTCCGTAATTAACTCTTAATTAGTAAATATGTACTTATTTTGCAAGGTTAAGTACAGGGAGTTTGTGAAACATTTCTTTCCAGTGACTTTGCCTAGCTGTACTTGAATCTTGGTATTCCTTATGTTTTGATCTCAAAAATTAACTCTGGTACCGTATTCCTTCCATTGTAATTGTGACAAAAATACTATAGCTTATACTCTATAAGTATACTTACCACTATTGTAACATTCCCTAAATATTTTTATAAGTCAAATTACCAGTTTAAGCATGTTTTAAAATGCTCAATTTAAAACCATAAATATGCTGAAAGGTTGAATTCCTTTATGACAAAAGAAGTTCTTTAGCAGTTAGACAAAAACTATCTGTGATACAGAATATAGCCTTTTTAACATTGATTAATGCACAGGATTCCAAAGTGTAATAAGGAAGCACTTTGCAGATTAAATTAATTATCTTTCACACATGTAACAAGGTGTTGATAGAATAATTTTTTTTGATAGTCTAATTTTTAACATGTGGTATTTGCTGAAGTGCAAATGTTTGCAACTCAGAACCCTGTGAAATATGTAAAACAATTCCAGTCTTTTCCCAATTTGCAGAAGGGAAAAAATGGGCTAGTCTACTCCTCAAAGTGGCAGTATTTTTTATATGATTAGTTGTTTCAATTTATTTCTACACAGAAGGAAACAGCATTATGAGCAGATGTTTTATTAGAGCCGTATGTTTCAAGACATAATATATTTTATACTATATTCAATATTCATTTCTATATTCTGGCTTCATTTTAAGTTAAAGAAAAACAGTGCCAAACAACCGTATCAAATTTCTTAGATTGCCTTGTTAGGAATTACTGCATGATGAACAGATTATCTGACTATGAGCTAATTAACCTTTGTCCTAATAATTATGAGATTAGAATATAACTTTAACAGGACAAGAAACAGACATTTGTCTAACTTTGATGTGTGTATATATATACACACACACATACACATATGTATTATATTTGTCAGTTGGGAAATACTTTATAGTAAAGTAGAAATAGATAGAAATAGATAGCAATGACAGAAAATTCAGGATCCTTCATCAATGTGAATTTGAAAATTAGGGGAAGCAGAAATTAAAATCGTTGTGTATGTCTATATCAAATTATAAATTTTCTCTAAGGTCAGTTATTTTCCAGGAGGAAGGTAGGCAGATTATATGATGTCATAGAATTCAGTAACTTAGGGGCGCATGGGCGGCTCAGTCGTTGAAGCATCTGCCTTCGACTCAGGTCATGATCCCAGGGTACTGGAATTGAGCCCCACATTGGGCTCCCTGCTCCACGGGAAGCCTGTTCTCCCTTTCCCACTTCCCCTTCTTGTGTGCCCTCTCTCACTGTGTCTCTCTCTGTCAAAAAAGTAAATAAAATTTTTTAAATTTATATTTTGTAAAGATTCTAAACACCAGTAACTTTGCTGAGCAGTTGTGTGGCCTAATAATTGAACTTCCACAGTGTAACTAAAGACTAGTACAGTATCTAGAAGTTTGACTTAGACAAGAAAGAAGAAAAAGTATAACCAAGATATAATAGTTGTCAAGAGAAATTACCCCCCCATTATCACAATGAGTTTTTAATATAAAAGTGATATACATTGTTAGAATAGGCATACAGATACGCAGTTGTTCCTGTTTGGGGGAAAAATGTTTTTCTTTTGAAATGAAGTAGATTTACTAAGTTAATACAGCTTAATCTTAAGGGCATCCCTTAAATTTGAAAAACACTGTCAGTCATAGCCTTCTGTGGCAGCCAAGTGAATGTTGCTCACAGATCTTCAACTGTGAGGACCATAATTAATCAGACATTCTTGTTACTGCTTTCTGAAAAACATAACCACATTTCTCACAGTCTCTCCCATTGAACTTATGACTGATTGAACTTATCAGTGATACCAGCACAGGCTTATTACCTGGGACTCTGCCAGTGGGTAACTTTGCCTTAAGGATTCCCATTTGACCTTGTCAAAATTGTTAAGAACAACACTCCAGTCTAAGGCTGTTTCATCCTACATTCTGTTGTTCACTATTTTCTTCAGAGGATCAGAGCTGCGTCATGGTCCAACAGCTTTCCCAGTCTCCTTGGGCTCTCTCTCCATTTCCCCTATAGGTATTTTCCTTAATAAATTGGTTGGGTATGTAATCCCATTTTAGCTTCTGCTTCTTGAAGAACCTTAAATAACATACATTATTGCTGGTTAGCCAATAACACAAAGTGCAGTTTTTTTAATTGTGTTTTAGTATTTTTGTTTATTTTATATTTTATTTGAATATAATTGACATACAACGTTACATTAGTTTTAAGTGTACAACTTAGGGATGTCACAAGTTTATATGTTAGGCTGTGTTCACCACATGTATAGCTACCGTCTGTCCCATTACATTGCTTTACAGTATCATTGACTATATTCCTTATGCTCAACTTTTTTTTTTTTAAGATTTTATTTATTTATTTGACAGACAAAGATCACGAGTAGGCAGAGTGGCAGGCAGAGAGAGAGGAAGGGAAGCAGGCTCCCTGCTGAGCAGAGAGCCAGATGCGGGGCTCGATCCCAGGGCCCTGAGATCATGACCTGAGCCGAAGGCAGAGGCTTTAACCCACTGAGCCACCCAGGCGCCCCAGTTATGTTCCAATTTTTATGCCAGTAATTTTCTCATTCTGTAATTGGAGGTCTGTATCTCCCACTCACTTTCACCCATTTGCCCACCCTCCATAGCCCTCCCTTCCAGCAACCATCAGTTTGTTCTCTGAACAGAACTCTGATTCTGTTTTTTGTTTATTCTTTTTTCTTTCTTCCTTTCCTGATTGCTTGCTTGCTTGCTTTCTATCCATTTATGAGTTGAATCATATGGCATTTGTCTTTCTTAGTCTAAGTTATTTCACTTAGGTTCTAGGTTCACCCATGTCATCTCAAGTGGTACAATCTCATTCTTTTTATGGCTGCAAAATATTCCATCATACATTTACCACATTTTAAAAATCTGTTCATCTGTTGATGGACACTTAGGTTGCTCCATGTCTTGGCTGTTGTAAATAATGCTGCAGTAGACATAGGAGCACATATGATATGGTATTAGATCTATGATATGTTGTTTCTGATTTTTTTCAGGAACCTCTGTACTGTTTTTCACAGTGGCAGTACCAATTTACAATCCCACCAATAGTGTAGGAGTGTTATTTTCTCTCCACATCCTCCCCAAAACTTGTTACAAAGTGAAGTTTTTGATTCTTTAGTTTTACGAGGCAATATCCTGTCCCCAGGTCAAAGGTTGCATGTGTGTGTATTAGTCATTAAAATCAATTTTCCTTCTCCATTAATACTTTTAGCTAAAGAGCCATGTCAGAGACAGATGAAGACTTGAGATCTGATTTCTAGAAAAATAAGTGGTACTCTGAAGTTGTTTACATTTCTCATTTTTTTTTTTAAAATCACTGTTCTTGGAAACAATTTGCCCAAAGACTTAAGTAAAGTCTGTGGATGAAAAAATACATCAGATTTTTTAAAAAATCATCTTTAGGCTATCATTTACTAATTTACCTTAAACTAAGCATTGACTATTTTACCTAGTGATATTACGCTATGTTTACATTATATTTAAGCACATTAAATCAGCAAGAATTTATTTTACATATAATATTTGAAAGGCACTGTATAAGTCATTGTAGTAAAAAGAATGGATGAAAAATGAACTAGAAATGTTACCAGTAGGCACAGAACTCCCAAAGTAGTGAATTGCACAAGGGTGTATATAATTAATGACAATAAAGTTGGCCAGGAAAAGGTTAAAGTATGGGATGTCTGGGTGGTGTAGTTGGTTAAGCATTTGACTCTTGGTTTTGGTTCAGGTCTCCTATCTCAGGATTGAGGGCTCAAGACACCATTGGGCTCCATGCTCAGTGTGGAGTTTGCTTAAGATTCTCTCTCCCTCTGTGCCCTCCACCCTCAATGCTCACTGTCTCACTTGCTATTTCTCTCTCTCAAAATAAATAAATATATCTTTAAAAAAAGTTTAAAGTAACTATGCATATGAAAATATTATTCCTAAGTAGCTGTAAGTATGCTGGAAGATTACTTTTCTAATTTAATGTGGAAACTTTTTTTAATGGCATGGTAATTTTAAAAGTTAGAGCTAGTTAGGTTGGAGGAAAGGCTTTGGAAAGCATACCTGTTCAATATCATGATATATTTATTTCCTCAATTAAAGGCTTAATTAAGGAAGCTATGACAAATAGGTGAATGGTCAGAGAATTAATCCTGAAGTGAATATTTATGACCAAAAAGTCTCCCAAGTGAATTGTCTGCTGATGTGCTAATGTTCATCCTTCCTCAAGAGGACAGGATAATTTTAAAAATATTGTTGTACTCTTTTATCCTAATTCTTCCCTTGGAACAAAAAAGGTAGGCTATTTTTAAGGAGTTGGGAGTGAGGAGATCATTGTATATAGTATTTATGTGTATTGCCAGCAATTTTCCTTCTCACAAATCTTTTTGTAAATGAGAAGAGTATGGAAGAAAGACTAGTGTACAATGACCAAATACCTGCATATAATCTCACATCTCTTCCTCCAGAAACCCTATTTCACTTCACTCCCATACAGCCAGCAAAAGAGAGTCATCTTAACTGTCTCCTCATGTCAAAAGAAAGATTTGGGCCCAATATATCTGTTGGTATTAATTTTCTTAAATAAAAATTTGATAGTATTAAATGAATCCCCAACTAATAATGTGTAGACATGTTGATATTTATTCTTAGAATGATAAGAACAATTTTCCAAATATTATTTTATCCATTCCTAACTCAAACTTGACACTTCTATGTTTATGAATTTTAAAAATTTGAAGACAGATAACAGGAAATTTGAAAATGTATATCTATCAAATGGATGCTGTTAAGGTCTTGAACCAATACCCGTATTTATAGAAATCCAATTTAACACCAGTGTCTCTGAATTTGTGATATGTTCCTCTCGTTTGTTCAGAGCTTTTTTCTCTTGATATAGTGATTTATTCTGTATTCTGTAAGCTTGTACTTTGCATTTTCCATTTTTGTATACTACAGAGTTAAAATTAATCATATGAGAGATAGGAAGTGAGTTAGAAAGTCACTCTTCCTTCTTCTTTTCGATGTGAGCCTCCAAAATGTCCAATTCCTAAAATCCACCACAGAACATTTCCTTTATTCTCTAACAGGATTTCATATAGTGAATTCCAAAGGCATTACTGCAGACACATAAAGTAGGTTTAAAGAAAATCTGCTGGGGAAATAAAATACTATGTTCTTAAGGAGAAAAATGCTTCTATGAAATGGGACCACTGCACATGTTTTTTGGTAATGTCTGAGCTAATGACTATGTTGCACATCCTCCCTTCCCCCTCAACCTGGATATACATTGTTACTAGAGAACCTAGCACCAAGAAGGGAGGAATTCACTTTGATAAACACAAACTTGACAGCATTACCTGCTGCTGTCCTCCCTTTGCACAGCCTGGAGAGAAAGAAGGCATTTACTCCTTTGCACAACCAGTATAACTATAATTTTCAGAATACTTTCAGCATATAAAATAAGCTTCTTGATAATCACTATCAAATTGTTAAAAATGTACTATAATATCTTCCTATTTGTTTGATAGTTATGTTAAACTTCCTGCTTGAACTTATGTATAAGGATAGTATATCGGGGCGCCTGGGTAGCTCAGTGGGTAAAGTGTCTGACTTAGGCTCAGGTCATGATCTCAGGATCCTGGGATTGAGCCCCGCATCTGGCTCTCTGCTCAGCAGGGAGCCTGCTTCCCCTCTCTCTCTGCCTGCCTCTCTGCCTACTTGTAATCTCTCTCTCTGTCAAATAAATAAAATATTTTTTTAAAAAAGGATAGTATATACATTTGTATTTGCATCATTTCATTTTCTCAGTATAACAGTGATCCATATACATTTCATATTGTTGTGTTCTTTTTTCCTTCTCTACAATTTCTTAAGCCTATCCTCTTACTTTTTTGCCATTTATCTTTTTTCTTTCTCCCTTTTCTTATTGCTATATTTTTAGTCATTCTGTTTTTTTCTAAAATTCTTCATTCTCCTCCACATCTTTCTTTCCTTTTCTCCTTGGACTTCTCCATTTTTTCTCTGTCCATGTCTTACATATTTCTAGTGGCAACACGATTTGTCTTTTATCAAAGTGTAAGTACCACATTAAAACTCTATTACTGGTAATAGAGTTAATGTGAAAATACAGATTACCTATAATTTATGACAAAGTAATTCTATGTCTTAGTCACTATAATGAGTTGCCAATTTAATTTAAACATATTAGATATTCACCAAATGGATACCGAGCTCTTTTTATGCATTTAGTGCAGAACTGATCATTACTGAATATCTAAAAAGTCATCCTGCAAGACTTTTAGCATAATAAATTTATTTTGGGTTCTAAACCACACACAAAAAAGCAAAGTTGTTAACAATAAACTCTTTATACTAAATATGGTATCTCCTTTATTTTTTTAACTCTTAGAGATGATTTGTTTATCTATTTCAGCTATTTTAATTCTTGTAAAGAGATGATAGTAAAGGAATTCAATAGGCAGTTCCTGAATTACCTGTGTAACACTCACATATGCCCTTGGGGTATTCAATCATTTGTTCAATGCTTAGCACTTGCTAAGTAACAAAACTCTATAAGGCACCAGGGATGCAATGATTAATAAGACATCATCATTTTCTGGAAGGGTTTATAATCTAGCTGAGGAAAATGGACAAGTGAACAGAAAATCATAATACAGAATGCTGCAATAATGAGAAGAACACATAAGAGGTTCTTCTGCCCAGAATGTTAAGAGTTCAAGGAAAACTTCCAAAAGAAGTGGTGTTTTTTGACTTTTGAAGGGTGAAATGTTAATGAAGTGAGACAAAATCAAATAGAAATATAAGTGGGTTAGTGAGGAACACTCAAGAGGATAGCATTTCAAAAGCTTAGAGGCACGAGAAATTCCAGCTAATGCTTACAGTAAAGATAGTTCAGGGGCTCCTGGATGACTCAATCGGTTAAGTATCTGACTCTAGGTTTTGGCTCAGGTCATGATCTCAGGGCATGAGATTGAGCCCTGTGTGGGGCTTTGCACTGGGTGTGGAACGTGCTTAAGATTCTCTGTCTCCCTCTGCTCCTTCTCCCTCTGCTCATGGACAAGTGCATGTTTGCTCTCTCTCTCTTTCTTTAAAAAAAAAAAAAAAAGTTCAGTAAATCTGAGACATGAGTTATGGAGTATGTGAGTAGGGTAGGGAGAAATAGTGGTAAGACAGGAAGGCATGGAAGTAACCAAGAACCAGATAATGAGGGGCGCCTTGGTGGCTCAGTGGGTTAAAGCCTCTGCCTTCGGCTCAGTTCATGATCCCGGTGTTGTGGGATCGAGCCCCGCATCGGGCTCTCTGCTCAGCAGGGAGCCTGCTTCCCCCTCTCTCTCTGCCTGCCTCTCTGCCTACTTGTGATCTCTGTCTGTCAAATAAATAAATAAAATATTTAAAAAAAAAAAAAAAGAACCAGATAATGAAGGACCTTGTGTGGCATAAGGAGTTTTGGACTTAACCCTGAAAATCAGGAAAACCATTGTGCAGTCCTAGGCAAAGTAATGCTCTGGTCAAATTTGATGTTTTAAAACGTACAAAAAAAAATGTGGAAAATGGATTGGAGAGACAACATTTAAAACCAGAGACCATTTAGGGGGTTGTTATAAGCTGTTGAATGTCATTGTTGGTAGGTGCGGCTATTGTGTGGTTCATGTGGTGTAGGACCCAATCAAGAATAATTGTTCCCTAAGGTAGTGGCAATGGGTGGATTTAACACAGATTTATGAAGGAGTCAGCAGAGGGAGGATTTGGCTTTTTCGTGGATATGGGGATTAGATAAAGCAAGAGTCAAGGATAAAAGCAGGTCTCAGCTTTAGGGAACTGGGTGCATCACAGTGCCCAATTGAGAGGGACAAATTGGTATTACCTTGGTAAGTGGAGTTGTTGTGTGAGGAGTTCTTTTAGGTTCTGTTGATATTATGAAAATCTTGACTCAGAAGTGGAGACATCTCACCAACAGTGGGATAGGTGTGGCAGGATATTTCACTGTTTTTATGTTTTCACTTCCTACTTTCTTTTCAAGAACCCAGTTCCTTCCCAGGAGAGTTTCCTTCAGGAGCAATTTCTAAAGCAAAGCTAGCTATGTGAGGGGATTTATGCAAAGAGTAACGCTGGGTCTGCTGGAAGCCACTAGATGGAGAGAGGGACCTTTAAGATTAAAAAAAAAAAAAAAAAGAGTCGCTAGTCTGCTGATCCCTGATCTTGGTGCAAATTTGTCTTCTGGTGTTACTCTGGGAGCTGCAAGGACATCAGATGGAAGTAATATATGTTTTGCTCAAATACAGCAAAATTTGTTTTGATCAAGAGAAGCAGGTAAACCATTTAGCCTCCTCTTTCAAAGAACTATTTAGGCTTGGAAAATACAAGCATCAGTGACTTGGAAGATACAGATATCAGTGACTAAAGGCTAGCAATCTCTGTTTCTGCATAAATATCCCATATTCTTGTGAGTTCCTAGAAAGATGCTCCCCATCCTCCAAACTTTACTTAATCATAAAAATGATAATAAATATGCTGTGATTCCGGTGGGACAGACCGCGAATCTGATTTAAATTGTTTTAAAAATTGAAGTACTATGATCTCTATCACATTCCCAAACATAGAGTAAGATTTATACTCAATACATATGAATGTGAATATCAGAAAAGACTTTTACTGAAAAATAACAGATATAGTTGGAGTACAAAGTGAAAGAATTAGGATAAGATTGAATTTTGTGGTACTAGAGGAACAGCATATTTTTTGCTTTGTTTTTTAAATATTTTGTTTAATTTTTGCATAATAAAACTGCCTTAATTCAAACATGAAATACTAATATCTTCCATTATGGACAGATGATTTTCACTCCTCTCACCCTCTCTCCAAGTGCTGTGTGAGTTTCCCCCATTTTTGCAACTCAGGGGTGGGGTCTCAAGGTGTATTAGTTTCTCAGGGCTGCTCTAACAAAGCACTGTAAATTGAATAGCTTAAACAACAGAAATGAACTGTTTTGTGTTCTTTAGACTAGAATTCTGAGATATCAGGGTTGGTTTCATCTGAAGGCTGTGAGGGAGAATCTGTTCTATACCTCTCTTCTAGTTTCTGGGGGTTCATTATAACCTTTCGTGTTTCTTGGCCATAGGTGCATCACCCCAATCTCTGTTTCATGTTCACACGACATCCTGTCTATGTGCATGTTTGTCTCTGTCCAAATTCCCACCTAATGACTTTATTTTAGCTTGATTACTTCTATGCATACTCTATTTTAAGATAAGGTCGCCTTTTTTTTTTTTTTTTCCTTAAGATAAATTCACATTCTGAGTTAGGGGGGTTTAGGACTTTAACACATCTTTTTTGGGGGAAGGGCACATAATTTATTCTATAACACAAAGGTATCATCAAAGAATGAAAGAAAAACCCCTTTGATGTTGAATTCCTTTCTCTCTCCCAACATATTTTCTTTGGTCCTTCCAACCCCAAAAAGGGGAAACAAGAGAAAAACCTTTGCCACCTTCCTCTTCTGATAAGTTGCTTTTTCTACCATGATGATCTTTTCTGTTCCATAGACGTGTGAAGATAGAATATGGGGAACAATAATAAAAAGAAAAATCATCATCACTACTCTAATTTAACACTACATTTACTAGTCTTTTCTTCTTTGAACAGGTAGTTGGTGGAACTATCCCTCTACGACTCTTAGAACTAGGTTGTCTAGATGGTTTTGATTTCATCTCTGCTTTCTACTAGCTGTGTAACTTTAGTCAACTTGTTCAACAATTTTCCCTCGGTTTCCTCATCTGTAAAATGATGATAATAACAATGTCTGCCACATGGTAGACATGTGATAAATAGCTGATAAGTAGGGGTAGCTGTGAGAAGTAAATGAATCCATATGTGAAAAAAAAATAAGGATCATAATATAACATAGAAGACTACAACCTGAATATTATTCAAAAGAATGCTAAAGCCATTGCTAGAAACTTCTGTTAGTGAAAGTGCTATGTGATTGGAGGACTTATTTTACTAACTTGTATTGGGTAATAAGACTCTTCAAAGATGGAATGCTTAAGTAACAAAATCTAAACTACCTTTTAGAGAAGGTGGATTGGGTTAAAAGAAGAGCATTAATTTGCAGATACCCAAATTTCAGAACAAAGCTGAATCATACTGACCAATTTAAACCAGGCCAAAGCTGCCCTTTTCACACAAGTCCTCAATCTTTTCTCTAACTAAATTTCAGACAAATCATCAAAGAATATTTCTTTGAGGAATTGCCAGCCTGTTAGCTTGCCTACAACCCACATTTCTGAGCCTGCTATAATTTCCTCTTAACTCTGCACTCCTAAGTGTCAAAGTGATTCTTATTCCTGGTATTTGGTATTTCTTACTACAACTCTATGTAAGGTCCACTATAGGTTATGTAAAATATTGAGTGTAGACCTGGTATAACCTTGTTCCTGTGACTAAATGATTTTAAAACTAAGTTGCAAAGTAGAATTCTAGAACACACCTCATGTGTAAGTTAGGGATTTACTTTATAATGTTATGCAATCAATCCATGTCTGAAAAGATGAGCAATATACTTTATCAAATTGATAATGTATCTTAAAGGATTGAGATAAGATCCTTACAACATGATACATTTTTTTGTCCTCTCCCTCATTCCTTTCCTTCTTACCTTTTTTCTTCCTTCCTCCCTCCCTCCTTCCCTCTTTTGATGCCTTTTTCTTCTTTTCCTCTCTCCCTTTCTCTCTGTCATCTTGCTTATTTAATCTTTCTATTTCCATTTAAATCTAAAGTGCTATCTTTAAAAAAAAAAAACTTACTGTGAAAACAACCTCTGGGGAAAAAAAATGTTCTTTTTAGGAACTTGTCAGGTGTTCTCTGTGTCACTTACTAGATGCATGACCTTGGACAACTTATATAATCTCTCAGGCTTCCATTTCTTCATCTGTAAAATGAAGTGGGTTGAACCAGGTGATCTTTTATGTCCTTTTTTCTGCTTTAAAAAGTCTGAGTCTAAATATGGTAACATGGATTTCTGAAGTAGTGCTAATTAGCCACTTTACAATTCTCTTTAAACCTTGGAAAATATTTGGAAAACTAAGGGCCTTAAATATAGATGATATAAATTAAAACACACGTTTGTAATTTTTAATGAACGCTTATTTTTAAAATAAAAAATAAATTGTTAGAAACCAGAAAATATAAAAAATAGTTGAGAAAAAATAGTTATTTCTGTGAATAGGTCATTCTAAGCCTGTGGTCTTCACTGAAGTAAAATGTTTCTACCAAGGAAATTCCATCATTTTATTTGATTTTATTCAATTTTTGGACCTTGATAGCTGAAGCCAGAATGTAAATTATTAATACTAAAATTAATAGAGATCTATTGCAGAGGGAGTACCAGAATAAAATGATTTATATTGAATTGTGCTGATGCTAGTATACTTAGATCTTTCTTCTCTTTCAATTGTAGTTTGTTTTTGTTTTGTTTTTTTTTCCCTGAACACAAGTTTAAATCTTATGTGACACATAATGCCAAGAGACATTAAATAGTGGCATACCTCTCACACAATAGATGGGTTGAGGTGGGGGGGCATTTAAATATATATAACTATTACCCTCAATAAATGTATATTACATCCTATTAGCCTTAGTGAGGTATTATAATCTAACAGTTCTGCACCATGTTCACATTAATATGCAAATGGAATTAGAATACAAAATTAAATGAAAATGAAATTTTGGAAGCTAATTGACATTTTTGTCACAAAAGCTCAGAGAAACACTATTTATGGTTTAATGGTAAAAGGCTAATGTGTCATCCTACAGAGGGGCCCACATCAATCTCAGCTACAGTTATTTCCTGAAGTACAGTGCAAGGCACTGTTTGTGTATGCAAGTTGCCAGCCTCCCTCACGTAGGTGGTCCCATCACTGTAAACCTGCGCTAAATTGCTACCATCCATTATACACCGTGGCTGCCTGGATGGCTGCCTGGCACTGACTTACACAGGCCATCTATTCCTGTCAGAAATATGATATGTCACTGACAAAAGCTTAATTACACCATTAATTAATAGGACAATTTTCAAAATGCCTTGAAATGCAGCTTGACACTCATTAGTGCCATTTATGAATAATTTCTCGCAGGGAATAGTATTCTGAAGAGCACTTTAAAATGAAATACAGTTTTAAAATGAAGGTAGTTATAAAATGAAGTAAACATGTGGCTAGAAGCTGCTTTCTCCCCCCATCTCTCAGATACGACCTATTTGTTCAACAGTGGGAAAAGATATTTTTTAAATATTGAAATTATTATTACAGTTTTGCCACAAAATGCCCTATTGCATTTATTTTTGTGCTCACTTTAGAAATTCAGGCATTTGTTTTTACTCTTTTAGAATTTTAATTACTTTTTAAAAGCACAACCTGCTTTAAACTTTAAATCATAACAATGCGTTAACTACAAAATAGGTTTCTCAATATGTCAAAATGAAATGTATCTTTTTTCTTCCCTCATTTTTCTGTATCTTACCAATATCATGTGACAAGAAGAAAAATCAAAAGTGTGAATTCAGTGGGGGTCACAATTTTACAGTTCATTTTTACTTACCTACCCTGTTGATTCTTTGACTCACTAACTTTTTGTCATATTTCTTTTAGGTCAGCAACTTACCAGCTCAGGGTACTTTGCAGCAATCCATGATAGAAAGTATAAAGAAATTATTTAATATTATGTACTACACCATCTCCCCCTGCCCAAAATATCTCTTTTTACAGTAGAGCCAGCATGACTAAATTGTTTAAAGCCACAGCACACTGTGCATAATTAATGCCCTCTTTGTTACTATTTGTTATTTGGCTTTGGGATTTCTATGATTACTGTACTATACTATGGCAAACTGGATGGGATTGCAAGGTTAAAGCCAAATTAGTTTCTCCTGAAGGATGAAGGAAAGAATTAAACATCTCAGATAAGAAACTGCAACTGGAAAACAGAGATGGGTGACAGAATGAGAATAAGACCTTTGTCCAGATGTAGATGTCAGTGTGTCTAGACATGACTGGTTTATTGGATGTTACTTTTTATCTCAAGGTTGGCCAAGATAACAAGTCATGATCACAATCTAGTACCTATAAAGTTGTATCAGGCCTTGAAGAGTGATTCTTGGCAGTGTTGAAGGAGGGGTTATCAAATTATCTGGAAAGGTATTTCAAATAGCCTATGCCAGTTCCCTTTGGAGTTTATTCTGCTCCTCTACATTCCACATCCTAACTATCTTTCAATTCCATGTACGTGTTCCACCATTCCTGCAGTATCTTAGTGCATCCTTTTAAAATCTCTCAATTGGATTACTGCAACAAACTCTTTTATGATTTTCTTGATTCCATGAAGGATAGAGAAGTCCATGGTCAAATGAATTTAGAAAACACTGCATAATAAATCTCCCTCTGTGACATTGGTAATGAATGTCAACACATTAAAACACCATGGAGTTATGAATTAAAGAATTCTATTTAATTGTATTTAACCCAGTGGCTCATTTATGTATTTGATGACAGAAGGTTTGCTTTATGCTCTAAGAAATAAATTTGGTCATGACATTGTGATGCTTAACCCAAAGGCTACAAGTTGATTACAGAATAAATTCCCATCTCCTTGGCATTTTATTCAAGCCTTTTTAATATTTCTTATTACTTGTCCATTCTCACTTCACACTTTCTCTTTCCTCACATATTTTGTTCAGTCTATATTGAACAAATACTAATACACTGATCTTCCCTTCTTACTTTTAAGCCTCTGTACTTGTTCTTCTATCTGCATGGACTGTTTTCCCTATCCTTTTTCTGACTATCTTCAGGTTTCAAGAAGCCTATACCGACCACAAAGACTTGTGGTACAATCCCCTTGTATGTGCCTCCATAACATTTTTGGTTTACAACTATATTTTTTACAAATACAATAAATGTCTATCTTTGAGGGAAGGGCATATAGTTTGCTCTACATTATATCCTTAGAATACAACCTGGTGATGGCTATATTAGATTCCGGGTGATTTTTTTTTTTAACAAAGCATGTAATAATTTGGTTTGCAAGATTGAGATAATAACATATGAAGTATTTCAGTGAAGAGGAAAAACTGACAGTATATATGTATATTTTTTCTAATTTAGAAGACCTTGAGCTTTGTGTTGGTTAACCATTAAATAACATAACCAACTGGGTCATCTTGAGCAAGTTAATTAACCTCTCTCTAGGTGTTGTTGGGAGGAACTGAAGACATGGAGAGGGAAACAGAGTAATGAAAAACCAAGGAAGAATACTTTGAGTTTATAGATATAGCAGATCTGATTTCTTCAGTTCCGTGTTTATGGTTTTTTTCTATCTCCAAATTTAATATAGGTCTTGTTTTTCAAGTTAGTGTCTCTTGTTCTGTTTTTGTTCTTGAAACCTTAACCACAAGTATCAAAAGAAGGCAAAATTCTGATGTATTAGTAGAGGAAAGGATTTCAATTCTATGTTGTATGATCCACTGACATCCTTCACCAGTAGGATGCCTCCAAGGAAAAGAAAAGATGACAAGTGGCTAAATTTTATCTCCTTATAAATAAGACTCTTTTGTAAGTAGACAAACAAGGATACTTGCTTGGGAAAAATTTATCTATGAAATATCCTTGGCAAGATGTTTCTACAGGTCAATTATGGTAAACAGAACCCAGAGTCTATGGAACTGGTTTTCTGGAGAATGTCACATAAGCTATTTAATATTCTAGGATATAAATAATTCCAGAAATGCACCTGACTATGTGAGGGCCCTCACAAATATCATTTAGAGATTTTTATCTCTTGTAAGCCAGAGGAGCAGTTCTAATGCAGGAATTAAAAAAATAAAAACAACAACAAAAAAAACCCTGAAGACCTATCCTTAGTGTTCTTATCCCATCTCTGCTTCATATGAGCTGCTTTCTTTATCATTTTATTGTTGAAAGTGTTTCATAAAGACAGATACTAAGGCTTCTGATTCATCTAATTCTGATTTAAGTTGTTTATCCTGTATTTGCTCAGTTAATCAAATTGCTATGTTTTTTTTTTAATCTTCCTAATTATTTTTCTCTTTATTCTCAAAGATGCTGTTCCTTTCCTATCTTTAACTCTCATGCCTTAAACTCTGCAATTTTTTCAAAGTTAAAACTACTAATACTAATTTAACTGAACTTTTCACACTTTTTTATATAGCTATTGAAGTGGAGGAGCTTGGGAAGATAGTGGAGTAAGAGAACCCTAACCTAACCCCATCCCATATATACAATTAGATATCACTCACATCTGAGTAAATAAACCAGAGAGTGATCAGAAGACTGGCAGAACAAAATCCACAGCTAAACGTAGAGAAGAAACGGTATCTGATAGGTTAGGAAGAGCAGAAACCATGGTCAGGAGCTGACCCTGGGAGGGAGGGAGCAAGCAATGGATACAGAGAGGGGAAAGCACCAGAGCCCACATGAGATGATGAATCCCCATAACATCTGGGTTCAAAAACCAGAGGGGCCAAATTCCTGAGTTTGTATAAACAGTGGTACTGGGAGACTGTAGCTTTAAAAGACAACTGACTCAGCAGAAGCCATCCTAGAGGTTGAATGATATCTGGATCCCCATCCTTGAAGAGAAAACAACCATCATAGAGGCAACATAGAAGCAATAGTTTTCACAATGCCTGGGGAAAATGGGAGAGAGGTCTGTTTATAAGGATTTCAGAGCATGTTGGGAGACTTCTCTGGGAAAAAAGGAGCTGGTAAACACTGTTCTCCTCCCCCACCCTCCAACAAAAATGCAGAGCCTTCTGCGAGAGTTAGGGGTACACAGACACTTGCTACCCAACTTGCTAGCAGTGTGCCCCACCCTTGAGTTCTCCTGAGGACTTTCCCACTTTAAGCCTGCTGGCCCCATCCTTGAGTTCTCCTGAGGACTTGCCCACTTTAAGCCTGCTGGAGAAACACACACAAAGAGGTAGACAAAATGATACAGGTAGGGAATATGTCCCAAATGATGGAACAGGACAAAATCAACTGCAGGAGATCTAAGCAAAATAGAAATAAGTGCTATGCCTGCCACAGAATCTAAAGTAATGATCATAAACATATTCACTGGAGTTCAGAAAAGGGTGGACAACATCAGTGAGACCCTTGACAGAGAGATAAAAAATAACTCATCAAAAATGAAGAACTCAATAAATGAAATTAAACATATTATAGATGATATAAATAGTAGGCTACAAGAAGCAGAGAAATGTATAAAAATATGTATAAGAATAGGGTAATGGAAAGCAATCAAGCTGAACAGGTTAGAGACAACACTGCATAATGAGAATAGTTATAAAGAACTCAATGACACCATCAAGCATAATTAACAGTTGCATTTTAGGGATCCCAGAATGAGAAGAGAGAGAATGAGGGGCAGAGAATATATTGGAAGGGATAATAGCTGGAAACTTTCCAAACCTGTGGAGATAAACAGATTCAGGTTCAGGAGGCACAAAGATCCCTCAATAAATTCAACCCAAGGAGGCCCACACCAAGAAACAGTAATTAAAATGGAAAAAAAAAAGTGATCAAGGATTTTAAAGGTTTCAAGAGAAGAGAACATAGTTATATACAAAGGAAACCTCATAAAACTATCATCTGATTTTTCAACAGAATTTTTTTGTTCAGGAGTAGCATGATATATTCAAAATGCTGACAAAGAAAAATCTGCAGTCAAGAGTACACTATCCAGCAAGGCTGTCATTCAGAACAGAAGAAGAGATACTTTCTCAGATGAATGTTAAAACAATTAATGACTACTAAACCAATCCTAAAAGAATTATTAAGGAGGAAAAATATTAAAGAAGACTCTGAGTAGAAAAAAAAATCATAAGTAAGAGTAAGAAAAATAAGAAACAAATTAAACAAAACAAAACCAAAAAACCACCACCACCACCAACAACAACAACAAAGCAAGTATATCTGTAAAAATCAATCTAGAGAAGTACAAAATGAAAGGATGTAAAATATGACCCAAATATATGAAATGTGGAGAGGAGAGAAGTAAAGAATGAATTCAAAATTAAGTGACCATCACTTAATAGAGACTGCTATATGCAAAAGGTGTTATATATAAACCAAATGGTAACCAACTATTTTTAAAAAGTAGGTATGGAAGAAAATAAAGAGTAAGTAATCCAAGTACTTCACTAAAGAAAGCTAACTAATAATGAGAGAAGAGAGCAAGAGAATAGAGGAACAGAGAAGAACTACAAAAACAACTATAAAACAAGTAGCAAAATGGCAATAAATACACACATACCAATAATTAGTTTGAATGTAAATAGAATAAATGCTCCAATCAAAAGACATATGCTGATGAAATGAATAAAAAAAATAAGACCAGTCTGTATGCTACCTATAAGAGATTCATTTCAGACCTAAAGACACATGCAGACTGAAAGTGGAGGTAGGGAGAAACATTTATCATGCATGTGGAAGTGAAAAAAAGCCATAGTAGCAGTACTTACATTGGACAAAATGTGCTTCCAAGTAAAGACATAACAAAGGACAAAGAAGGACATCATATAATCATATACAGTCTGACAAGGAGATATAACAATTGTAAATATTTATGCACCCAACATGGGAGCTACCCAAATACATAAAGCAGTTCATAACAAATGTAAAGGAAATCATTGATAGTAATACAGTAATAGTAGGGGACTTTTAACATCCCACTTACACCAATTAATAGATTATCCAAAAAGACAATAAACAAGGAAACAATGGCTTTGAATGACACTTTAGACTAGCTGGATCCAACAGATATATTGAGAACATTCCATCCTAAAACACCAGAATGCATATTCTTTTCAAGTGCACATGGAACACTCTCTAGAATAGAAGCCATATTAGGCCAGAAAACAAGTCTCTACAGTTACAAAAATATTGAAATCACACCATGCATCTTTTCTGACAACAGTCCTATGACACTAAAAATCAACCACAAGATAAAAATTTGAAAAGTACACAAATACCTGAAGGCTAAATAACATACTATTAAACAATGAATGGGTCAACTAAGAAATTAAAGAAGAAATTAGGGGTGCCTGGGTGGCTCAGTGGGTTAAGCCTCTGCCTTTAGCTCAGGTCATGATCTCAGGGTCCTGGGATCCAGTCCCGCATCGGGCTCTCTGTTAGGCGGGGAGCCTGCTTCCCCCTCTCTCTCTGCCTGCTTCTCTGCCTACTTGTGACGTCTCTGTGTCAAATAAATAAAATATTAAAAAAAGATGAAATTAAAAAATACATGGAGACAAATGAAAATGAAAACACAATGGTGCAACATCTTTGGGATACAGTAAAAGCTGATCTAAGAGGGAAGTTTTTAGCAATACAGGCCTATCTAAAGAAGCAAGAAAAATCCCAAGTAACAATCTAAACTTACATCTGAGGAACTAGGGAAAGAATGACAAACAAAAAACCCAAAACTAGTAGAAGGAATAAATAAATAAATGAATAAAGATAGATAGATAGATAGATAGATAGATAGATAGATTAGAGCAAAATAAATAAAAAACAATAACAACAAAAAGTTGATGGAACATATCTATGAAACCAGCAGCTTGTACTTTGAAAAGATCAACAAAATTGATAAACCTTTAGCCAGACTCATTGGGGAAAAAGAGAGAGAGAGAGAGAGAGAGAGAGAGAGGACTCACGTAAATAAAATGAGAAATGAGAAGGGAATGATGACAATTGACACCACAGAAATATAATAGACTATAAGGGAATATTATGAAAAACTGTATGCCAACAAATTGGATAATGTAGAAGAAATGGATCAATTTTTAGAAGTATGTAAAATCAGTAATTGAAAAACTCCCAGCATGGGATGCCTGGGTGGTATAGTCACTTACATGTCTGACTCTTGATTTCAGCTCAGGTCATGATCTCGGGATCATGAGATCGAGCTCCACATCGGGCTCCATGCTCAGCATGAAATCTGCTTGAGATTCTTCCTCCCTCTCCCTCTGTCCCTCCTGCTCCTGCTGTGTCTCTCTAAAATAAATAAACAAATTTAAAAACAAAAACAAAAACAAAAACAAAAAAACCTCACAGCAAACAAAAGTCCAAGGTCAGATGGCTCCCCAGGCAAATTCTAACAAACATTTAAAGAACAGTTGATACTTATTCTCAAACTATTCCAAAAAATAGAAGAGAAAGGAAAACTTCCTAATTCATTCTATTAAGCCAATATTATCTTGATATCAAAAACAGATAAAGACACTAGGAAAAAATAGAACTACAGGCCAATCTCTGATGAATGTAGATGCAAAAATCCTCAAGAAAATATTAGCAAACTAAATCCAATAATACATTAAAAAATTATTCACCATGATGAAGTGGGATTTATTCCTAGATTGAAAGGGTGTTTTAATATTCACAAGTTAATCAACATCATACATCATGTCAATAAAAGAATGGATAAAAACCATATGATCATTTCAATAAATGTAGAAAAAGATTTAACAAAGTATAACATCCAGTGATGAATAAAAATCCCCAACAAAGTAGGATTAGAGGGAACAAACCTCAACATAATAAAGGCCATACATGAAAATCCCACAGCTAACATCATCCTAAATAGGAAAAAACAGAGCTATTCCTCTGTGGTTGAACAAGACAAGGATGTCCACTCTCACCACTATTATTTAACATAGTACTGGAGGTTAACATAGTAGCCTAGCCACAGAAATCAAATAAGAGGAAGGAATAAAGGGCATCCAAATTGGTAAGTTAGAAGTCAAACTTTCACTATTTGTAGATGACATGATACCACATAGAGAAAACCCCAAAGATGCCACCAAAAAAATACTGGAACTTATCAATGAATTCAGTAAGATTGTAGTATACAAAAATCAGTGTACAGAAACCTGTGGCATTTGTATACATTAGTAATGAAGCAATAGAAGGAGAAATTTAGAAAGCCCATTTACAATTGCACCAAAGATAATAAAATCCTTAGGAATTAACCCTCCTTAACCAAGGAGGTGAAATACCTATATTGAAAACTACAAAACACTGATGAAAGATATTGAACATGGCACAAATAAGTGGAAAGATATCCCATGCTCATGGATTGGAAGAACAAATATTAAAATGTCCATACTACCCCAAGCAATGTACAGATTTAATGCAATCCCTATCAAAATACCAACAACATTTTTCATAGAAGTAGCACAGACAATCCTAAAATTTGTGTGGAACCACAGAAGACCCCAAATAGCCAAAATAATCTTGAAGAAGAAAAGCAAAGCTAGATGAATTACATTCCAGATTTTAAGTTATACTACAAAGCTGAAGTAATCAGAACAGTATGATACTGGTTAGGAGGAAAAAAAAAAAAAAAGGTACATAGATCACTAGAAGAGAATAGAAAGCCCAGAGATAAACCCATATTTATCTATATTGTCAATTAATCTTTAACAGAAGAGGAAAGAATATGCAATGGGAAAAAAGCTTCTTCAACAAGTGGTATAAGGAGAACTGGAGAAGAATGAAGCTGCAAAGAATGCAACATGCAAAAGAATGAAACTGGATCAGTGGCTTACACTGTACACAAAGATACATTCTAAGTGGATTAAAGACCTAAATGTGAGACCTGAAAATGTAAAAATCTTAGAAAAGAGTACAAGCAGTAATTTTTCCAACACCTGACATAGAAACTTTTTTTCTACATATGTCTCCTGGGGCAAGGAAAACAAAAGCAAAAATAAACTTGGGACTCCATCAAAATAAAAAAAGCTTCTGCACAGCAAAGGAAATAGTCAACGAAACAAAAAGGTAACCTATTAGATGGGAGAAATATTTGAAAATGACATCTCTGATAAAGCATTAGTGTCCAAAATATATAAGAACTTCTATACCTCAACACCCTAAAAACAAATAATTGAATTAAAAAGTGGGCAGAAGACATGGACATTTCTCCAAAGACATGCAGATGGCCAATCGACACATGGAAACATGCTCAACATCACTCATCATCAGGAAAATGCATATCAAAAGTACAATGAGATAATCACCTCGCTGTCAGAATTGCTAAAATCAAAAACACAAGAAACAAGTGTTGGCCAGAATATAGAGAAATAGGAACATTGTGCACTGTTTTTGAGAATGCACTCTTACAACCACTCTGGAAAACAGTATGGAGTTTCCTCAAAAAGTTTAAAATGGAAGTACCCTACCATCCAGGAATTGCACTATTGCATATTTACCCAAAAAATACAAAAAGAAACTAATTCACAGAGATTCATGCACCCCTAAGTTTATTGCACCATTATTTTCAATAGCCAAATTATGGGAGCAGCCCAAATGTGCAATGAAAGATGAACGGATATAGAAGAGGTGAGGTGTGTGTATGTGTGTGTGTGTGTGTGTATAATATTCCATTGTGTATAGTGTATGTATATACATACACAATAAAGTCTTATTCAGAAATCTAAAAAACAGAATGAAATCTTGCCATTTGGAACAATGTGGATAGAGCTACAGAGTATAATTCTAAGAGAAATAAGTAGTCAGAGGAAGACAAATACCATATTATGTCACTCATGTGGAACTGAAGAAAGAAAACCAACAAAGCCAAAAAAGAAAAAAGAAAGGAAGAAAGAGAAAGAAACAAAAGAAAGAAAGAGAAGAGAGAGAGACAAACCAAGAACCAGACTCTTAACTATAGAGAACAAACTATAGAGAACAAACAAACTATAGAGAACAAACATCCATTCTCTGGTAAGAGAATGGATGAATCAGATGATCAGGATTAAAGAGCATACTTAGCATGATGAGCACTGACTAATATGTAGAATTTTTTTTTTAAGGTTTATTTATTTTAGAGAGAGAGTGAGAGCAGGAGCAGAGGGAGGGCAGAGGGAGAAAGGGAGGCGGAGAGCAAGAGAGAGAAAAGCAGGGAGCCCAAAGTGGAGCTTGATCTCACAACCCTAAGATCATGACCTGAGCTGAAATCAAGAGTTAGTTGCTTAACTGACTGAACCACCCAGGTGCCCCAATGTATAGAATTGTTGAATAACTATAGTGTATGCCTGAAACTAATATAACACTGTATGTTAACTACACTGGAATTAAAAAAACTTAATAAAATCAATAAAGCAGATAATTAAAAAAATAACTATTAAAGCATAAGGGGACAAAAGGGGAACTATAAGGGTAACATAAGGGGACCTAAGGGGAACTATACTGACAGTAGAATTCCAGGCCTTAATCATAGTCACTAGAGTGGCTTTGTTAGTGGATATGTTGTTTCATTATTTTACTACCTAAATTAAAATTATTACTGATTTCTCTACAGTTCTTGAGGTCTGTGTGGCATTATAAATCTCCACATCTGAACCAAAATTTGGGTGGGACCCATCTATCATTGCAAGTGACCATCATATTAGACTACCTCATGTCTATATTAGTTTAATAATCTCTATATTAACAAGTTTACTAATTACCCTTTTAAATTAAAGAAGGAGGAAGTCCAGTTTGTCTGTGTTTTTTTACTCCAGAAAGTAGTGCTAATCATCAGAAGTTTGGCATCAGCTACTTTAAAATAGTGTTTTAGTGTATTTTAAATCATATTTCATAAAAAGGCCTTCCTGTTTACATATTACATCCCTTTGGGACTTCTCAAATATTTTTATCTTCAATCCCTGAAATAAGGTCATTAAATAAGTTAAATAAATAAATCATTAAAATAAGAGGAATGGGGCACCTGGGTGGCTCAGTCCTTAAGCATCTGCCTTTGGCTCAGGTCATGATCCCAGGGTCCTGGGATCGAGCCCCGCATCTGGCTCCCTGCTAAGTGGGAAGCCTGCTTCTCCCTCTCTCACTCCCCCTGCTTGTGTTCCCTCTCTCACTGTGTGTCTGTCAAATAAATAAATAAAATCTAAAAAAAAAAAAGAGCAGAAATAATTTCATTGTAAGAAGAGGTACTGATAAGATAGATAAGATATCTCAAAAATATCTAAAAATTGGAAGTGATGATCTACAATAAATGATTGCTGACCATTGTTATGTCTTAAGCACTTAAGCACCTAAAGAAGATTAAAAAAATAACCAAGACATATTGAACTTATATAAGATATTGGGATTAGTTCTTTATAAACATTAGCTAATTCATCCTTGATTTTGAGGTTTTTTTTTAATCTTCATACTGTGGATAAAGAATTTTAGACCCAGAGAATTTCATTTCCTTCAACAAAGCTTAATAGCTAGCTAGTAATAGAATTGGAATTCATATCTACATCTTTCTAAATCCAAAGTTCATGCAGAAATGTAACCATTAAATTATCCAGTTACATTATACTGTGCATTAAAATAACATCAACACCTTCTCACCCATGGTTTTATTTTAAATATCCTAGTGACTTGTTTGAGTACAGGATAATAGAAAGTTCTGTAGTTAAGACTAAGTCTGGATCTTCTGGTACCAACTCACATGTTCCTTTAAGCATTCTGTGTTCCTCTCAGAATCATGTAATCTCAGATTTGGAAGGGGCTTAAAGGATCAGCTAATAAACATTCTTCTCTGGGCATGATACCTATATAAAGTGTTGTCCAAGACCACTGCCTTCTCACCGTTTGTTTTTCTAGGTAATGTGCATCTCCGTTTTGTAAACCAATGATCTTTTCTGGTGCTTGCTCTATGCTGCAAAACAAGATAAAAGAAATAACCAAACACTTAACATTTTACAAATAAATTTATATATATTTTTTCTGAATGAATTATTTGTAAACTAAATAACTAAAAGCAGTTTTGTGATTTACTGGAATACATTATCCTAACCACACTGTCCACGGTCTGCTTTTATCCCAAGGCAATTTTACTCCCCTTTTGTTGTGTTTCATTTAGTTTTCTTTATCGTATGTTATGTGTTAGCAAGTCATTGCAGCCTGTTTGTCCGCTTTAGGGGAGGACGAAGTATTTGGATTACTATTATGATTTGGGGAATACAATTTATAAAATTTTGTCAAGGTGTGGAGTCACACCAGTCCCTAAGTTAGTCTCTCCCTCCCCCTTGTTTTGTTTATTTATTGGTTTTATTTAGTACCTTAGCTTGGGGATTAGTAGAGAAGGGAATTTAGAAAAGAAGCTGCAAATAGCATACTTTATATCACTGGCAGATTCTTCAGAGACTAACTTATTAAAAATATATGCATATTTTTATATCTGAAATTAAAGACTAAATTTACCACATAATGTTCATATTTCTGTTGTACAATGTGAAGTTATAGATTATTGACCAATATTGTTCTACATTTTAATCTTCAGCAGCAATTTGTAGTAAATTGCTCCCATTTCATGTCAATTAATTCTGTACAATGGGGACCATGCATTTTGACTTTAGTCTTCGGTGAGGGATGGCATGATGATTAATAATGTCTATAATATTTTCACTAGGCAATTGCAGGTGCTGGTCTTAATTATTAAAAGGGAGAAAAAAAATAAGAATGTATAAAGCAAGTATAATATTCCTTAAAGTTTACCAGATATATGGTAGGATATAATTTATGGTATGTTACACTAGATAGTACCATATCTACTTCAGTGGCATGTCTACATTATGACATTATGTTACCTTCATATAAAATTTCACTGAACTAGAAGTAAATGCCACCAGTTCTTTTTTATTCTTGAGATGTTTTGATTAATTCATTGTTTGATTATAATGCATTAAAGTTAATAGATTACATAGTGGGGAAGAATACTGGACTTGCAACCAACTTTTATTATCAACCGTGTAACTAGTTAACCTTGGACTCAATCAGTATTCTTGGGATTTCATTTTACTTTCCTGAGAAACAGACCTGCCCTGCTAGATACAGTGAGATATTGTAGGGAATAGTTACATGACATTTGTGTTGTAGAATTATCAGAGATAGTAGAAGAGGAGCTTATGGATTGAAAGGCTGAAAGGGTGTGCGTACTGAGGATTACATAATTAAAATCTAGCACAATAGATGTATTTAGCCTTGTGGATAGAGACTTAGACCGAGTGATATCAAGTTTTCTAGGAACCCTAACGTCCTGTTGTGGTTGAGTTGTAAACTGAGATAAAATGAAAAGCTAAAACAAACAAACAAACAAAAAAAACTGGTTAGTGTCTGTAGAACCTCTTTTATTTTATTTTATTTATAACTTCCTTACACCATATTTCATGGGCGAAGCTGGGATGGCAAGATGGGAAATGTTGAATAAAAGCCCAAAAAGTCACTCTAGTTGCCAGGTGAATCTAAGACAAACTATGTGAAGCAAATGGTGCTGTCAGGTCCTGCTCCATGAGAGCTAATTATTGTTTATCCTAAGTAATGGGCTATATCTGCTTGGCTATGAAAGGGGATTTTTTTTTTTTTTGTATTTGCAATCTTTTAGGGTATTGCCTGTGATGTACACCACACTGGTTTAATGCTTATTCAATAATAAAACTGTTCTCTTTCTGTACTATCTTTGTGGAGATGTTTTCTGAATTGGGAAAAGATTTTCTTTTTAATTATATTTCCCAGCAAACAGCAATGTTTATGTGTGTGTGTGTGTGTGTGTGTGTGTGTGTGTGTGTGTGTGTACATATGCTCATTTTGGAAAATATCAAAGGAAAAATGAGTATAGTTCTGTATTACATCTTTACTGTATTTATTCAAAATAATCTATTCTGTTAACTGATGCATACATATAGAACCCATTTCCCATGGATAATTAGTTAAGAGTTCGATGTCATACTTTTATTTAAGGATGTATAAAATTAAAATCCTCCTTCTTTTTTTTAACATGTATGTGCCACATTTTCCAAATGCTGCCCAAAGTCACAATTAGTATAATCTGCATTTTTAAATAGTACCATTACTTACCAGCTGTCATTGAAATAAATTTCTGGCTCAAGATGGAACTACTCCTGCCCAGGTTGAGACATCAGTAAACTGAAACTTAGATAACTTTTGTGTCCCTGTAAATGCTGTGATTTACCAGAAACACGGTATATCCAGTCAACCAGTCCCCAAACACCAGGCTGATTCTGGGCTCTGAATTTATCTCTTGTTTCTTCTCACCACAGATTGACTATATGTCCCCAGCAATCAGATATTTTCTATTTGTTACTTCTTTCTTCATTATCCTATGATAGATTCTTGTTTTTTGCCCCATTTTGCAATTCTCCAAATGGAGACTGTCCACTTCAGGAAGTGTTAAATAGTTTGTATCACTTAAATTGGTCTTCTTTAATAATTTTTAACACTATTTAAAAAGACTTGTGTGTCCAATCTAATGTTGATACATAGATGGGAACTGTGCTAATACAGAGATTCAGAAAATTATATAGTGGTTATTTTTTTCTATAGAAAAGTAAAAAAATATAGGATGACTGTAGGTGGAATTTTAAAATCTCAATAAAAGTTGCTAATTGCAAAAGCTAAGATGGGACATAAGAAGAAAGGCTGTTTCTAAGGTTACCGTATGTTACCATCCTGAATTAAATACACTTTGGAATACTTTGGAAAATATTGTATTAGAAAATACACTTTGGAAAAATTCTAGTTTTATGTAATAGGCTATGTTTTTTAGCTAAAACAAACAAACAAACAAACAAAAAAACAAACCAAAAAATTTGGAGGGGACAGTTCAAGAAATAGTATTGTGTTATAAAACCTATTTAAACATCTAATGTATACACTTTTAAAAGACTGGAAAGTTCCAGTTACAAATTGTATGTTTACCATACTTTTATCTCTTTCTCAGAATCCTATTAAAAAGAGGGATGGGACAGATAGGACACATCTATTATTTTTGTAAACCTTTTAAACTCAAATTATTGCATCTTTTGCAATGATTTGAAACATCATTGCCAGTCCCTTGTCATTTCAATTCAGTTGTCATTTGCTCAGACTATCAGTTGTTTTCCATGGCTTTCTCTTTAACCTACAAGTTCTTATGGACTATTTAATCCTTGTTTATCTTGGACTTCTTTTTTTTTTTTTTAATGAATTTTACTCTTTGACCAGTGATATTATGTTACTTTTTGAGGAGTGACATATGACTGAAATGGAATGACTAAAATATAACAAAAGAAAATGTCAGTTTACAACATCTTCAGACCTAGGATTAACTTCTTTGTGCTCCCTGAGTCTTGGTTTGATTTCCCTCATACCAGGAATCAAATGTTCCTATAAAAGTTAAGACAAAAGACAGCTTTGGGTAAACTATCACTTGAATTAATCTTGCTGATACTTTTCTGCAGCCTTTAAGTTTTTAAAGGATAGATATATTTTCTTTATTTACTATGATAAGAACTCATTCGTCTCTGTTAAAACTCACATATATGGCCCAAACATTGTTTTTATGGGTTTATCATTTGGTTTAATGAACACAGTTTATGCACTAAGGAGTACTTACCTCTATCATAATGTGCCTACATTATCAATTCCATTAGAAATGTATCAACTAAGAAACTGATATCAGCAATAAGTTTGTTGTTCTATTATAAAATTAACTTTAGGATCCAAAATGCTTAGGATACATGCAAACTTAGCCTAAATATTATCTTTAATAAATTTAACTCTTTTGATGTTATTCTTCAGAAGTTTAACATTTATTTCTTTCACTTTTTTGGTGATTTAAAATAGTCAAAAACTGCAAAAAAATTTTTTTTTCAGTTTTCATTAAGTTCTTGGTAATAAAGGCAGATTTCAAGGGGATATACTTTGAAAACATGGTTAGTATTGATTGAATTTGCATATATAAATTCTAAAACACAGTCTTGTGATTTCCCTAAGAGTCAGTGTCAGTAGGGCCATTTGGATTTGACTAAAAACATTTAAAATATACTTCCAGTAGTTTTGATATATTGAGTTAGGTAAAGAAAGTAGAGTAGTAACAGTCTCCAAAGAAATCAAGTACTTTTCAAAACAAAAATTCTGGATCAGGAAACTAGAAATTTTGGAGTCTGTTCAGTAGTGCCCAAATCAGTATATTGAAGAATCTATCTTATTGGTCTTTTGCTTTTCTCTAATATTTAATTTGAAAATTTAAAATAAGCAATAAGACAGTGATTCTCAAATGACCACGTGTGAGGAATATGACACTGACACTTCAAAAGTATCTATTTGGCCATCTGATCTGATATTTAAAAACTGTAGCACATGCCATATTGACATATGTATTCCTGGAGAGTAGTCCCTCTGAAGAAGAATGGTATGTTTGGACTGGAAAGGCCAATACAAATTATCACCCTAAATAATTTGTACCTTGCAAAACCTAATGGAACATTTATTCTTTTTTCTTTTAAAGATTTTATTTATTTGTTTATTTGTTTAGCGAGCATGTGAGCAGAGGTAGAAGCAGAGGGAAAGGGAGAGATAGAATCTTTAGTAGACTTCATGTTCCATCCCAGGACTCTGAGATCATGACCTGAGCTGAATCAAGAGTCAGACACTCAACCAACTGAGCCACCAAAGGGTCACTGGAGCAGTCATTCAAATCTTTATCAATATCTAAAAGATAATCAGCACCTTGTTAAACTATTTTAAATCATAATTAAAAGTTTCTAATTTTAAAATAGATAAATTAGAAATATTTTGAAAGACAATAATATGTGATGCATTATTAAACTTAATGAGATTTTTAGCAAGTGAATTAAAAATAAGGTAGATTTTTCATTTTTTAATTTATGTTTTATGGTATTTTAATTCAATGAACATGCACAACTTTTATAATTAGAGAAAAGATATATGAGGAACTATGTGAAAGTTGTATTATTTTATATAGTACTTTTTATATTAAAGGACATAAATATATAATTCTGAAGAAATTTAGAAGTAAAAGAGACTGCAAAGGCTTTATGGTGAGATCTTCCATGAAAATTTGCTTTAGATTTAAGCAATCTGGAAATTCAATCTCATAATCAGAGAAGATGAAGTTTTATCCTGAAGCTTTACTGAATTTAAAAGTCATTCCAAGGATTCGGTGTCATTACAGGAATATCAACTTAGCCAGGTTGTACCAATGAAAATGAGATTCATGCCCCAGAGGCAAACATGGAGGAAAAAAATAAATAATTTTTTTAAGTAAAAAGCAAACCATCTCCAGGAGGGCAAGATACATTATGTTCTTGACCTAAGAAAGTTATAGGATAAAGGCTCTTTGCTGAAGGACAAATGTAAAAAGAAGACATTGCAAAAATATTATTTTTCAATGGGAAAATAAACTACCCAGAGACCTAACAAAACTCAACTGACCACAGGGGGCCATTCAGTCCGAGACAGATTCCTACAGCTAGAGAAGCAGAACTAAAGTCAGTCAAAGGCCAGAGATCCAATCAGAGAAATGTCATTTTGAAAAATAGTGACAAAAAAAAGTACCATGTGAGCTTGGAGTTTCAGAAACCCCTTGGCATTTGCCTGGATAAAAAAGTTAATGTCTTTAGCAGAGCTTATTATTTATTTATTTATTTAGACAGATAGTTTCAGGGAAGCCCTAGCAGATAATAATAGAGTAGGGAAGGATGTGAAGGAGCAGTCTTTGGTGATGAGAAGAGAAGGGATCCAGAACAAATGTGGAGAACATTTTCTTCATTTTATCAAAAGATGAGATTGAATACACAGGGGAGGATAAAAGCAAGATAGTAAGCTAAAAGTGGAGAAGTAATTGTAGGGGGGAAATGGCACCAAGTACCAAGTACAGGTGCTAAGTCAATACTGAGGACAGTGGAAAATTAGGAGAAGAGAAAAGAAATAAGTCAATAGATATTGTTGAAAACCACAAATTTGCTCTCCATGTTATGTGTGTCAGCATAGAGCAAGAAGTTGCATTTATGATAGGAGAGTGCAAGAGGGGAAGGAAAGCACAGATTTGAGTATTTACAATAATTAACCTAAAATCTAAAATAGATAAAGAGGAGAATGAGGAAAGTTTGTAGCTGAAGAATTGAGATGAGGTTTTTCTAGTGCAGCTTGATAGGTTGCCTGTCTTGATTAGGTTGGAGTTATGTACTGGGAGGGGGAGGGTTGTTAAAACACCTAAGGAGCTCTGTAACTCAATATAGTTTCCTAATAGTATTGTGTATTTTCAGTTCATGATGGAAGATATGCAACCTTAACAGAGTACTTGTTTGATTGAACAAGTACTTAAGCCAGAATAAAGTGCTGTATTAGTATTCGTATTAGTCCTGCAATTTGTCCTGTCTGTAGCTAAATCCCATGCAGAGGTACCATATTCTTCATTAGTGTATAATAAAAACCAGGAGGATTTTTTGTTGTTGTTCTTTGTGGTGTGTTGTTTTTAATAAAACATTAGCTTTGCCATCAACTTTATGGATTTTAGGCTACATAGATCTTTTAGTATGAAACATGGGCTATAAGCGATTCAGTTACTTGCTAATGATATCAAATTTGATTTCTCCACCATTCAGGTACTCTCAAAAGTCTGCTGATAGAGCTGATATCTGAGAACATGAGGAATAGGTTTGCTCATGTTGCCTCAGAATTTTCTAAGATGCTTTCTTGTGTTAAGTTAGCTCACTGGAAATTATATACCTGTACCACACTACTCTGTCTCACCCCTACTACAAAATGCCTCTGTGGAACAACCTTTATTATTTATATTTATTGATCACCCAGAGATGGTATTAAAGCAGGAAAAACAGAGAAATGTCTCTGTTATCAAGAATATGATTGATTTGAAGTCTCACTGCACCACTATGCTAATGTGTCTATGGCAGATCACCTACTAAGCCTATAAATGGAAGGTTGTATTTCTCCTGATGGCTTACTTTACTTAGGGCTACTAGACAATGAAAGTTTGCTTACACTATAGGTTACTTCTATGCCCTATTTGCTCAGTTCCTGACCTTTTGCCCTTGTCTTCTCTTTCTTGTTTTCTTGCTTATTTTTTTCTATATTTAACATAAGACTTCATAAATTGATTTTGTAACTGACAGTCTACCTATAAATAACATAGTAAACGAGCTGATCATTCCTTGAATCAAATTAGCTTAGTCAAAATAATTCTATTGGTTTATTTCTGTATTGTTAATTTTGTTTTTTGTTTTGTATAATTTTTTTAGGTTTTTATTTAAATTTCAGTTAGTTAACATACTAACATTAGTTACAGGTTTACAATATAGTGATTCAGTGCTTCCATACAATACCCAGTGCTCATTACAAAAAAATGTACTCCTTAATCCCCATCACCTATTTAACCCATGTCCCCACCCACCTCCATTCTGGTAGTCATCAGTTTGTTCTCTATAGCTAAGAGTCTGTTTCTTTGTTTGCCCCGCTCTCTCTCTCTTTTTTCCCCCTGGGCTTTTTTGTTTTGTTTCTTAACTTTCACATATGAGTGAAATCATATGGTATTTGTCTTTCTCTGACTGATTTATTTTGCTTAGCATAGTACTCTCTATCTCCATCCATGTCACCCCAAATGGCAAGATTTCTTTTTTAAGGCTGAGTAATATTCCTGTGTGTGTGTGTGTGTGCATGTGTGTGTGTGTGTGTATTGTGTATATGTATATATATGTATTTTTCCCTTTATTTGTTCATCAGTTGATGCACAGTTAGCCTATTTCCATAGTTTTGCTATTGTATATAATGCTGCTATAAAAATCGGGGTGCATGTACCCCTTTGAAATTGTATTTTTTTATCCTTTGGGTAAATATCTGGTAGTGCAATTGCTGAATCATAGGGTAGTTCTCTTTTTAACTTCTTTGAGGAAACTCCATACTGTTTTCCAGAGTGGCTGCACCAGTTTGCATTCTCACCAACAGTGTAAGAAGGTTCCCCTTTCTCCACATCCCCTCCAGTACCTGTTGTTTCTTGTGTTGCAGATTTTTGCCTTTCAGGCAGGTGTGAGGTAATATCTCCTCATAGTTTTGATTTGTATTTCCCTGATGATGAGTGATGTTGAGAGTGTTTCCATGTGTCTATTGTCTATCTGGATATCTTCTTTAGAAAAATGTCTACTCATACCTTCTGTTCATTTTTTTAACTGGATTATTTGTTTTTGGAGTGTTGAGTTTTATGATTTCTTTATATATTTTGGATACAAACCTTTTATCAGATGTGTTATTTGCAAATACCTTCTCCTATTCCAAAGACTGCCTTTTGTTGACTGTTTCCTTCACTGTACAGAAGTTTTTATTTTGATGAAGTCCCATTAGTTTATTTTTGCTTTTGCTTCCCTTGCCTCGGTAAATATATCTAACAAGAAGTGGCTACTGCCAAAGTCCAAGAGGTTACTGACTGTGTTATCTCCTAGGACTTTGATGGTTTCCTGTCTCACATTTAGGTCTTTAATCCATTTTGAATTTATTTTTGTGTATGATGTAAGAAAATGGTCCAGTTTCATTCTTTTCCATGTTGCTGCTCAGTTTCTCCAATACCATTAAAATTTCTTCAAGAGACTTTTTCCCCCACTGGATATTTTTTCCTACTTTGTCAATGATAAATTGGGCATTTAGTTGTGGGTTCATTTCTGGATTTCTATAATGTTCTTTTGGTATATGTGTCAATTTTTTGCCAGTACCATACTGGTTTGATTACTACAGCTTTCTAATATAACTGGAAGTCTGGAATTATGATTCCTCCAGCTTTGCTTTGCTTTTTCAATGTTACTTTGGCTATCTTGGGTCTTTAGTGGTTCCATATAAATATTGTCTTGCTTTTTGGGTAGTACTAACATTTGAACAATTTTTATTTTCCAATTCGTAAGCAAGAAACATCTTTCCATTTCTTTGTGTCATCTTCAGTGGCTTTCACCAGTGTTACAGTTTTCAGAATACAGGTCTTTTTCCTGTTTAGTTAGGTTTATTCCTAGGTATCTTTTTCTTTTTGTTGCAAGTGCAAATGGGATTTATTCCTTCATTTCTCTTCTGTTGCTTCATTATTGGTGTATAGAAAGGGTTTTCTGTATATTTTCTGGTGTATAGAAAGGTTATTTCTGTATATTCATTTTGTATCCTGCAACTTTACTGAATTCATTTATCAATTCTAGTTGTTTTTTGGTGGAGTCTCTAGAGTTTTATATATATAGTATCATATCATCTGCAAATAGTGAGAGTTTGACTTCTAATTACCAATTTGAATGTCCTTTATTCCTCCCTCTTCTTTGATTTCTGTGACTAGGACTTCCAGTACTATATTAAATAATAGTGGTGAGTGGACATCTTTGTCTTTTTCCTGACAATAGAGAAAAAGCTCTCAGTTTTTTTTCCCCATTTAGGATGATATTAGCTGTGGGATTTTCATGTATGGCCTTCATTATGTTGAGGGATGTTCCCTTTAATCCTACTTTGTTGAGGGTTTTTTATCATGAATTCATGTTCTACTTTGTTGAATGTTTTTTCTGCATCTATTGAAAGGACCATATGGCTCTTATACTTTCTTTTATTAATTTGGTTTATCATGTTGATTGATTCGCAAATATTGAGCCACCCTTACAACCATGGAATAAATCCCACTTGATTGTGGGGAATTATTTTTTTAATGTATTGTTGGATTGGTTTGCTAGTATTTTATTGAGAATTCTTGGATCTGTGTTCATCGGGAATATTGGCTTGTAGTTCTCAGGGTAATACTGGCCTCAGAATGAACTTGGAAGTTTTCATTCCTTTTCTATTTTTTGGAAATAGTTTGAGAATAAGTATCAACTCTTCTTTACATGTTTGGTAAGATTCCTTTAGGAAGCCATCTGGCCCTGGACTTTTGTTTACTGTGAGATTTTTTATTAGCTGATCAATTTCTTTACTGATTATCAGCCTGCTCAAGTTTCTGATTTCTTTCCTATTTTGGTAGTTTGTATGTTTCTAGAAATTTATCTGTTTCTTCCAGATCACCCAATTTGTTGGCATATAATTTTTCACAATATTTCATATAAATGTTTGTATTTCTGTGGCGTTGGTTGTGATCTTTCCTCTCACATTTGTGATTTTATTTATTTGCCCCTTTTCCTTTTTTTTTTTTTTTTTTTGATAAGTCCGGCTAGGAGTTTATCAGTTTTATCATTTCTTTGAAAGAACCAGCTCCTGGTTTCATTGGTCTGTTATATTGTTTGTTTATTTGTTTGTTTCTGTATCATTTATTTCTGTTCTGATATTTATTATTTCCTTCCTTTTGCTGGCTTTAGGCTTCATTTGTTGTTGTTGTTGTTGTTGTTGTTGTTATTGTTGTTTTCTAGCTTTGTTAGGTGTAAGTTTAGTTTGTGTATTTGATATTTTTCTTGCTTCTTGAGGTATGCCTATATTACCATATAATTCCCTCTTTTGAACACTTCTGCTGTGTCCCAAATGTTTTTCATTTCTTTCCATGTGTTTTTTTTTTTTTTAATTTCTTCTTTAATTTCCTAGTTGATCCATTCATTCTTTAGTAGGGTGTTCTGTAGCCCCCATGTATTTGTGGTCTTTACAAATTTTTTCTTACTATTGACTTCAAGTTTCATAGTGTTATGATTGGAAAATATGCTTGGCATGATCTCAGTCTTTTTGTTGAGGCCTGATTGTGCCCTAGTATGTGATTTTTTTCTGGAGAATGTCCCATATGTATTCAAAACGAATGTGTATTCTGCTGCTTTAGGATGAAATGGTCTGAATATATCTATTAAGTCCATCTGGTCCAGTGTATCATTCAAAGCCACTTGTTTCCTTGTTGATTTTCTGTTTAGGTGATCTGTCCATTGTTGTAAGTGGGGTGTTAAACTCCCCTACTATTATTTTATTATTATCAGTTACACCCTTAAGTTTCTTATTGTTTACTATATTTGGGTGCTCCCTTGTTGGGTGCATAAGTATTTACAATTGTTACATCTTCTTGTTGGATTGTCCATTCTATGTTCTTCTTTGACTTTTATTACAGTCTTTTTTTAAAGTGTAGTTTGTCTGTCACAAATATTGCTACTCTGGCTTTCTTTTTACATCCATTTTCATGATAAATGTTTTTCCATCCCCTCACTGTTAATCTACAGGTGTCTTTAGGCCTAAAACAAATCTCTTGCAGGCAACATATAGATGGGTCTTTTTTTTTTAAATCCATTCTGATACCTTGTTGATTGGAGTGTTTAGCCCACTTAAATTCAACATAATTATTGATAGATGTGTATTTATTGCCTTTTAAGGACTTGTTATGTCATTGTTTCTAGGGATTTTCTCTGATCCTTTCTTATCTTTGCCACTATTGATCTCCTTTGCACTCAAAAAGTCCCCTTTAATATTCTTACGGGGTGGTTTCATGGTCATGAAGTCCTTTAGTTCTGTTTGCTGGGTAAACTCTATCTCTCCTTCTATTCTGAATGATAGCTTTAATGAATTGAGTATTTTTGACTGCAGATTTTTCCCATTCAGTACTCTCTTCTGGCTTGCCAAGTTTCTGTTGAGAAATCTTCAGCTAATCTTATCGATTTTACCTTGTATGTTAAGGACTTATTTTGTCTTGCTGCTTCTAAGATTTGCTCTTTATCACTATATTTTGCAATTTTAATTACAACATGTCTTGCTGTTGACCTGATTTTGTTGATTTTGATGGGAGTTCTCCATGCCTCCTGGATCTGGATGTCTATTTCCTTTCCCAGAAGTTTTGTACTGTTATTTCCTCAAATAAATTTGTCCCCTTTCTCTTCTTTTTCTGGGTCTCCTATAATACAAATGTTTTTAGTTTTGATGGAGTCACTGAGTTCCCTATATCTGTTCTCATATTGCATAATGCTTTCTCTCTTTTGTTCAACTTCATTATTTTCCATTACTGTATCTACTATGTCATTAATTTATTCCTTTATTTCTTCTAGTGTGCTGTTAATTGCATCAAGCCCATTTCTAATCTCATTTATTATACTTTTCATCTTTGATTGATTATTTTTTAACTCTTTTATCTCTGTGGTATGGGTGACCCTTATGTTTCCTATTCTTTTCTCAAGCCAGTGAGTATCCTTATGATTGTTGCTTTATATTCTCCATCAGGCATGTTACTTATATCTGTTTCACTAGATCTCTGTCCATGGCCTTGTCTTGTTCTTTCATTTGGGATAAATTCCTCTGTCTTCATATATTTTATAAGTCTCTACCTTCTTTTGTGTGTTAGAAAAGTCAGCTATTTTTCCTGATCTTGAAAGTAATGGCCTTATGAAGAAGAGGTCATGTAGTGCCCAGGGCCTGGTGCTTCAGGGAATATCTCTGATGTGTGCTGCGTTCACTCTGCTTTTGTGTTTTCACTGCTCTGTCTTTTAGGCTGGTCATCTGTAGAGGTTCTCCTTAACTTTTGTGGGCAGTGTTTTGTTCCCAGCCTGAATATGGCAAGTTTTAACTAGCTGTGCTCTGGTTCACTTGTGAAATGAGACCTGACACTACTTTCACAAGAACTGAGGCCCTGCAGAACTCTCTGGTTGTGAGACATGGTGGTGAAGGGTTTATGCTGGTCTTCTGGGTAGGGGCTCACTGCACTAGGACTGAGGCAAGCGTGACTGAGAAGGGCAGTCTCACCAGAGTACAATGTGCTGGGGCTTAATGTATGCAAGGTAGGCCACCAGTGTTGGCACTGTGCTGCTTCTCACAGATGGTTCTGCATGTATAATGCCGTGGGTCAGAGGAGGGAAATGATGCCGGTCAACTCCTTTTTTCCCAGAAAGGTGTTTTTGTGAACACTGCCTCCCAAGGACGCACTCTGAGAAAAGTGAATTATCTGCCCTCTGTGTGTGTCCCAGATGCTGTTCAGACTGCTATTTCCGTGCTGTTTGCCCCTGGGTTGTTTGCCTGCCTTCTCTCCAGGAGCAGCACAGTGCCCTTGGGGTTCCATCCCACCAAAGCCCATTGACCTTTAAAACGTCAGGCTTTAAGCTCTGCTAGTTGCAAGAACTTAGAAAATTCAAACCGTCTTGTTTTCAAACCAAAAGCTTTAGGGAAACATTCTCCTTGTCCTTTTCCCTGTGTGTGACTCTCTTGCACCCTTCTCCAGGACCATGGCTCCCTCCCTTTTGTAGCACCCAGGATACATTTGTCCCCTAGACTACATCTCCATATTTCCTACTTTCTTCCTGTGGCCTTTTCTCTCCCTTTAGCTGTGGAGTTTGTTCTGTCAGTCTTCAAGGTTGCTTTCTGTGGTGTTTAGGATTATTTGCTAGTTACCTAGTTGTGTTCAACTTAGGGAAAGTCTAAGGCCCTCCTTATTCTGCAGCCATCTTCTCTCCTCTGTATTGTTAATTTTGAGTCCATTGTGGGACACTGGCATGTTTTAAGGGAAATTTCAGGTATTCTTTGAAATACTTAATGTATCAATTTATTAAATATAACCTGCTTGTTATTTGAGTTTAATGTGGTAATAGTGGCCTTGCCTCAATTATGAACTGTGATTTTGGTCTATGAAATGAAGAAAGTCAAGCTCTTACCTTATAATTGAGTACTCAGAGTAGTTAAGCAAGTGTTTTATATTTCTATCTTATAAATTCTTTGCATGAGAGTAGATTTAGATGATTTAAGTTTTTATGTACCTATATGTGTATGTGTAGTGGTTTCACAAGTATTTGACAATTCAAGACCATTGAATAACTGTACTTATACTGTGTTAAAGTGATAAATATAAATGCCATATAAAATTACATTGGAAAAATGTTTAATTTTATGTGGAATTTAAACAGACAGGAGATGAGAAATAAGTCAAATAGTAATATAATTTTTCATTTTTTCCCAAATTTATATTTATATACAGTGTAAAAATATTTCTGGAAGACTAATTCAAAAACAAAACAAAAACAAATCCGGACAGTTTTCTCTAATCCTGTCTCATCACCCATCAGAATCAATCACAGATACTGCTGTTTTTAGGTAGTTATCTATACTTCTAAAGAAAGAGTTCTCCTTTCTTCATTCATTTCATCCTTCCCCCTTCCTGCCTTCCATCTTTTTCGCTTTTTGTTTGTTTGTTTTAGATGTTTTTTGTTGTCTTTTGCTTATGTCTGATGTAGACATTTCTACATTCAAAGATTAAAATCAAATAAAGTTTCTTATCTCCAACTCCAAATCACATTTTCCCCTGTTATACTCCCATTATAAGTAGGTTACATAATGTAGCACAATAAATATATTTAGTTTTCATTTTATTATGATTTACAATTTTAATTCATAGCTCACCTATACAGCATATCAGGATTTTATTTCAGTTTTTGTACACTTTTAGTTTATTTTTCATGGTTCATACTTTTCATTTACTAATATTTTTGTTCTGTGTACTATGATTAATTCAATCCCTTGCCTGCTATTTCCTTGCTTGATATTTTCCCTTTGTACAAAAATCACTTCCCTCAGAATATTCAAATATTTGTCTTATTTTCTTTCATTTTCTATTTTTGTTCTTAAGAAATTTTTAAGATTGTTTGATTCTTGATTTTCTTTCCTCTACTAGCTCCTTTAGGATATTTTACTAATCATTAACTTTAAAACTTTATCTGATATCTTCTAATGAAGATTTTTATATATTTTATATATTTTTAACTCCATATATTTAACTTTATATATGCTCACTGAAGTTTATTTATCTGGAAAATTTTCTATTTCATTTCTGAGACATTTTTCATGGGAATTTTTTTCTCTTCAATTTCTCTGTTTTTTTTTATTGTTTTGTTGTTTTGTTTTTGTTTTTTGTTTTTACATTGTTATTTGGATATTGTTCCCTTTATATGACTAATATTTCTTAATCTAATCTATTTTGTTATTTATATGTGTGTTTTTTAAAGTTTTGCTATTGGGTAGATATGATCAGTTATGCATTCTAATATCTATTGTGATTTTTAAATGTCTGCTATTACGTTTCCAAGATCTTATATTTTCTCTCAGAATGTTTTTTATTATGATTTTAAAATAACAATGTATGATTTAGTTCATACATGAAATATTCATATTTTTGAATTTTTTAATATATTTAAAAATATGCAGGGGTGCCTGGGTGGCTCAGTGGGTTAAAGCCTCTGCCTTAGGGTCAGGTCATGATCTCAGGGTCCTGGAATCGAGCCCCTCATGAGGCTCTCTGCTCAGTGGGGAGACTGCTTCCCCCCTCTCTCTGCCTGCCTCTCTGCCTACTTGTGATCTCTCTCTGTGTCAAATAAATAAATAAAATCTTTAAAAAAATTATGCTCCCTGAATTTTGCCATTATCTAAGTGTTCCTTCTTTTTTTCTTCTTTTGTTTTTTGTTTTTGTTTTTGTTTTGTGTGTCTTGGGAACTCTCTTCCATGTTTTAGATTTTTCTTCAATATTGGGTAATTGATGGCTCTTTGTTCATATGTGAGAGTGAGACACTACCATATTGTTTGAAGCTATGTGTATATGGTAGTAGAGGGACTTGGTTAATGTGTGCACCTGTCTATAGGCTGGCTGGACAATGTCCTGACCATTTTAAGGCTAACCCTCAGATTTAGTATCATGAGAATTTTTTCTCTCCAGCAAGATAATTTTCCCCAGAGATGTTTTCTGCAGTCTCTTGCAGAGCTTGTAAATTGGGCTACCATGATGTGGTGGCAAACAGGTGAACCAGATTCAGCTACATAATTTCAGTGACCCCTTGTTAAAAAATTATTGAGAGTTTAAATAAAGCAGAAGTGAAACATTAAAACACCAGTGGGATCCTTCTGAGTGTGGGCCTTGTGTGACTACTCAAGCCCTTCAACAATAACACCAGCTCTAAGGGGAGCAAGTTGTGAAGGCAGACCCCTCATTGTTGACCTTGTATACTTTCTTGTAATCCTTGTGGTGACTTGAGGTTCAGCATACCAGAGGTTTTCTGTTTGTCTCTTGAGAAATAACTCTCTTGTTTCCTACTGGCAACTGCCAAAGATAGTATTCTGGCTATAGAGAAAAGGTAGTAGGAAATGATTCTGAAACCTATTGTTTTTTATAAAGACTTTCAATAAGTTGTTCTGCTTTCAATCCCAGGTAGATGGTTTTTGGGTTTGTTGTTGTTGTTGTTGTTTTTAAGATTTATTTATTTATTTTAGAGAGCACATCCTGTGTGTGAGTTTAGGGGAGGAGAAGAGGGGGAGAATCTTCAAGCTGACTCCCCATGGAGTAAAGAGCCCCAGCTGGGGTTTAATCTCAGTAGTACCCACGAGATCATAACCTGAGCCAAAACCAAGAGTCAGACTCCTAGCCAACTGAGCCACCGAGGTGCCCTAGTAGATGTTTTTAATTTACTGCACCTAATCAGAAATCGGACTTTTTCTTTTTAGCTAAATTTAACAAAATAGAAAATTCCTCTTTGAAAATGTATTTCAGGGGCACCCATGTGACTCAGTAAGGCAGCCAGCTCTTGATTTAGGTTCAGGTCATAATCTCAGGATCCTGGGATTGGGCCCTGTGTGGGCACCACATTCAGCGGGGAGTCTGCTTGAGTCTCTCCCTCTGCCTCTCATCCTGTTCACACATACACTCTCTCTCTAAAATAAATAATTAAAAAAATGAAAATGTGTTACATTTTGCAAACTATAAAGTATCTTTGTACAAAATAATTTAACTTTCCCTTTTTCTGTTCTTTGATCTTTTTTTTTTAAGGTTTTATTTATTTATTTGACAGACAGAGATCACAAGTAGGCAGAGAGGCAGGCAGGGAGAGAGAGAGGAGGAAGCAGGCTCCCCACTGAGCAGAGAGCCCGATGTGGGGCTGGATCCCAGGACCCTGGGATCATGACCTGAGCCGAAGGCAGACACTTAACCCACCGAGCCACCCAGAAGCCCCTGTTCTTTGAACTTTTTAAATTGAAATCAACTTTAGAAGTAATCTAAATATTTTCCCTCATTTTATAAATGAATTAACTAAAACTCAAGTAACTGAGTGACAAGTATATCATCACACAGCTAAATGGGAGCAAAAGAATGTCACAAATTTTTAAGATTTTTTATAGAGTTTAGTATTTAATGCTTAATTAGCTATTATTTAAACATAGACAATTTACTTTCCTTGAAAAATTTAACATCAAAGAATGTCTACTTGAAGAAAAAAAGCATACACAGGAAAAAGTAATGCCTTTCACACTGTACAAATTCACAAATAATTTTGATTGATAATAGTAAATCAAGATCATGGGTTTGGCATTACATTGTGATGTGATAAAATGAGCATCCTAGCAAGTATTAAATACTTAAATATTAAGTAAATATATAAATTTATTCTTTTATGAAAATAGAGAATAAAACTAAGTTATTATAAAGTTATTTTTATATTTCCTGTGTGTTTGTAGCTATTTTATGAGTATTCTTGGATTACTATCTCTAGATTGTAGTTACCAAAACGAACAAACAAAAAACCCCAAAAGCCCTCACTGTGACCTAATGTGCATTTTTCCTACATCTTTTCCAATTATTGATAACTTGTCTCTTATCTCTTAGAATAGAACTACAATAATAATAATAAACCATTAACATTATCTGAATTAAATACTTTCAGTGGAGTTTTACAAATGCTTTCTTAAGCCCAGGTAAATATGAATGAGCATGAACAAAATAATATTATCATCATTTTATTTGTAGAATATAAATATTTCATTCTTTTAGTGAGTCTTAAAATAACAAAAGCTTATACTTTGGAACCATTGCTGAGGAAAAGCAATGCCTACATCTTAATATTTACCATTTCAGCATTCAACTAAAATTTATATGTATATTCCAGGTAAGTCATTCTTATTCTTGGGCCCATCTTACTGTGTTGTAGTAATAAATGGAATTATTCATTTTGAAGTATGAAGACCAAAGTAGAACTTCTTGTCATTTTCTTTCTACTACTTTAGGAAGTTTTTTCCATGTACAAAATCAAATCCAGTGCTTTTTTTAAGTCAAACTTTACATTGCTATGTTATTTCAGAAAATGCTCAGCTGGTGTTTGTCCAGTGGGATGAGCTCATGCAGCACAGTATTAAAAAGGAACCATGGAAGGGAAGGAAAAAAAAAAAAAAAACTATTGGTAGACAAAAAAGACAACTTTTTCTTGTTGGTTTATTTTTTATACATATACTTGTCAAAACAAAGTTTTCTTTCTCAAATTTAAACTCAGATTTTTATCATACATTTGACAGTGTTTTTTTTTTCCTCATCTCAGCAAAAAGAATTTTTCTTCCTTTTGTTTAGCACTGTATTTCACTTTCAAGGTGACATATCCACCATTCTCAGATGGTTGCTTAGTTATAAGACTATCCCCATATTCCTCTCTCACTAGTACACATGGAATTTATGTTGTAGTACCAAAATATAGATATGGCATTTTAATTATAAACATGACTCATTTTCAGATTTACTAAAGTCTTAGTGATACATTTATGGCATTTGTAAAAATATGCTGAATGTAACAAATACTATTATTAAATTGTGTTAATGTTAGATATTTAGTTGCATAGATAATCATGAAATAAAGGATAGGTAGAAAAGAAAAAGCAGCTAACATGTATTGAATTCTTATTTGGTAATGTTCCCTTTACATAGATTGGCATATTTAATCTTTATAAAACTACTTTGAGAAAAGTATTATTATTAATGAGGGTAACAGAGAACTTAAATATTATGCACTAATAAACAAACATAGCAAAAGTTAGGTCTAGAATACAAATCCAAGATATTCTAACTTGTCTCACATGTCATCAAGTAAGAATTTTAAAGGATGGTAAAGAAGAATAGAGGATAGGCTGGAAGTTAAATCAGTTCGGAAGGATGAATAGATGGGACTTAAAAGAATAGATGGCAAAAATTAAATGTGATAAAATCTTGCTACATGGTGAAAGAAAGTTTTAAGAAAAAAAGATATGTTCTTGGGAAATATGAGGAAAATAAATATGTTTTCGTTAAAGTCAAAGAAGGTCTTTATGGATTAGATAGGACAGGAAGGCAGTTGGTAAAACTACCAAATTTCTCAGTGGAGAAATTGTGTTAGCTGGCCCTAACACAAGTCCTATAAAGAATTTGAAAGAGTAGTTGTTTCTGGAGGATATTAAACATGTTAGATTATACAGGGCAACCAGAGAGAATGAACTCATTATCAGACAGCATGACAGATTAACCTGATTTAGACACTTAGTCCACTAACTCTAGTATAACTGGACTCATCCCAACTTTAAAGAGTCTCTATAAGTTCACTTAGTGAACAAATGTCAAAAGAATAATATCTTTAGTCTTATTATTCAGGTTCCAACAGGAAAGAGATCATACACTCATATAAGGATACTTTAAATCATTATTTTTTCAAGCAAAGGAACTGATTCAAAGATGTATATAGTGTAGATGGTAACCATAAGGGACAGTGCTGTAGTCTAGGACTAGTGGTAGCAAACATTTTACCAAACCTAAGCTTGAAAGGTCAAGCTCAGGGAAAGGTTGATAGAAACCAAATGAAGAAAACTCTGTCTTAAGAGGAGTAGTGATTTCCGCTTAAGAGACCCAGAAAACCAAAGGGGTCCCTGATCTCTTTCAGTGATTTCTCATTGTCTGAATACAATGCAAAACCTAAAGAAAAGGATAAATTCTATATAAGGAGAGAAACCGCTGGAGATGCATAGGTGCAGGGAGGAAAAGAGAAGGTATCTGTCTAGCACAGTAACAATGTCAGCAATAACCATATCTGATGTAATTGCTTCTAGGTTCTTTGAGATTTTATCTCTACATTTTCTGAATAACCTTTTCATATATTTTTTTCTTTCCAAAACGTGCATTATGCATTATGTTCAAACCTCATTCTTAGCTGTTTCACCTTAATTTCTATTTCACTAGGAAAATAGGAACAATCAGAAGACAACTTCCACAAACTCCCAGTATGACTTATACAGGCACACCTCATTTTATTGTGCTTCACTTTAATGTGCTTTACAGAAGATTACATTTTTTACAAATTAAAGGCTTTTTACAACCCTGTGTTGAGTAAGTCTATCAGCACCATTTTTCCAAAAACATTTGCTCACTTCATGGGTCTGTCACATTTTGATAATTCTTACAATATTTCAAACTTTTTCATTATTGTTACATTTATTATGGTGACTTGTAATCAGTGATCTGTTGTATTTGTTATGGGGCATCATGAAATATCCCATGTAAGATGGCAAAGTTAATTGATAAATATTTTGTGTATTCTGACTGCTCCACCAGCCTGCCATTCCCCATTTTTCTCCTTCTCCTTAAGCCTCCCTATTTCCTGAATACCATATTATAATTATGCTAATTACTAACCCTAAGTGACCTCTAAATGTTTAAGTGAAAGGAAGAATCACATGCCTCTCACTTTAAATCAAAATCTGTAAATGTTTAAACTTAGTCAAAAGCCTAGAGACGCCAAAAGCTAAGCCTCTTATGCCAAATAGTTAACCAAGTTGTGAATGCGAAGGAAGAGTTCTTGAAGGAAATTAAAAGTGCTACTCCAGTGAACACACAAATAATAAGAAGTAAAACAGCCTCATTGCTGATATGGAGAAAATTTTAGTGGTCTGAATAGAAGATCAAAGCAGACATAACATTCTCTTAAGCCAAAGCCTAATCCAGAACAAGACCCTAACGTCTTCCATTCTGTGAAGACTCAGAGAGGTGAGGAAATTGCAGAAGAATAGTTTGAAACTACAGGAGATTGGTTTATGGGTTTTAAGGAAAGAAGCTGTCTCTATAACCTAAAAGTGCAAAGTGAAATGGCAACCACTGATACAGAACTTGTAGCAAATTACCCAAAAGATCGAGCTATGGTCATTAATGAAGGTGGCTACACTAAACAACAGATTTCCAATATAGAAGAAACAACCTTCTATGAGAAGAAGATGCTGGACACCTGGGTGACCCAGTCAGTTAAGTGTCCACATTTGGTTCAGGTCATGATCTCAGGGTCCTGGGATCAAGTCCCACATCGGGCTCTCTGTTCAGCGGGAGTTGGCTTTTCCCTCTCATTTTCCCTTTGTGTTCTCTCTTTCTTTCTCTCAAATAAATGAACAAAATTTTGAGAAGAAGAAGGAGAAGGAGATGCCATCTAGGACTTTCATAGCTAGGAAAGATAAGTCAATGTCTTCTTCAAAGCTTTAAAGGACAGGCTGAGTCTCTTGCTAGTGGCTAATGTAGCTGGTGACTTTAAGTTGGAGCGTATGCTTGTTTATCACTCAAAAAAAAAAAAATCTGAGGGCCCATAAGAATTGTGCTAAATCTACACAGCCTATAAATGGAACAACAAAGCCTATAAGACATCACATCTGTTTATAACATGGTTTACTGATTATTTTAAGCCCCCTTTGAGACCTAGCAGTCAGAAACAATATGGCTATCAAAACATTACTATTCATTGACAATGCATGTGGTCAACTAAGAACTCTGATGGAGATGCACAAAGAAATTAATGTTGTTTTCATTTCTGCTAACACAATTTCCATTCTGAAGCCCATGGATCACAGATACTACTTTTTACTTTCAAGTCTTATTACTTAAGAAATACATTTCATAAGGCTATAGCTGCCATAAGTAGTTATTTCTTTGAAGGATCTGGGCAAAGTAAATTAAATACCTTCTGGAAAGGAGTCACCATTCTAGATGCCATTTAGAACTTCTGTGATTCATGAGAAGATGTCAGAATATCAACATTAACAGAAGTTTGAAAGTAGTTAATTCCAACCCTCATGGATGACTTTGAAGAGTTGAAGACTTTAGTGGAGGAAGTAACTGCAGATGTAGTAGAAGTAGCAAGAGAATTAAAATTAGAGGTAGAGTCTGAAATGTGTCTGAATTGCTGCCATCCCTTAATAAAACTTTAATAGCTGAAGATTTGCTTCTAATGGATGAACAAAGAAATTGGTTTCTTTTAAAAAATTTTTTTCCATTTTTTTTTTAAGATTTTATTTATTTATCTGACAGAGAGGTCACAGGTAGGCAGAGAGGCAGGCAGAGAGAGAGAGAGAGAGAGGGAAGCAGGCTCCTCACTGAGCAGAAAGCCCGATGCGGGACTCGATCCCAGGACCCTGAGACCATGACCTGAGCTGAAGGCAGCGGCTTAACACACTGAGCCACCTAGGCACCCCATAAAAAAAAAATTTCCATTTGAATTCAATTTAGTTAAGATATACTGTATTATTAGTTTCAGGGGTTGAATTTAATGATTCATAAGTTGCATATAATACCCAGTGCTCATTACATCAGGTGTCCTTAATGTCCATCACCCAGTTACTCCATTCCCCACCCACCCCCCTCCAGCAACCGTTTTTTTCCTGTAGTTAAGAGTCTCCTTTGCCTCCCTCTCTGTTTTCATCTTATTTAATTTTTCCTTCCATTTCTCTATGTTCATCTGTTTTGTTTTTAAATTCCACATATTAATGAAATCATATGGTATTTATCTTTCTCTGACTGACTTATTTTGCTTGGCATAATACCCTCTAGTTCTACCCTTATCTTTGAAATGGCAAGATTAATTCTTTTTGATGGCTGAGTAATATTCCAAAGCATATATATACCACATCTTTATTATCCATTCATCTGTTGATGAACATCTGGGCTCTTTCCATATTTTGGCTATTGTTGACATTGGTGCCATAAACTTTGGGGTGCATATCCCCCTTGAAATGGAATCCACTCCTCTTGAAGGTGCTGTGAAGAATGTTGTAATGATAACATAGGATTTAGAATGTTACATAAACTTGGTTGATAAAGCAGTGGCAGGTTTTGAAAGGACTTACCACATTTTGGAAAGAAATTCTACTGTGGGCAAAATGCTATCAGTCAGCTTTGAATGCTACGAAGAAATCATTCATGAAATAGTGAACTGATGCAGCAAACTTCATTGTTGTTGTATTTTAAAAAAATTGCCACAACCACCTTCAGTAACCGTCACCCAGATCAGTCAGCAATGATTAACACCGAGGCAAAACTCTCTACTAACAAACTGAGTGTGATTTGCTGAAAGCTTAGATGATGATTAGCATTCTTTAGCAATCAAGTATTTTTTAATTAAGGCATGGTACATTTTTTTTAAGACCGTAAAGCTATAGCACACTTGATAGACTACAATACAGTGTAAACATAACTTTTATATATACTGGGAAACCAAAAACTTAATATAATTTGCTTTATTGCCATGGTCTGGAAGTGAACCTATATTATCTCAGAGGTATTCCTACATTCCACTACCAATGTATGCATATATGTGCTCTGCCTTCCTTACTATTACCATGGATGATCTATTGATAGAGGTACCTGAGGGCCAAATCATACAGTTGTACATTATGTTCATGTACTTGCATCTCTCCTCAATTATATCACTCTAAAAATGTACTTTTTTCCCTGTATCATAAATTTTTCCCTTCATATTGAATTATTTCTTTCAAAATAACAAAGATAAAGTAAAATTTTTATTAAGGCAAATCCTCTACTAATTGTTGGGGAGACAGTTTCCTATGAATCTATCAATTTGTACCCATCTTGCAAACTCAAGCACAGACTGTTATTTTTATAAGAATGTTTATATGGGAAGCAGATTTGGGCAATAAAGATTGTGTCTCCTATCAGAGCAAAAGGAAAACTTTCCTATATCCTTTTATGGAAGACTCAGGTTCCTTAAATTCAGGCTTCTGTAACTCAAGCCCCTGCATGTAGGAATTAGGGCTCAGAAGACAGACATAAAAATGATGACATTATAGCTACTGCTGTTTGTTGAATAATAAACTATCTTTCATTTCTGACCCAGTACTGTCGGGGTCTTCTACTGGCATTCATGAATGTAGCAAGATAACTTGTAAGATTGAAATAAAGTAAAATGTAGAGACTTTACTTTTATTGCCGTCAATCTCGTTTACCTGATACAGTATCCTTTGTGACAAAACTCCTTGAAAATGTTGTCTGTATTTATCTCAAATTCCACTCCTCCCATTCTGATTGTATTACTGCACAGAAACTGCTATCAAAATTTGACCTAAAAATCGCTTAATGCAATAGTCAGTTCTTAGATGTCATCTTTCATTATTTATAGCCAACATTCGACACCTCTGATCACCATTTTCCTGCACTTTCAAGGTCTTTCCTTACTTTGCTTCTAGATCAATATCATTATGTTTTTGGTTCTTTCATACCACATGCTAATTTTCAGTATCCTTTGCAGATTTTTCTTCATTTTTTTAGTCTCCTAAGATTCCATCCCTTATGATAAAGGGCTCAGCCTTGAAACACTTCTCTTTGCTTTCTACATGCAATTTCTGGAATATCTATCTCTTTTAGCATCATGATTTTAATTATCTGTCCATACTGACAACTAGCATATTTATATCTACATCCCAGACCTCTTGAGCTACACATTTACTTCCAACTGTTTGACACATTCACTTGGAAGTAAAATTGGCATATCAAACTTAACATGTTTAAAACTGTACTACATGTTTCCCTTATAAGCCTATTCCTTTCACAACCTTTAATTCCATATAATGTCATCCACATCCTTTAAGTTGCTTAAGCTAAAAACCTTTAAATTTTCTTTAACTTCTCTTTTTCTCATGTCATAAATCTAATCTTTCCACAAATCCCTTTGTCTCTTCTTACTTATATTTAAAGACATACACCCTCTTATCACCTCTAATGCTATACCTGGTCTAACCTACCATAATCTCTTATCTGGAGTACTTCAATAGCCTCCTAAGAGATCACAATATTTCTCTTCCTCCTGCTAAGGTTTATTTTCACCAGAGTAGCTAGAATAACCCTGCTGTCCTGTAAAATGAAATCTTCACTTCTGTGCTCATACCTCTCTTGGTTTCCTAATTTACACAAAGTATAAAGCATAATCCTATATTTTATCTCCTTTACTCTCTTACTCATTCTGCCCAATCCATGTAGCCTTCTTCAATGATCCTCAGATATTCTGGTGCATTTATTTTCAAGATATTTAAACTTCCTCCAGGTATCCATAAAGCTTACTCCCTCATATCTCATCACATCGTGGCTCAAATGCCCTCTTTTCCCTTAAAATTCTAATTCCCTGACCCCAGGGACATTATGTAATTTTTAGTTTTTTTTGTTTTGATTCCTTATCTCTGACACCATTTCACATAATTTCCATTTTTACTTAAATATACACAGCTGGAATGTAGGCTCTATGGAGAAATTAGTCTTTTTTTTTTTTAACCATTCTATAATCATGATATTTACAATAGTCCCTGGCACATAAGTGGTATTCAATTAATATTTGTCAAATGAATTGTTTACTTAATATATATCTCAGAAAGCCTTCCATGTATTACACAAATTATTTTAGGGAATATTCTGAAAATGAATAAAACATTTTTTCTTTCCCTTCAAATGAAAATCTTTGATCAATACTGTTTTCTAGACAGTGTTCAATGAAATATTTAATTTAATTACTACCCATAAGTAGTTTATCATATTTCATCAACTTTCAGTTGATCATCAGTTTATGTTTTATGTATTAAATGACTAATAAGCTATATTCCTAACCTCAAGGTTGGGGTCAGTGCTTGTAAATGGCAAGTTGCCATTTTTATTTTATGCAAACATGTTTTTCGGTATATTAATGATCTGATGCTCTCTCTTGGAGTTTTCAGAATTTATTTTTCATCCTTATTATCCAAGTCTAGTTAGTTACTCCTTTCATATGTTGTTGTTGGTAGTATGTGTGTGTGTGTGTGTGAGTGTGAAATCTGAATTTGTCTAAACGATTATGCAAGTGTTCATTGAGGGGAAGAAGAAATGTATAAAGGAGTGCCATTGAGCATAGGAAGAGGGGGAGAAGTTTAATCAGATAGAAATTAAAGCTGAAGGTTGTTGTTATGGGTTCAGTTGTGTTTCCCAGAAAAACATGTTGAAGTACTAGCTTCTAGTATCTGCAATTGTGACCTTATATCAAAGTAGGGTCTTTATAGATCTATTCAAGTTAAGACAAGGTCATTAGAGTTGGCCCTAACCCAGTAACAACCCAATGTAACACCCATAACAGGTGTCTTTATAAGAAGAGAAGATGGGAAGATGGAGATAGACATTAGAGTGATATATGTACATGCCAAGGAACACCAGGTATTTCCAGCCATCACCAGAAGTTAAGAGAGGCATAGAACAGATCCTGAACCTTTAGAAAGAACCAACCCTGCCAACACCTTGTTTTCAGATTTCTAGCCTCTAGAGCTGTGAGAGAATAAGTTTATGTTTTTTAAGCTACCTGGTCTGTGGTATTTTGTTATGGTAGCCCTAAGAAACTAGTATAATTAGAATGCCCAGAAAACAGTGGAAAAACTCATTATGTACCATTGACTGGGTGATATACCAAGAGATCAGAGGATGGATGCCTAGTCAAGAAGTTATATCTTGGACACTATTAACCAAGTCTCACGAGCAACTCCCTAGCTATCTACTGTGACATATGAATGGCAGCTGCTTTACCTGCTTGTACCCTAAAGGCTAAGACAATAAGCTTTTTGTGTGTAATGCTGTTGGACAAATGAACCATTATAGACCTCCTAAAATTTGTATTTGAATATGACCCCAGGGCCTTGAAAACCTCTAGGGAGAAGGAGAGTTTGAAAAGCTATTAGTAATGATGTAGATTAATTTCTTCATAACCTTGAAGATGGAAAGCTTGAATTTATATTTTATTTAAATTATAAGCATTTAAAATATGCTATAGAATATACATGAGGTTGCCATCAAGATGTATATCTGTTGCATATGTAAAATCCATATTACTGGAACAGAATATGACTCTTACATTTTTCTCTCAGTTATCTGGATATTATGAGCAAAATTGTTTTATCTGTATTACTTGGGTTTTTGCTTAAATAACACCTCTTGAAAGTTAGTACCTTGAATTTATAAATTCGTATATTTAAGACCTCATTGAGTTACTGCCATGTAGCTTCTAACAACCTGATTTTTTTGAATTTCATTTACTTCTGTAAAAATATGAATAACAGTATGTAATTATTAGAAATGACTAGGCTGATAATATAAATTATTTTAATTAAAAAGTATCATAGTTTAAGCATGAGGAAGAGTACTCAATCCAGTTAATCTGCAAAAGAGTTGATGATCTCTTTCAGGAAATTCTGGGAAAAGTTTTCTAATTCTTTAAGAGTTTAAATGACTTAGCAAAGTATCTCATATCATCAGTTGCAACCTGAATATAACTAAAAAACAAACAAACAAAACCCCTCCAAATGAAGTATTGATCAGAATTCTTTATTTATATGAAATTATATCCACGCTATTAATTTTTGTTCTTAGTTTAAAGGTTTCCACTGTCTTTTTTTATAAAGATGTGTTTATTTTGGAGGGGGAAGGAGCAGAGGGAGACAGGGAGAGAGTCTTAAGCAGACTCCATGCTGAACACAGAGCCCAACACAGGGCTCTATCTCACAACCCTGGGATCAAGACCCAAGCCAAAACCAAGAGTCAGAGGCTTAACCAACTAAGCTACCCAGGCCTGGTTTCTACTGTGTCTTATCCAAATAATTTGAAAAAAATTATTTTGTTGAAAGCAATCTACTTAATTTTATTTGTGTAAGAATGACTGTCAGACCAACCGAACTTGACTATGAACAATGAAATCTATTAACTTCTTCAGAAGAAATTTAAAAAAAAATACAAATTAGGTCACCCTTGCCACATAGGACAATGGAGAAGCAAAAAAGATAAATATTGACAGTATCCTGTGTACTACCCAGGAGAATATGTTTTGTTTCGAGATAAATGTTTAGGTCCACTACTGTGCTGGAGTGGTTGTGAATTTTTTACTGTCTTTGGCGGGGTAGCTCAACCTTTGAAATAGGGACTCATGTGCAAGTGACATACTATGAAAATCTGGCAAAAGAGTGGGGGAAATTTGTCAAGGACGGGAAAGAGGGCAGGGTAGAGTGAAAGGTCAGGATAAGTCTGATTTCAGTGTCATTTCAGCAAAGGAATTTTATGCTTAAGAGTTGCCCTGCACAGAATCAAGGTAATAACATCATTCTTATGCTGAGGTGGAACCTAGGCAACCTAGCTCTCTACATTTGTTAGGTAAAGGGATAGGTGCTTTAATGGCTCAATGTTAGTTCTCCAGCCTGAGCCATAGGTATGCACTATTGAAAGCAAATTCACACCAAAGTTACAGGTGTGGCATACAGGAAAAAAAAAAAAAAAAAAAAAAAAAAAAGAAGGGGAGGATCTGTGATGTCTTTGTGGAAGAGACAGAGCCCCTACCTCTTTAATTAACTTCTGGAGAGAAGTTGGGCCATCTGAGTTGTGTGGCAATTCCAGATCGATCACAGTGTGTAAGCCCATTTCTGCAGAACTCACCAATTTCAGACAGTTACTGTTTATATAATACAACCCAAATGAGAAGATAAACGTCAGATTATTTATAGCCTGTTCAATTGTCAAATGATGTTTTTTTAAATCAAAATGAAAAGATGGCCACAATTCTATCTCAAGTTACTTAAGTAATTATTAAATAGTATAAACTAGCATGATTTTAGGATTTTAAACCATTCCTTTGATAAAAATATGCTTCTCCCAGGAAATCACAGTTATACAAATAACTAATCATTTCCAGTCAGTTATTCTTTTTTTTTTTTTTTAAGATTTTATTTATTTATTTGTCAGAGAGAGTGAGCACAGGCAGACAGAGAGGCAGGCAGAGGCAGAGGGAGAAGCAGGCTCCCTGCTGAGCAAGGAGCCCGATGTGGGACTCGATCCTGGGATCATGACCTGAGCCGAAGGCAGCCGCTTAACCAACTGAGCCACCCACGCGTCCCTCCAGTCAGTTATTCTTAACTGGAAGTGTGACACAATGAGGAGATTATTAGGTTTTATCCTATCAGTAAGTAACTCTGGGAACCTGAGACTATTTCAGTTATCTCTTCTTGCTCTTTGTATTCTTATCTGTGAAATGGGGATGATAAGGACTGCCATATCTATTTTGGATAGCTGTATTTAATACACATGTTAGTGAAAAATAATACATTTTTTAAAAAGGAATTATTAACCTCTGAAATTGAATCATTATTATAAGTAGGTTCAGCAGAAACACATCTTTTATATGCCTAACTAAATTCAAGTGATGGAAAAATCACTTTTCCAGGAAAGAAATTTAGTCAGATGCATGAATCAAATATCTGATTTCTTAATTTCTATGTACCCCAAAACGATTAGGCAATTTTATAAAGTTAAGATTTAACAACTCACTTTCTGATAATAATCATTTTTGTATTATTAAGCTTGGTGTTCCATATGGAATTAACTGAAAATTGTCATCAATATTTCAGTAAGCCTAAATTTGTACCTGTGCAAAATGTTTAATATTTGATAGTTGGAAATATTGTAAACACTAAATATACAGTAAGCAGTGACTTTCTTTCAAGATATTTTTGAAGAATTGCAGTCATATCTCTGAAAGATTCATCACTTACTTTCTCTTTTCAGTGATTATTATAGAAGTCTACAGACAGCTACACCCGTAACAGCAAGTTAAACACTTCATCTTCTATGATATATTATTTGAAGTACTACATTTTTCAATTTATTTCAGGATAAACTGATAAAATTTCTATATTGGCCTTAAATTCAGCAATTCCACTAAGTTGAATAATTTTATCTTCACTCTGCAGTTGCTTAGATACCTCTGGGTATTTTCTGGCTTTATCTTTGTTGCCAGAAGTATTTATGCATTAAACTAGGACCAGAGATACTTTAACCAACTTGATCTTTATTATACTGGTGCACAGGTTACTACTTAGATGAAGATTAACAAGCCAGTGAAAGTGCTCTCTGGGGATAGTGAGTCCACTGGGTTGAGAGGGTCAAATGCATTATCCTTTTCAAACTCTAGAGGCTAGGAAACAACTTTAACATATTCCACATCCCTCTGCAACTGCTGTTATAATGTATACCATTGGGCATGCTGTGCTTTCTATCATTATTTAATTTCATGCAATAATAAAATTTATAAAGTTAAGACTTAAGCAGAATTCAGTAGTTTTTAAATGTTATATTGTCTGGCTTAACAAAATAGTCCTTGGATGCTATTGTATTTAATATAATTTTTTTTTCTTGTGGGGGGAATAAAGCATCTATCAGCTATTTCAATGTATTGAATGTAAAATATTTTGCAGAAAAAAATCAAGGTGCTAAAGTTATTAAAAGGGAATGATTAGACAGGAAGTACTTTTCAAGATAAATTAATAGTAAAATTTTATCAGAAGTGCAGTTTTATTTACTAAATAAATATAAGGGTAATGAAATAAATATGATTAAGATTTGACATGCCATTTTCTATAGAAAAAATAGTTCTATTTCTCTATTGTATATTCTAGTAGAATCATAGAAGAAATATGTTATCTTCTTAGTCCAGGGACATATGCTATCATGACCATGATAAAGATTAGAAATACAGATTTAACATATGATCTACAAATTTTAAAATGGTGGTATTATAGAGAATATTTAAAATACTAAATTCCTTTCTAATCTAAATGTGTTTTCCTTACCCCCAAAGAAATAAAATGTATCATTGCAGTGATTTTTTTTAATCATATCAGACTTACCAAATCAATAACACAATAAAACTTGAAGTTATTTCCTGTCAAAACCATAGAATACAGAAAATTTCAGCACATATTGTTGCTTTTTAAAAATATCTCAAAATGACTTAAAATAGTATAATTTATACTTTGCAGGGTAATTTTTTTAAGATTTTCTTTATTTATTTGAGAAAAGAGAGAGAGTGAGAAAGAGAGAGCATGAGAAGGGAGAGGGTCAGAGAGAGAAGCAGACTCCCTGCTAAGCAGGGAGCCCTATGCGGGACTCGATCCCAGGACTTGATCCCAGGACTCCAGGATCATGACCTGAGCCAAAGGCAGTCACTTAACCAACAGAGCCACCCAGGCATCCCTATACTTTGCAGTTTTGTTTTGTTTTGTTTTGTTTTTGCTATGAGATTGGCCTCTACTTAAAACAAAAACAAAATATTATGTATCTTCTGTCCCCAATTTCTCTTCCTTCTTCCATTCAAAGCATTCTCTTTCCTTGAGATGTTTCTTACTTTCTGTGCCCTTATTATGAAAAATTAAGAGTATTTTTTTAAGATTTTATTTATTTATTTGACAGAGAGAGATCATAGGTAGGCAGAGGGGCAGACAGAGAGAGAGAGGGGGAGAAGCAGGCTCCCCACTGATCAGAGAGCCTGTCACGGGGCTCAATCCCAGGACCCCGAGATCATGACCTGAGCCAAAGGCAGAGGCTTAACCCACTGAGCCACCTATTCTTTGCTTTTTTATTAGAATTTATTAAACTTGTTTATATTCAACTTTTATGTTCTATAATTTTCAGGATTAGTTTTAATTCTGCACTTTCACATCAGTAAAAGTAAATTTAATATAACTGTGTTTATCCTTCCTAATAAATAATCAAATTATTAAAACTTATTTAGTTAACTTTGTGGAAACACTCTATTAAAAATGTAAATTTTGCTTTCCTCTTTATCAGTTGAAAAATTTCAGTTAACTCATTTTATGTCCTACATAAGTGGAGAGCAAAAGTAAAGTGAATACTTTTTTGATTATTTTCCACATGTATCACTTAATTTTTGTATCATTTATTCTTTAAATGATCTAAACAAAACAAGACCTGGATGTGGAAATAATAATTACCAAATCTAATTTCCTTATGATAGGTCAGGTTCTACCTTTCAATTACAGATTTTTGACACTGTCCACCTGCTTCTTGCTTTGGCCAGGTCTTCTTATTATTTACCTTATCTCAGCTATTACTCTGAATTATTCTTGCTTCTATAGCTGCCATATAAAAAAGCCTTAAATCTTTGAGGCACCTGGGTAGTGTAGTCTGTTAAGTGACTGACTCTTGGTTTCAGCTCAGGTCATGATCTCAGGGTCAGAAGATCAAGCCCCATGTCTGGCTCTGTGCTCATGAGGAGTCTGCTCAAGACTCTCTCTGCCTCCTGCTGCCCTTCCCCCCCAGATAAGTAAATAAATCTTAAAAAAAAAAAAAAAAAAGCTTCGAACGTTCTAGTTCTATACAATCACTTCACATGAACTTTCCTAATTATTTTGCATTAGTACTTGACTTTGTGTTGCTCTTTCTCCTAAAATGTGTATGGAACCACAAAAGACCCTGACTAGCCAAAGCAACCTTGAAAATGAAAAGCAAACCTGGAGGCATCACAATTCCAGACTTTAAGTTATATTGAAAGCTATAGTAATCAAAAGAGTATGGTACTAGCCACAAAAATAAACACATACATCAATAGAACAAAATAGAAAGCCCAGAAATAAACCCACAACTATGTGGTCAATTAATCTTTGACAAAGGAGGAAGGAATATCCAATGGAAAAAGGATATTGTTTCCAACAAATTGTATTGGGAAAACTGGGCAGCAACATGCCAAAGAATAAAATTAGACAACTTTCTTAAACCATAAACAAAAATAAATTCAAAATGGATTAAAGACCTAAATGTGAGACAAGAAACCATTGCAATCTTAGAGCAGAACACAAGCCATAACCTCTTTGACATAAGCCATAGCAAGTTATTACTAGATATGTCTACTGAGGGAAGGGATACATACAAAAGGAAAAGTAAACTATTGGGACTTTATCAAAATAAAAAGCTTTGTACAGTGAAGGAAACAACAAAACTAGAAGGCAACCTTCAGAATGGGAGAAGGTATATGCAAATGACATATCTGATAAGGTATACCTGATAAAGGTATATCCAGAATATATAAAGAATATCTATAAAGGTAGGGTAAAACTAGGTAAAACTAAATAATCCAGGCGAAAAATGGGCAGAAGACATGAATAGACATTTTTCCAAAGAAGGCATACAAATGGCCAATAGACACATGAAAATATTCTCGACATCACTTGTTATTAGGAAAATACAAATCAAAATCACAAGGAGATATCACCTTACAACTGGCAGGATGGCTAAAATTAACAATACAAGAAACAACAGGTACCAAGGATGTGGAGTAAGGGGAATGCACTGTTGCACTGTTGGTGGGAATGTAAGCTGGTGCAACCACTCTGGAAAACAGTATGGAAGTTCCTCAAAAAGTGAAAAAGAACTACCCTATGATCCAGCAATTGCACTGCTAGGTATTTACCCAAAGTATATTAATCAAATGTTTTAGTATTCATGCACCCTGATGTTTATAGCAGCATTATCAATAATAGCTAAATTGTGGAGAGCCCAGATATCTATTGACTGATGAATGGAGAAAGATGTCCTACACACACACACACACACACACACACACACACACACACACACTGGACTATTACTCAGCCACCAAAAAGAATGAAATCTTCCCATTTTCAATGACACAGATGGACCTAGAGGGTATTATGCTAACCAAAGTAAGTCAGTCAGAGAAAGATAAATACCATATTATTTCACTCATTTGGAATTTAAGAAACAAAACAAATAATCATAGGGGGAAATCATAGGGAAAAAAGACAAATCAAGAAACAGACTCTTTTTTTTTTAAGATTTCATTTATTTGAGTGCTCGCTTCAGCAACACATATACTAAAATTGGAAAGATTTTATTTATTTGAGAGAGAAAGCACAGAGGGAGAGTGAGAGAGAAAAGTAGACTCCGCACTGAGCAGAGAGCCTGAGAGGGACTCGATCCTAGGACCCCGAGATCATGACCTGAGCTGAAGGCAGATGCTCAACCAACTGAGCACCCAGGTACCCCAAGAAACAGACTAACGATAGAGAATAAATTGATGGTTACCAGAATGGAAGTGGGTGGGGGCATGGGTTAAATGGGTGATGGGGATTAAGGAGGGCACTTACTGTGATGAGCACTAGGCGTTCTATGGAAGTATTGAATCACTAAATTATACACCTGAAACTAATATTATGCTCTATGTAAACTAAGTAGGATTTTAAAAAAAACTTGAAAAATACTAAAATAAAATAAAATAAAATGTACAAATATCTTGGTCATTTTGGCTGGACTTTAGAAAGAATTGAGAGTGACTGTGCTCTTCTTTGTAAGTAGTATCTTTGATCTGATTTTGTCTCCTGAACTACTGAATATGTAAACCTTGTCACTGGTTCTGGCCTATGGTTTTCCCACAATATTAGGACGAACAGCCTTGTTTAGACTTTTTAGTACTAGGAAAAATTTCTGTTCTTTAATCAGTTTTATCTTTTCCTTGATTGTCAGTTTCCAGTACTTTTCTGGACCTACACTGACACTGTTATTAACTTTATTTGCAGACTCAGTTTTCTGTGACCTCTCTCAATTCCAGGTCTTGATTTTACATTTGGAATATGGAATGATTCAGACAGCAGTAATTTCATAATCTATTGAATTCTACTTCTAACCATGATGGAGTAATAGAAACTACTGAATGTACTATCCCTACTTAAACAAGCAAACACAAAGTGACAAGAGAATTTTTGAAAATATGCAGCACAAGGCAGTGATCTTTAGCAAAGAATTCCTAAGAGTAAGCCTGTTTATTGCCTGGAGAGAGTATCTAGATGACAGTACATGAATGGGAACCCAAGCAGAGCCCAGAAATGTTTTCCAGCTGAGGACAGATAGTTAAGAAGTCAAGGAGACAAATTTGGTTAGAATTTGCAGAATTTATAAGAGAAAAGAAAGCATCACTATAAGGAGATAATTGCATACAAAGAGAGGTCCAAAGATCTGTACAAAATTCTCTCGATATTTAAGCTAAGTCCTGATCAGTACATGCAGGAGGAAAGTACTAGAGACCAAGGAAGGAATCACTGGAAATTAGCTAGCAGAACATTTATTTGTGAACATCAAAGGCTAGAAATATTTCATGTTCCCACCAGGTACAGTAGAAAATCCTCTTAATAGATGGGCATCAAATAGAGTATTCAGAAGGATATTGCTTTAGAAATAAGTAAAAATTATCCTACAATAAAGATTGTAATGGTCTCACTTAACAAAACTTAAATTCAAGTCTTGAAAGGATAAAACTGACACCATGTAACTTAACTATATCCTGAAAGAAAGCTCAGGTATATTTAAGATGACACAGAAGTTTTCAGCAACCAGTAAGGTAAAATTTACCATAGCCAGCAACCCCCCCCCCAAAAAATATATATATATATATCTCACACTAAAAAATGATGAAAATAAGAAATTGTTAAGAAAAATAAGTCTGTAGAAACAGACTCAGGAATCACACAGAATAAGTAGACAAAAACAATAAAGAAGTTATTATAGCTATATTTTGTGTATTCAAAAAGGTAGAAAAATTCATGAACATGTTAAAGAGAGAAAAAAGGAGTAAATAAAAGATATACTCAAACTTCCCAAGAGGGAAAATACAGTTTCTGACAGGAAATATCTACATGCTAAAATTAATGGTGGGTTAGCTACTACAAAAGAAAAGATTAACAAACATAAGGATATAGCAATAGGAACTGTTCCAATAAAGAGAAAAAAAGACTGACGATCAGGAGAAAAATCAATGAACTGTTGTCCAGTTTCAAATGGTGCACTGTATGTATAATTGTCATTACTGAAATAGAGAGATCAGTTTGCTTTCAAGTGTGCTACAAAAAAATCTTCAGACCTAAGAAATGTAATAAATGTGAATAAAATAAACATGAAGGAAATGGGAAGTCATTCCTATGATTACAGTGTGTTATATAAGACTGTCTTGCTAGAAGGCCCTGTAGTTTTGATTTCTACCAATTACTCAGTTTCAAGGTCATATTATTTTTAGGTATCTCTTAAAGAAGTGTCTTGCTTTGGGATACACATTTCTGTCTTAGCCAGTTAGAGCTACTATAATAAAGTATATATTGGGTGGCTTATAAACAGAAATTTTGTTTTGTAGGTTAGAAGTCTGAAATCGGAGTGCCAGCGTGGTCAGTTCTGGTGAGAGCCCTGTTCTAGGTTGCAGACTGCTAAATTCTTATTGTATCCTCACATGACAGAGGGAGGTCTAGAAAGCTCACTTTGGCCTCTTTTTATAAGGACACCAATACCATTTATGAGGGTTCCATCATCATGAGCTCATTACCTCTCAAAGACCCCACCATATAACACCATCATGTTGAGGGTCAGGATTTCAACATATGAATTTTGGGGGAACATTAACATTTAATTTGTTGCAGGCATATTGATTATTTTGAGGTGAAGGCACTTGGAAAATAGCACACAACATAGGAGCTCTATGATCTTTCTACCTAAAAGCAGATTATAAAATTTCCAATGGAAAGGATACTCTTCCCAAAGAACATTATCCCCAGAGACTGAGAGTCAGTACTAAAACAGACCAGTACACACAAATCTAATAGAATAGCCCTTATTTGCTGTTAGTTTCCCCTTTATATTTCCTAGTCACAGTTTCACAATTTATTGCTCCTAGCCTAAGTGCAATTTTCTTATCAAAGACTAACAATTTATTATTATTTGTTTAAAAAGCTATATAAGCTTTTGAACTTGCTGGCTTCTTTAGGTATTTATTTTCATTTTGAATATTCCTATGTTCATGTAAAAATCACAAAATTTGTATGCTCTTCTCTTGTTATTACAGTACAATCATTCATGCAATACTTATGTTCCAAAGTTACCCTTATTATTTGAAGTTCCTAATTTTAAAAAGAAGGGTTTCTAAGAGGATAAATTTACCATTTACCTATTTACTTCTTTTTTATAAACAATACCTGAATGTAGAAATACCTATTAATCTGACAGGGATATAAGGAAGGAATGAATGCTGTATAATTTTCTACAATTAGAAGAAAAGCACACCATAGTTTTTGGAAACAGGTAATGAGAATGTGAAAAATAAAGGAGGCAGCTGATTTTTCTTACAGCTTGAAAAAAAAAAAATCACATCCCCCCCCCCTTCCAAAAGTTAAAAAGATAAAAATGCCAACTAATCTGAAGCTGTTTCTGAATATCTTGCTCATAGTCTTGAACATTAACCTTTCAGGTCACCCCATGGTAACCACTAACAGTGCCTAATATCTGGATTTTCTATTCTTAGAGCCCACCTTGAAAAGGATTCATGTCATGACGACACTCTTCATAGCAAATTTCCTCTGCTTAGCAGAAATCCTCCCACTTGGTGGTAATAGGAAAGAGGATCCTAATCTCTCAAGATAGAAATGGGAATGTACTTTCCCCTAGATATGTCATTTCACATGGAGGCAACTGTACCATCAGACGATTAAACCCATTGGATGCACTATTGTTGATGGAACTTGCTTTTGGCATGATAATCCAATTGTCATCTATTGTATAATGTTTATGGGAAAATATATTTAAGATATAATATCTTTAGATACGTTAAAAGATCACAACCGGGTTTACCTTTGGAGAATGCCAGTCTTTATTCCAATGGATTTATAATAACCTTTTGGAGAAACTTATTACTGTTTTCATACCTCTATTTTCCATTGGTAAAATTATGTTGATATAATTTGTTTTTCTGCTTTGCTTTCATCCTGGTTGGCAGTTGTCCAAAGGTTTACAGTAAATTTGTTTTAGTGATTTACTTTTTCTTCTCTTGCACTTCTCTTTTCTTGCTGCCTCTCTGCTACTGGCTAGATGCCCACTGTACCCTAGTAAGCTTCCCTATAAAAACAGGTGACAAAAATCTGTTCATGAAGTTTTAGACAAGGGTTTTATTCAGTTCACACAGTTGACTGGTTCTTGCATCTCCTTTCTGTGGCTAGAATGAATCCATCTTCTTTTCAGATGCTGAGTTTAGCAATTTTAGAAATTTAGATTTTTTTAAAAGAACACTTTGAAAGACAGAAAGTCTTTTATATTTTCATTAGATGATCTCCGTTGCCCTAACCATCTTTACTTAATCTTCTGAATACTGAAGACAAAATAGCTTCCTAGTCAAAGTATTTATCTGTGAATTATGCATATATGGAAACACCTAACATAATGAAATTACTGAAGCAGACAATTTAAGGCAGAGACTTATTCAAATATTAAAATGTTTAAGTCTTCAGAGACAGTTGAATCTCATGGATTAATAAGCAATTCTAAATTAAGAATGATTGTAAGTGATTTGATATTTATGTTTTGTATATGAAGCATGCATGCATCGAAAGCATATTCTTGTCATTTTGTTACAGTCAAGGGTACACAGTTTTGCTGTGTGTTATGCAGTAGTTTTGCTTTCCAATGTCAGACTGTTTCAACCCATACATTTACATTATTTAATGTTTTTGATCTGAAGGGACATAAAAATAATTGAGCCCTATTGTGGTTCTTTTTTTTTTTTAAGGGAGAGAAATAAAATGAAAATACTTTCACCCAGTTTGATTATTGAGGTTAACTGCACAAGCCTCTACTTTATATAAATCCTATAGGAAATAGCAACAGCCATCATTAAGCTAAATTATGTGAAAGTATATCTGGTCATATTTTACTAGAGACAAAGAATCGTCAAAGAAATGGCCATTGTTTTTGGCATCCTCTGTTTAGTGTAAATGTATCATAAGTTTTGAAATTAAAAAATCATGTGTACTAACTACACACAATTATAAATAGAACAAGGAATTGATAAGCTTGAAATAAGACTGAGAAAAAGTACAACTTCTTTCAGCTTTAGCCTACATATTAAAACTATATTTTTGATGTCAGAGGAGATGGTTTTCATAATAAAGAGGGATTTGGGGGTCCTAGGATAAGGTGGCAGATACACTCAATATCAAGCCCAAATCTTTCTGTGGTTAACGCCATGACCTTGAGCAAATTAGGCCTGTGTTTCAAAAAATACCCAAAATGCCCTGACTGGTATTTTGATATCTTTGTTCAAATAGTCTTAAAATATATAATCTATATCTGTTTCCATAATATTCATTTTTTACAACCAACTGGTTATTTTAAATTTGCAATGTAACACACTGCAGAAGAATTAGGTAGTTTGAGGAAGAAGAGGCATTAAGCTTTCTGCTATTTGAAGCTTCAGTCATATTTTATATACAGCAAATCTTCAACAAATGTCAGAAGCTATACACTGCCTGATGGTATACTTTTTGACTGGGCATGAGAGTGGGAAAAGCAATCCTATATTAGGAGAAGAGAATCACAGCTGACATGTTGTACTCCCCCACTAAAAATTTCCTAACTTCAGTAAAGATAACCCCTCAGATAACTAACAAAGGTAATTAATATTGTTTATATAAGAAAAGTTTAATATTATAAGAAAACCTGGTTTCCTATTCTTTATTTCTTTAATCTAGTGTTAAGTAAGAAAGAACAATGCTGAAATTAGGTCCATGTCATTCTTAGTCAGTTCATTTACATAATTTTACATATGATCTATACTCTGTAAGCACCAGTATGATTACTCTTTTACAAGTTTTATTAAATGGAAAATATCACAACTTTTATTTTAAAGATAACAAAATTGATAGACACTGTGGTAAACAGTATAATATCTAATAAATTTGAAAATAATACAAAAGAAACATGAATTTCTCCTTATTACCACTAAAATCCAATGTAACAATTTATAAAAACAATTTGAATGTTTTTATATCAACTTATTTTTCTTAAGGTCTGTAGGTTTTTAAACTTTCAGTAGCAACACATTAATCAAAGTATTTCTTGAGGTAAAATAGAATAATAGTTTTGAGAGTGCATATGTTTTTAAGAACATTTTGTTTTATTTACATGAAGTTTTGTGTCGGGGAAGAGTATTGTGTGTTGGGGGAGAGTATTGTGATGTGCTTACTATAAAAAGAAATTTTTTACTGTGATGATCATAAAGTTAGAAAACTACTATTACTAGAAAAATTTGCCTGTAAGAGGAGCAGGAGGTGGATGGTGGATAGTGGATATCACCTCCAAGGAAACACAGTGTTCTATGTTAGTTCTGATTGCACACTGTAATGTCTTCCATCCCAGGTAAAAATTAGAACAGAAGTCAGCTAGTGATCTGAGAGAATATTAGCGAAATTATGAGAGCTGTCATCCTTAATACATACCCAAATTTGACATATGAATATAATTGGACTTACTAATTATAGATAAAATTAATACATAGTAAATATCAGTCATAAAGAGCTTGCTATGTTTTGTGACCTGTGTTAAATTATTTACATTTATACTTAGTTCTAGCAAAGATCCTATGCTAGAATTATAGATTTAATAAATTTATGGAAAGGAAATTGTGGAAAGACTACTCTGGTTAGATTAGCTAAGGAAACTGAGGTCAGAGACATTAGATACATTGATCAAAATTACACAACTAGAGGGGCACATGGATGGCTCAGGGGGTTAAAGCCTCTGCCTTTAGCTCAGGTCATGATCTCAGAGTCCTAGTATCGAGCCCTGCTTTCGGCTTTCTCTCACCGGGAAGGCTGCTTCTCCCCCTCTCTCTCTGCCTGCTCCTCTGCCTACTTGTGATCTCTTTCTGTCAAATAAATAAAGTCTTAAAAATTTTTTTGAAAAAAAAATTACACAACTAGAAAATGAAGAAGCTTTGATTAAAACTCATAATCATCTGACTTCTCTATTTCAGAAAGCACCAAGGGTTTACTTCTAGAAAATACTTTTAGTTGGAAAATGCTCCCTAATGATGTCATAGGTAATCAGGTAACTAAACTTCCTTCCCCTAATATTTTATGGCTTGTCTCTGGAATCATTGCAAATAACATTAAATAGAAGATTTTCTGTTAATTCTAGCTTTTTGTCCTCTCTGTTTCTATTGTGTTGGTTTCAGCTCTTCAGGTACAGTTTCCCAAATCTACTATACATGAGTGACAGCTCTCATCTCCATACTAGAGTTAACCGTACGTACACATATGACTTGGAAAAGGTAAGACCTGGTTAAAAATTAAACACTTCTTTTTTAAAAATATAAATTGGAGTTCCTACATTTCAAAGCTTTTGAATACTAAGGAAGTATTGATGCTTCTGTACATTTCATACATTTTTTTGGATTTGAGATGAGTTTAGATTTCGATAGTAAACTTAAAAAAGGCTCTCTGCTTTTTTAAAATCAGATATACATTGATTTTACCTAATAACTGTTTTCAACTTTATCCAGAAACTGAAGTTCGTTATCTTTACCTATAATGATAAGTTCGTTAATGCAGCCGGTTGCATTTTTAGTTTCTTTAGATTGTGAGTTCTCAATCATGATTCCTGGTCCTCAGCCTCATAGTGAACACATCTCTAAAAGTCACCATGAAAAAAAAAAAAAAGAAGTTACTGTGAAGTCATGAATATTTATTTATGTATTTAGTAGTTATTTAAGCTAAAGATGTGTTTAAGTGAGCCTTGCCTTGCAGTAGCTGGATTTTGTGTCTGTTACCATTTTTGGCTCAAGTATACATGTCTCTAAGTACAAGTATAAATGAGACCTATGCAGCAGTAAGAGTGGTGGCCTCCTACTAAAGAGAAAACTCTGCCATAAATAATCCACACAGCCAGTCTCTGTTTGTGGAAGCAAAGCCTTTTATTTTATTCCTTTGACACTGAAGTAAAATTTACTCACTTTAAACCTTTCAATCATTTACAGATTTGTAATCCCTTATATTAATTTCAACGTCTAAACATCTCAGAAAACATTTTTCCTTAAATTTGTGCAGTGTGCATTGGTAGCAAAACATAAACTGAACTGATATGAATATATTCAAATTCTTTATATACATATTCATTGTGAATACCCAGAAGTTTTAGCACTGTATTTAAGTACAGGGTGTTGCTGCAGACCTCTTACACATGAGGGTGCACTAGTGGTACACATATAGTATATTACTGTATATTCATATTATCTTTTCTAAGATCTAAAAACTTCAGAATTCCAAGTGTCATCTGGGCCAGGCGGTACAAAAAATTGGAAGCCAGTATCCATTTCTAAATATATTTTACACGAAATATAAGATATGTTTGGTGTTTTCATGCTAATGAGAGTAATTTTGAAAAAAATATCCTAGAGCAGTAAAAAGGATTGTTCCATTATGAAAAGGATTTCCCTGCTTTCCTAAATATCTGTAGGAATGTAAGAATAATATAATCTGTCTGATAATTTTATTTTAATCATAGCCTAAAAAATAACACATATGGCATATTAGTTCAAATGTCACTTTTCTAGGAAGGACTTTCCTAGCTGCTTGCTCTGCTAAGGGCAGAATCCATGCCATCTTATCTGAGCTTTCGTGCTATATGCATCTCTCTTATGGCATGCGCAACATTACCTGTGTGCTTTTAGAACTGTGTTCTTCCTCTCTAGTCAATGGGCATCTCCATGTCCCAAATGTAACTGAATCCACATTTGAATTCTCAGCACAAAGCCTGTAGTTCTTTTTTTTTTTTAATTAAATTTTTTATTTATTTTCAGCGTAACAGTATTCATTGTTTTTTTGCCACACCCAGTGCTCCATGCAATCTGTGCCCTCCCCAATACCCACCACCTGGTTCCCCCACCCTCCCACCCCCCGCCCCTTCAAAACCCTCAGGTTGTTTTTCAGAGTCCATAGTCTCTCATGGTTCACCTCCCCTTCCAATTTCCCTCAACTCCCTTCTCCTCTCCATCTATCCTTGTCCTCTATATTATTTGTTATGCTCCACAAATAAGTGAAACCATATGATACTTGACTCTCTCTGTTTGACTTATTTCACTCAGCATAATCTCTTCCAGTTCTGACCATGTTGCTACAAAAGTTGGGTATTCATCCTTTCTGATGGAGGCATAATACTCCATAGTGTATATGGACCACATCTTCCTTATCCATTCATCCGTCGAAGGGCATCTTGGTTCTTTCCACAGTTTGGCGACCGTGGCCATTGCTGCTATAAACATTGGGGTACAGATGGCCCTTCTTTTCACTACATCTGTATCTTTGAGGTAAATACCCAGCAGTGCAATTGCAGGGTCATAGGGAAGCTCTATTTTTAATTTCCTGAGGAATCTCCACACTGTTCTCCAAAGTGGCTGCACCAGTTTGCATTCCCACCAACAGTGGAAGAGGGTTCCCCTTTCTCCACATCCTCTCCAACACACGTTGTTTCCTGTCTTGCTAATTTTGGCCATTCTAACTGGTGTAAGGTGGTATCTCAATGTGGTTTTGATTTGAATCTCCCTGATACCTAGTGATGATGAACATTTTTTCATGTGTCTGGTAGCCATTTGTATGTCTTCATTGGAGAAGTGTCTGTTCATATCTTCTGCCCATTTTTTAATATGATCATCTGTTTTGTGTGTGTTGAGTTTGAGGAGTTCTTTGTAGATCCTGGATATCAACCTTTTGTCTGTACTGTCATTTGCAAATATCTTCTCCCATTCCGTGGGTTGCCGCTTTGTTTTGTTGACTGTTTCCTTTGCTGTGCAGAAGCTTTTGATCTTGATGAAGTCCCAAAAGTTCATCTTTGCCTTTGTTTCCTTCGCCTTTGGAGACATATCTTGAAAGAAGTTGCTGTGGCTGATATCAAAGAGGTTACTGCCTATGTTCTTCTCGAGGATTCTGATGGATTCCTGTCTCACGTTGAGGTCTTTTATCCATTTCGAGTTTATCTGTGTGTACAGTGTAAGAGAATGGTCAAGTTTCATTCTTCTACATATAGCTGTCCAGTTTTCCCAGCACCATTTATTGAAGAGACTGTCTTTTTTCCACTGGATATTTTTTCCTGTTTTGTCGAAGATTATTTGACCATAGAGTTGAGGGTCCATATCTGGGCTCTCTACTCTGTTACACTGGTCCATGTGTCTGTTTTTATGCCAGTACCATGCTGTCTTGGTGATCACAGCTTTGTAGTAAAGCTTGAAATCAGGTAACGTGATGCCACCAGTTTTATTTTTGTTTTTCAACATTTCCTTAGCAATTTGGGGTCTCTTCTGATTCCATACAAATTTTAGTATTATTTGCTCCAGCTCTTTGAAAAATACTGGTGGAATTTTGATCGGAATGGCATTAAAAGTATAGATTGCTCTGGGCAGTATAGATATTTTAACAATGTTTATTCTTCCGATCCAAGAGCATGGAATGGTCTTCCATCTTTTTGTGTCTTCTTCAATTTCTTTTAGGAGTGTTCTGTAGTTCCTCGGGTACAGATCTTTAACCTCTTTGGTTAGGTTTATTCCGAGGTATCTTATGGTTCTTGGTGCTATAGTAAATGGAATCGATTCTCTAATTTGCCTTTCTGTATTTTCATTGTTAGTGTATAAGAAAGCCACTGATTTCTGGACATTGACTTTGTATCCTGCTACATTACTGAATTGCTGTATGAGTTCTAGTAGTTTGGGGGTGGAGTCTTTCGGGTTTTCCATATAAAGAATCATGTCATCTGCGAAGACAGAGAGTTTGACCTCTTCACTGCCAATTTCGATACCTTTTATTTCTCTTTCTTGTCTGATTGCTGTTTCTAGGACTTCTAATACTATGTTGAACAAGAGTGGTGAGAGTGGGCATCCTTGTCATGTTCCTGATCTCAGTGGGAAGGCTGCGAGCTTTTTCCCGTTGAGGATGATATTTGCTGTGGGTCTTTCATAGATAGATTTGATGAGGTTCAGGAATGTTCTCTCTATCCCTGTACTTTGAAGCGTTTTAATCAGGAACGGATGCTGGATTTTGTCAAATGTTTTTTCTGCATCAATTGAGAGGACCATGTGGTTCTTCTCTCTTCTCTTATTGATTTGTTCTATCACATTGATTGATTTGCGAATGTTGAACCATCCTTGTAACCCAGGGATGAATCCCACCTGGTCATGGCGGATAATCTTTTTAATGTGCTGTTGGATCCTGTTTGCTAGGATCTTGTTGAGAATCATCAGGGATATCGGTCTGAAATTCTCCTTTTTGGTGGGGTCTTTGCCTGGTTTGGGGATCAGGGTAATGCTGGCTTCATAAAAAGAGTCTGGAAGTTTTCCTTCTGTTTCAATTTTTTGAAACAGCTTCAGGAGAATAGGTGTTATTTCTTCTTTGAAAGTTTGGTAGAATTCCCCAGGGAATCCGTCAGGTCCTGGGCTCTTGTTTTTTGGGAGGTTTTTGATCACTGCTTCAATCTTGTTACTAGATATCGATCTATTCAGGCTGTCAACTTCTTTCTGGCTCAATTTTGGGAGTTTATAGTTTTCCAGGAATGCATCCATTTCATCTAGGTTGCTTAGCTTATTGTCATATAACTGTTGATAATAACTTCTGATGATTGTTTCTACTTCCTTGGTGTTAGTTGTGATCTCTCCCTTTTCATTCATAATTTTATTAATTTGGGCTTTCTCTCTTTTCTTTTGGATTAGTGTGGCCAATGGTTTATCGATCTTATTGATTCTTTCAAAAAACCAGCTTCTAGTTTCATTGATACGTTCTACTGTATCTCTGGTTTCTACCTCATTGATCTCTGCTCTAATCTTGATTATTTCCCTTCTTATGTGTGGAGTTGATTTGATTTGTTGTTGATTCTCTAGTTCTTTAAGGTGTAGAGATAGCTGGTGTATTCTGGATTTTTCAATTTTTTTGAGGGAGGCTTGGATGGCTATGAATTTCCCCCTTAGGACCGCCTTTGCTGTATCCCATAGGTTTTGGACTGAAGTGTCTTCATTCTCATTGGTTTCCATAAATTGTTTAAGTTCTTGTTTGATCTCCTGGTTGATCCAAGCATTCTTAAGCAAGGTGGTCTTTAGCTTCCAGGTGTTTGAGTTCCTTCTGAACTTTTCCTTGTGATTGAGCTCCAGTTTCAAAGCATTGTGATCTGAGAATATGCAGGGAATAATCTCAGTCTTTTGGTATCGGTTGAGCCCTGATTTGTGACCCAGTATGTGGTCTATTCTGGAGAAGGTTCCATGTGTACTTGAAAAGAATGAGTATCCTGTTGTTTTAGGGTGGAATGTTCTGTATATATCTATGAGGTCCATCTGGTCCAATGTGTCATTCAATGCTCTTATTTCTTTATTGATTCTCTGCTTCGATGATCTGTCTATTTCTGAGAGAGGCATGTTAAGATCTCCTACTATTAATGTATTCATATCAATATGACTCTTTATCTTGATTAATAGTTTTCTTATGTAATTGGCTGCTCCCATATTGGGGGTGTAGATATTTACAATTGTTAGATCATCTTGGTGGATAGTCCCTTTAAGAATGATGTAGTGTCCTTCTGTATCTCTGACTACAGTCTTTAGTTTAAAATCTAATTTATCTGATATGAGAATCTCTACCCCGGCCTTCTTTTGAGGTCCATTGGCATGAAAGATGCTTCTCCATCCCTTCACTTTCAGTCTGGGTGTATCTTTAGGTTCTAAATGGGTCTCTTATAGACAACATATGGATGGGTCCTGTCATTTTATCCAATCTGCAACCCTGTGTCGTTTTATGGGCGCATTTAGGCAATTCACATTGAGAGTGATTATTGAGAGATACGTTTTTATTGACATTGTGTTATCTTTGAAGTCTTTCTTTCTGTCGATTGTTTCTATAGTTCTGTTCAATGCTATTCTTAGGATTTTTCCTCTTTTATAGGACCCCCTCTTAATATTTCCTGCAGTGTCAGCTTGGTGGTTGCATAGTCTTTTAAGCCTTGCCGGTCTTGGAAACTCTTTATCTCTCCATCCATTTTGAATGTCAGTCTTGCTGGATAAAGTATTCTTGGCTGCATGTTCTTCTCATTTAGTGCCCTGAATATATCTTGCCAGCCCTTTCTGGCTTGCCAGGTCTCTGTGGATAGGTCTGACATTATTCTGATGGGCTTTCCTCTGTATGTAAGGAGCTTCTTTGTCCTAGCGGCTTTCAAGGGATTGTATCTACAATTATGATTCCTCAATTTTACTATGAGGTGCCTGGATGTTTTTTTGGAATTTATAATTTTGGGGGGAGACCGTTCTGCCTCTAGTACATGAACACTTGTTCCATTCACAAGATTGGGAAAATTTTCATGAAGAACTTGTTCCACTATATCTTCTAGATTTCTTTCTTTCTCCTCCCCTTCAGGGATTCCAATAATTCTGACGTTGGAACGTTTCATGGCATCATTTATTTCTCTGATTCTGTTTTCATGGCTTCTAAGCTGTTTGTTCCAGGCTTCCTCCTGATCCTTTCTCTCTATCTGTTTGTACTCCAGATCACTAATTCTATCTTTTGTCTCAGTTACCCTAGCTTTTAGAGAATTTAGATTAGATGGGAACTCATTGAGAGCATTGTGAACCTCATCCCTGGTGGCCTTCAGCTCTGCCCTAACATTATGAACATCATCCATGGTCGCTTTCAATTCTGCCCTAATCAATTCCGTTTGGTCATCCATGGCTTTCTCCAAACTAGCTATTGCCTGGATAATTGTTAGCCTGAATTCTCTTTCTGACATATTGTCTCTGTTGATAGCCATTAGCTCTGTTGCAGAAGGCCCATCCTCTGTATTTTTCTTCTGTTGGGGATTCCGCCTCCTAGTCATTTTGGTGAGAGATGACTGGACAGATGTAGCTGGATGTATCGACTGTGGTGCCGTCAAGGTGCACCCTGGAACGCTTCTGAGCACTCAGGATTCCCCACCCAAACGAGAGAAAAAAGAAAAGAAAAAGAAAAAAGAGAGAGAGAGAGACAGGAAAAAAGGGAAGATAAAAGAGAAGGTTCAGCCCAAATGGGCCGCAGGGTAAGATTTATGACGTATACAAACAAAAACAGACAAACAAAAAGACTGATAAAAGTATATGACAAGAGAATATATATATATATAAGCAAAAAAAGGAGGAGCCTCATCAAGAAGAACCCCAAGTATAAGATTTAAGATTTATATACTATCAGGACAAACATAAATACACAGAGACACTGTCTGAAGAAAAAGATGGGAGCATGGTTATAGAGTCTCAGTGTGGGCGAGGAAGGTTATTTTGATTCTTCCTGGATGTATCTTGATATCTTTGTTAAAGGACTCAACTTTCCTAAGAAAAAGGGGGATTAAAAATTGGTTCACCTATAGGGGTAGCATTGATTGGAGAAAGGGGGTTACCTTGAAGTTTAACTCTATATGAATATTAGAAAATAAAATAAAAAAGGAATAAACTGGACTAAACTAAACTAAAATTTTTTTAAAAAATTAAAAAAATAGAAAAGCAAAAAAAACCACATGTGTATGTATCAAAAAATTCAGGTTAGAAGTTTATTATGGAATTTGATGTACTGGACATCTCACTGTGATGGTAAATAGGTTAAAAAATTATCTATATAAAAAAAGAAAAAAAAATGAGCCAGAATAGTGGGAATGAATTAAAAATAAAAGTTGTATCTATGAAGTAGTGGTGGTTGTTCACTTGTAGTCTTTTTTTTTTTTTTCCTGATTTGTTTTCTGGGGGAGGGGACTGCCACGTGGGTTTTCAGTCAGTGATGTTCCCTGAGTTAAGTCCTCCTGCCCCCCTCAAGGGGGTGGGCTCTGAGAAAAACAGTTTTTTCAGGCTTTTGTTCTCTGGAGGTTTTTATGTTTGTTCACTTCTTTTCTCTCGCCTTGACAGCTTTTGATGGTTTTTGGAGGTTTAGAGGAAAGAAAACTGCACCCCGACCTCCCTCTCAGAGAGAAGCCTCAGTCTGCTCCCCTGCAGGTGCTGCAGCCGCTGGGCCGCTGGCAGAGCAGGTTCTGAGTCGCAGTCCCTGGGGACGCAGGATCTCCTGCTTGTATGCAAAACCAAGGCAGTGGTGGCTGTCTGGGCAGCTCCAGACCACCAGAGAGGTTCCAAGCAGTGATCGCACACTGAGATTTTCCCGCTGGCTGGGGCTAAGAGCGCCGGGCTTGCGCGCACCTCTCCCAGGGGAGGGTTTGGGGCACGGCGTCTCTGGCTCTATCGGCTCTATCCCGGCGTGGGTCCGAGAACACCAGGCTGGGCGTTCGTGCACCTCTTTCAGGGGAGGGTGAGGCACACGAGCATCTCCAGCAAGGTGCGCGTTCTGCCGTCTGGTGTGGCTCCCAGCCCCTCACGGGAGCCGGACTCCACCCGTTCTCCAGCGCACTGGCGGCTCAGGGACAAAGACCAGGTTTCTCCGCCACACTCTCTCTGGCTCAGTGCCAGGGGAGGCTGTCCTGGGTCTGGGGACTTAAGCCCCTGTCCCTAACCGCCCCGATTCCCACAATTTCTCCCCGTGATCCTTTGCTCTTTTGAGTACTTTCAACCAGACTCCAAGTTAATGCTGGTCCCCAGATGCAGGGCACTCTCGTATTGGGGTATCATTTTCCAATCGGTTGCCTCTGGTGGCTCCCTCCCCCTTTTGTTTATCTTCCGATATCAGTCCGACGTTCCCACTCCACTTTACCTGCCCACTGGCGTCTTCTGCCCCCCGTAGAGATCCAGACTTGTATAATTCTGATCTCATGCTGATTTCATGGGTGATCGGAGTTCTTTGGTAGGTAATCAGCTCACTTTAGGGTACAGGTTGAAAAGGCGCCTCCTCCTACTTCCCCGCCACCTTGTCTCCCCTCCACAAAGCCTGTAGTTCTTAATAAGGACTCCCATTATTTAAATACAGAAATATTAAGCTGATTTCTCAAAAGAAAATATCTTCACAAAATGTAAATTAAAGCTACAATTCTTCACTTTTGGAGCTCCCCCCCATTTTATTGAGATGCAGTTGAGATACATCACTGTATAAAGTTAGGGTATATAGCATAATGATTTGCCTCATATGTATTATGAAATGATTACCACAATAAGTTAGTTACCATCCACATCTCATATAAATACAACAAAAAGAGGAAGCGAAAAAGAAAAATATCCTGTGAAGAAAGCTGAAGATTTACTCTCTTTAAAACATATATATATAATATATATATATATCATACAGCAATGTTAACTATAATCATCATGCTTGTACATTATATCCCCAGTATTTATTTATCTTGTGACTGAAAGTTTGTACCTTTTGATCACATTTCTTGGCAATTCTTGTATGTGTATATGCTAGTTTCCTTGGTGTGTAGTTTGCCAAACTAATTTTAGTAAGATTCCTACGTATTTTCTATAGAATTCTCTAGAATTCTGTATAATTTAAATATAGAACACAGTAAGTAAAGTAAATATAATGGTAATGGTCTTTGTCAGTTTGAATATGAAGACATCACAATGCTGAGAGCTGGAATTTTTCATCTGTTTGCTCTGTGCTACACAGAGGATAAGATCAATGGTGTTTGCCAGCCAAAGCTATCACCTGTATTCTTCCCTGGGTTACTAAATTTTGCTGGATTTTTCAGAACTTGAAAATTGATAAGACAGAAGATGGTCTTCTGAGAACTCCATTAGAAAGTTGAGGCACTGAATTTGAATTGGCCTTTCCCCTCCCTGGTAAAGCTAGGCTCTGTGAGTCTCTTTCTGATTGGGTGTAGCATGGCATTGGGAGAGGATGTCTGGTGAGAGGGTGTCCCATATATCCCTCCTGGCTTTGGTGAGTCTGTTTTCACGTTATCCCAGGTGCGGGAATGTTTCCATTAATTTCTGATTTTTTACAAAGAACATTTCTCTGTAGATTACTGCTGTATTGGTGTGTTTGTGTGGAGAAGGAGGGTCTAGGGCTGCTTACCTTCTTGCTGGCACTACTTCAAGGTTTTGTCTTTGTTTGTTTTTATATTAGGAAAATAAGGGGGAAAGTGACTAAAAGACTTACCACCATGCAGTCGGCTAGTGGTAGAAACAGTGCTAAGATAATCATTTTCTAATGCCCACCTCAATTCTCCAACAATAAAAAGTTTATAAGCCTTGTACACTATTGACCTTCCATCAAATCAAATATCTCATGATGTAATGCTCCTTCAAGACTCTATTTTGCTTAAAAAGGGAGATTTTTGTACATTTAATTTTGGAGCTTTTTATAAAATTTTTAATTGACCTTTTAGCAAACTAGAGTGTGATTTGGGGGAAAAAATCCATTGAGGGGAAAAAAAAAACAGTGAAGTATTTTAGTTGGCAGTGTAACTCCTGTCACATTATTTTCAATTCAGATAGATGTAGGAGTGAACTGAAAATGAAAACAGAACTGAATCATGCAGTTAACGCCAACTCATTCATTACTTGGAGACAATAGTCATGGTTTTGAATAGTCTTTTTTGCTATAACTCCTTAGTGAAAATAACATTTATTAAATTTATAGATTTATTTAGAAGAGTTTTCTATTGAAATAATGTAATAATAGGAATCTAAGTTATTGTTCTAAGTTAGGTCTGTATATCCAACTATAAACATGAAGAACGGCTTTGTTCTGCAAATAGACTCTGAGAAACATTTTGATTGAGATTGTCGTGTATTAAATTTATTTGGTGATAAAATGTTTCCCTATAATTTTAGTATAAGTACATTAATAATTGGGTAGTTTTAAAAGATCTTACAATTGTGCAGATGTGATCATTAAATAATATATTGACTAAATTATAAAAGCTATCTACTTTTCTATAATAGCTATAAATAAAATACCATCATTTAAATCTATTAATTTCATTTATCACTTGAGGATTTTATTGCATTTATCTCTGATTCTAACAGAAAATATGACCTTTAAAGGCAAATTGAGATTTACATTCTGATCTTTTTTAAAACCAATTCGAAGTAAACAAAAAGTAAAGGAAATCACCAAATGGTTTCATTTTTTTTGTTTGTGAAATGTGATATCCATTGATCCATTTTGTCTTTAATTGTTGAAAGAGGTTAAGAGATGATTAAGAGACATTCAGTGTATATATCATCCACATTCCCTAATCTAATACTTGAATTCACAATATTGTTATAAAGTATCTATGGTATAACAGAGAGGTAACTTTTTTGGATTCTAGTTCCAGATCATGAAAATATTTTGATCTTAGTAAACTGTCCTATCTTAAAATGGCAACGTTAAATATTAATTTTAACTTTAATATTTTGAATAAAATTTCACAGAATTTGGTCGTTGACCATGCATGGATATATGTTATTCCCATTTCCTTACATTAGAAGAAACCATGTAATTGCCCAAAGAGCATACCCCGTTTAAGACTATTAAAATTAATATCGGTACTTTATTTACAACTTTGTGATCCCCACAAGAAAAAGGCAGGGAGAATGTTCTTCACACTGTGTAGCTGATTTCTTAATGTCTAGCAGCCAAAACACAATAACAACAACAAAGATGATTAAAAAGAGAACGGAGTTCGCTTCCTTTTTACTTGCACTGATTTCCCAGTTGCAAAATAAGGTCGTATGAGCAATAATTGCATGACTAGTGATACAGCTTGAGTAAAACTAGATTTTGTGAAAGGAAATCAACCAGAACATTATTAAGCATAAGACTTTTTTTAAATATAGATTTTATTTATTTAGTTGACACAGAGAGAGAGATCACAAGTAGGCAGAGCAGCAGGCAGAGAGAGAGAGGGGGAAGCAGGCTCCCTGCCAAGCAGAGAGCCCCACTCAGGGCTCCATCCCAGGACCCAGAGACCACGACCCGAGTGGAAGGCAGAGGCCCAACCCACTTAGCCACCCAGGTGCCCAAGCATAAGCCTTTTATTCAGAATACTGCAACATAAGATGACTCCAAAGGAATGTTCTAATTTGGGAAAACACACACACACACACACACACAGGCGCGCGCACACACACACACACACACACACAGTATTTATAGGGCTTTAGATGTAGGTGTCAGTCTAAGTTCATCTAATTTCATGGATAGTTGGTCAAAAATGGTTCTCCAAAGAGGAAGGAAATACTTTTGCTGTTTAACATTTGTTGATTGTGTAATTTATGTTTAACGAAGGTGAGGAGAGTGGGGCAGTCGCCAGGACTAACATCAAGGGCACGAAAAGGCTATGAAAATAAGGTGTAGGAACTAAGGTTATACAAGAGCCATAGTGACTATAGTGTCATGTTCTTTTAAAGTCCTCATTTGTAGGAATCTGAGTCTTCTTTTGTGTAATAAGTTTCATATGAAAAATACTCAATCTTTCAGGGTCAGTCTTTTCTAATTTCTGTAGGGTAGGAAGGTACATACCTCCACCATAAGGCAAAATACTTATTTAATCTGTATCTTCCCCTAATTGAACAATGCACTTCCATACTTGATCAGTCACTTTTTTATCTTCTTGCTAATTTAAAACTTTTGTGTCAGAGCTCTAGAAAACATGTGACATTGTCATTTTTATTCTTGGAGGGACATAAGGACCTTCTGGCCTTTTAATCTTCTAGTTTAATCTTTATTAAAACTAGAGAGGGAAGAATGATTTCCCTCTTCTCCATTCTTCCTCTTCTTTACCATATCTCCCCAGTCTCAACCAGAGTTCTGCTTGCATAGGGCTCCCTGAGGTGATGGTTCTGTGGCTTCACTTTTGAAAAAGGGGCAGGAAACGTCATTTCAAACTCTCCATGTGTTAAAAGAGTGTCATAGTCTATTGATGAAGATTTTTTCAGGAAAACATAATGATTCAAAAAAATCTGTTAATAATCTCTGAAATAAACTGTGCTTACCATTGTTAATTTTTTTTTCAGTCCTTCCAACTCAACTCACATATCACTTACTCAGAAAATATCTGGATCCATTCCTATCTCACAAAAATCAGGTTGTATCTCCTGATTATAAGCTTTCATTTTGTTATATGCATCTCCCTCAAATCATATACTTATCATTATTCTGATTAACTTATTTGCTTAAAGTAGTTTTCCTTAATACATCATGCAGATAATAATCAAAAGAAATGGGGCACCTGGGTGGCTCATTCGGTTAAGCATCTGCCTCCAGCTAGGGTCATGATCCGGGGTCCTGGGATGGAGCCCTGCATGGAACCCCACATCTGGCTCCCTGATCAGCGGGGAGACTGCTTCTCCCTCTCCCTCTGTGTGCTCTCTATCTTTCTCTCTCTCTCAAATAAATAAGTACATCTTTAAAAAAAAAGTAATCGCAAGAGTCATCTTTAATACATTATTATTGCAAGACATGGTTTCTGGCACATAACCTCTTAAAAAATATTTAATATGAATAATTTTTTACCTTTGTTTTCCAGCTGAAGTAAATCCATATTCCTCATATTTACAGATAATGAGTTTTCAAATATTTTACTCTTTATATATCTAATATTTAAAGAAATAACCAAGTTATAGCAGGATTTCACTTTTGTATATTTCTACTATATTTTTATTGCATACTTTCTATGCATTGAATTTTTCTCTCTTAACTATACTTAGTCATTAAAAGTTAATACTACTTTGTTCTCACCTTTAGATATGTTTCCTAATTAGCCTTAAAACTGGAAAAAATAAGTTTAGCTCAAATTTAGTATTATATTTATGATAATTTAGGTTATATTTTCTTTGACTTTATGTTAGGGACACTTTTGTTATTTTCTATTTTTGATACTGAATTTTACAAATTCTTTCTCACTCTAAGTTATAGCATTTTAAAGCCTTTTTAATTAGGGTTAGGCACAATTTAAATGGACTCTCTTTTCATAGTTGAAACATTCCTGAACTTGTGCAATTCTTAGCTGAATGTTTTTGCCCTTTGTTTTATGGTTGACAGTGTTGCTAACTTAGAAAAATACCAATTCTAATTTATAAGGTTTTAGAAAGGTTTTCAATTTAAAAGTTAAAATATAGTCTAAATGTAGTTGAAACTTTGGAGTAACATATATTCTGCACAATAAAAAAATTCACTATGTATGTATTAATATTAGAAATTCCTTTGAGTGTGAATTTGCATTTTAATTAAGACATAAACACGAATACTTATATGCGATCTTTACTTCATGGAATAAAAACACATGTATTTCAGGTATGTATTACAATATATGTAGAATTAGCTATAGGCAACTGTTCAGGTAGGAATAAAGACATGAATCCTCTCAATGTTATCATCATTAGAGTTGGCTAGATCATTTTTTATCACTGCTCATGTATATATAAATGTTACAAAACCTATATGAGCTTGGATTAATATTTAGAATAAAAGAAAGAAGAAATTTTTAAATAAGTCTGGGATTACTGGGGAAATTTTCACTGAACTGATATTTGCTGTAAACACTATCTCAGTGTCATAAAAATGAAATAAGATTACACATGCATAGGTTGGAGTACTGTGCTTACCATACACTAAACACTCAGTAAATATTGGCTATCCTTTACTTTTTTTTTTTTATTTCTTTTCAATGTAACAGTATTCATTGTTTTTGCAGCACACCCAGTGCTCCATGCAATACGTGCCCTCCCCAATACCCACCACCTGGTTCACCCAACCTCCCACCCCCACCCCTTCAAAACCTTCAGGTTGTTTTTCAGTGTCCATAGTCTCTCATGGTTCTCTTCCCCCTTCCAGTTTCCCTCAACCACCTTCTCCTCTCCATCTCCCCATGTCCTCCATGTTATTTGTTATGCTCCACAAATAAGTGAAACCATATGATAATTGGCTCTCTCTGCTTGATTTATTTCACTCAGCATAATCTCTTCCAGTCCCATCCATTATGCTACAAAAGTTGGGTATTCATCCTTTCTGATGGAGGCATAATACTCCATAGTGTATATGGACCACATCTTCCTTATCCATTTGTCCGTTGAAAGGCATCTTGGTTCTTTCCACATTTTGGTGACCGTGGCCATTGCTGCTATAAACATTGGGGTATAGATGGCCCTTCTTTTCACTACATCTGTATCTTTGGGGCAAATACCCAGTAATGCAATTGCAGGGTCATAGGGAAGCTCTATTTTTAATTTCTTGAGGAATCTCCACACTGTTCTCCGAAGTAGCTGCATGAACTTGCATTCCCACCAACAGTGTAAGAGGGTTCCCCTTTCTCCACATCCTCTCCAGCACATGTTGTTTCCTGTCTTGCTAATTTTGGCCATTCTAACTGGTGTAAGGTGGTATCTCAATGTGGTTTTAATTTGAATCTCCCTAATGACTAGTGATGATGAACATTTTTTCATGTGTCTGATAGCCATTTGTATGTCTTCATTGGAGAAGTGTCTGTTCATATCTTCTGCCCATTTTCTGATATGATTTTCAGTTTTCTGTGTGTTGAGTTTGAGAAATTCTTTGTAGATCCTGGATATCAACCTTTTGTCTGTACTGTCATTTGCAAATATCTTCTCCCATTCCGTGGGTTGCCTCTTTGTTTTGTTGACTGTTTCCTTTGCTGTGCAGAAGCTTTTGATCTTGATGAAGTCTCAAAAGTTCATTTTCACTTTTGTTTCCTTTGCCTTTGGAGACATATCTTGAAAGAAGTTGCTGTGGCTGATATCAAAGAGGTTACTGTCTATGTTCTCCTCTAGGATTCTGATGGATTCCTGTCTCACATTGAGGTCTTTTATCCATCTTGAGTTTATCTTTGTGTACGGTGTAAGAGAATGGTCGAGTTTCATTCTTCTACATATAGCTGTCCAATTTTCCCAGCACCATTTATTAAGAGACTGTCTTTTTTCCACTGTATATTTTTTCCTGCTTTGTCGAAGATTATTTGACCATAGAGTTGAGGGTCCATATCTGGACTCTCTAATCTGTTCCACTGGTCAATGTTTCTGTTTTTATGCCAGTACCATACTATCTTGGTGATCACAGCTTTGTAGTAAAGCTTGAAATCAGGTAACGTGATGCCGCCAGTTTTATTTTTGTTTTTCAACATTTCCTTAGTGATTCGGGGTCTCTTCTGATTCCATACAAATTTTAGGATTATTTGCTCCAGCTCTTTGAAAAATACCGGTGGAATTTTGATCAGAATGGTATTAAAGGTATAGATTGCTCTAGGCAGAATAGACATTTTAACAATGTTTATTCTTCCGATCCAAGAGCATGGAATGGTCTTCCATCTTTTTGTGTCTTCTTCAATTTCTTTCATGAGTGTTCGGCAGTTCCTTGAGTACAGATCCTTTACCTCTTTGGTTAGGTTTATTCCCAGGTATCTTATGGTTCTTGGTGCTATAGTAAATGGAATCAATTCTCTAATTTCCCTTTCTGTGTTTTCATTGTTAGTGTATAAGAAAGCCACTGATTTCTGTATATTGACTTTGTATCCTGCCATGTTACTGAATTGCTGTATGAGTTCTAGTAGTTTGGGGGTGGAGTCTTTTGGGTTTTCCATATAAAGAATCATGTCATCTGCTAAGAGAGAGAGTTTGACTTCTTCACTGCCAATTTCAATACCTTTTATTTCTCTTTGTTGTCTGATTGCTGTTTCTAGGACTTCTAATACTATGTTGAACAAGAGTGGTGAGAGTGGGCATCCTTGTCGTGTTCCTGATCTCAGTGGGAAGGCTGTGAGCTTTTTCCCATTGAGGATGATATTTGCTGTGGGTCTTTCATAGATAGATTTCATGAAGTTCAGGAATATTCCCTCTATCCCTATACTTTGAAGCGTTTTAATCAGGAACGGATGCTGGATTTTGTCAAATGCTTTTTCTGCATCAATTGAGAGGACCATGTGGTTCTTCTCTCTTCTCTTATTGATTTGTTCTATCACATTGATTGATTTGCGAATGTTGAACCATCCTTGTAACCCAGGGATGAATCCCACCTGGTCATGGCGGATAATCTTTTTAATGTGCTGTTGGATCCTGTTTGCTAGGATCTTGTTGAGAATCATCAGGGATATTGGTCTGAAATTCTCCTTTTTGGTGGGGTCTTTGCCTGGTTTGGGGATCAGGGTAATGCTGGCTTCATAAAAAGAGTCTGGAAATTTTCCTTCTGTTTCAATTTTTTGAAACAGCTTCAGGAGAATAGGTGTTATTTCTTCTTTGAAAGTTTGGTAGAATTCCCCAGGGAATCCGTCAGGTCCTGGGCTCTTGTTTTTTGGGAGGTTTTTGATCACTGCTTCAATCTTGTTACTAGATGTCGATCTATTCAGGTTGTCAACTTTCTGGCTCAATTTTGGGAGTTTATAGTTTTCCAGGAATGCATCCATTTCATCTGGGTTGCTTGGCTTATTGGCATATAACTCTTGATATTAACTTCTGATGATTGTTTCTACTTCCTTGGTGTTAGTTGTGATCTCTCCCTTTTCATTCATAATTTTATTAATTTGAGCTTTCTCTCTTTTCTTTTGGATTAGTGTGGCCAATGGTTTATCGATCTTATTGATTCTTTCAAAAAACCAGCTTCTAGTTTTATGGATACGTTCTACTGTATCTCTAGTTTCTACCTCATTGATCTCTGCTCTAATCTTGATTATTTCCCTTCTTATGTGTGGAGTTGATTTGATTTGTTGTTGATTCTCCAGTTCTTTAAGGTGTAGAAACATCTGGTGTATTCTGGATTTTTCAATTTTTTTGAGGGAGGCTTAGATGGCTATGTATTTCCCCCTTAGGACCGCCTTTGCTGTATCCCATAGGTTTTGGACTGAAGTGTCTTCATTCTCATCGGTTTCCATGAATTGTTTAAGTTCTTCTTGATCTCCTGATTGATCCAAGCATTCTTAAGCAAGGTGGTCTTTAGCTTCCCAGTTGTTTGAGTTCCTTCCAAACTTTTCCTTGTGATTGAGCTCCAGTTTCAAAGCATTGTGATCTGAGAATATGCAGGGAATAATCTCAGTCTTTTGGTATCGGTTGAGTCCTGATTTGTTTTTTGTTTGTTTGTTTGTTTTTTTATTTTATTTTTTTTTTAGTTATTTATTGGACAGACAGAGATCACAAGTAGGCAGAGAGACAGGCAGAGAGAGAGAGAGGAGGAAACAGGCTCCCTGCTGAGCAGAGAGCCCTATGTGGGGCCCGATCCCAGGACCCTGGGATCATGACCCGAGCCGAAGGCAGAGGCTTTAACCCACTGAGCCACCCAGGTGCCCCTGTTTGTTTGTTTTTTTAAAGATTTTATTTATTTATTTGACAGACAGAGATCACAAGTAGGCAGAGAGGCAGGCAGAGAGAGAGGGGGAAGGCAGGCTCCCTGACGAGCAGAGAGCCCGATGCAGGGCTTGATCCCAGGACCCTGAGATCATGACCTGAGCTGAAGGCAGCAGCTTAATCCACTGAGCCACCCAGGCGCCCTTGAGTCCTGATTTGTGACCCAGTATGTGGTCTATTCTGGAGAAGATTCCATGTGCACTTGAGAAGAATGAGTATTCTGTTGTTTTAGGGTGAAATGTTCTGTATATGTCTATGAGGTCCATCAGGTCCAATGTGTCATTAAATGCTCTTGTTTCTTTATTGATTTTCTGCTTCAATGATCTGTCTATTACTGAGAGAGGTGTGTTAAGATCTCCTAATATTAATGTATTCATGTCAATATGACTCTTTATCTTGATTAATAGTTTTCTTATGTAATTGGCTGCTCCCATATTGGGGGTGTAGATATTTACAATTGTTAGAGCATCTTGGTGGATAGTCCCTTTAAGAATTATGTAGTGTCCTTCTGTATCTCTGACTACAGTCTTTAGTTTAAAATCTAATTTATCTGATATGAGAATCTCTACCCCGGCCTTCTTTTGAGGTCCATTGGCACGAAAGATACTTCTCCATCCCTTCACTTTCAGTCTGGGTGTATCCTTAGGTTCTAAATGGGTCTCTTGTAGACAACATATGGATGGGTCCTGTTGTTTTATCCAATCTGCAACCCTGTGTCATTTTATGCGTGCATTTAGGCCGTTCACATTGAGAGTGATTATTGACAGATACGTTTCTATTGACATCGTGTTACCTTTGAAGTCTTTCTTTCAATCTCTATATTTCTTTCTTTCTGTCTCTATATTTCTGTTCAATGCTATTCTTAGGATTTTTCCTCTTTTATAGAACCCCCCTTAATATTTCCTGCAGTGTCGGCTTGGTGGTCTCATACACTTTCAAGCCTTGCCAGTCTTGGAAACTCTTTATCTCTCCATCTATTTTGAATGTCAGTCTTGCTGGATAAAGTATTCTTGGCTGCATGTTCTTCTCATTTAGTACCCTGAATATATCTTGCCGGCCCTTTCTGGCTTTCCAGGTTTCTGTGGACAGGTCTGATGTTATTTTGATGGGCTTTCCTCTGTACGTAAGGAGCCTCTTTGTCCTAGAGGCTTTCAAGAGATTGTATCTACAATTATGACTTCTCAATTTTACTGTAAAGTGCCTTGATGTTTTTTTGGAATCTATAATCTTGGGGGGACTGTTCTGCCTCTAGTACATGAACGCTGGTTCCATTTGTGAGATTGGGAAAAATTTTCATGAGGAACTTGTTCCACTATATCTTCCAGGCTTTTTTCTTTCTCCTCCCCTTCAGGGATTCCAATAATTCTGACGTTGGAACATTTCATGGCATCATTTATTTCCCTGATTCTGTTTTCATGGCTTCTAAGCTATTTGTTCCAGGCTTCCTCCTGATCCTTTCTCTCTATCTGTTTGTCCTCCAGAATACTAATTCTATCTTCTGTCTCAGTTACCCTAGCTTTTAGAGAATTTAAATTGGAACTCATTGAGAGCATTGTGAACATCATCCCTGGTGGCTTTCAGTTCTGCCCTAACATTGTGAACATCATCCCTGGTGGCTTTCAGTTCTGCCCTAATCAATTCCGTTTGGTCATCCATGGCTTTCTCCAACCTAGCTATTGCCTGGATAATTGTTAGCCTGAAATCTCTTTCCGACATATTGTCTGTGTCAATAGCCATTAGCTCTGTTGCAGAAGGCCCATCCTCTGTATTTTTCTTCTGTTGGGCATTCTTCCTCCTAGTCATTTTGGTGACAGATGGCTGAACGGATGTAGCTGGATATATTTACTGTGGTGCAGTCAAGGTGCACCCTGGAACACTTCTGAGCAATCAGGATTCCCCACCCAAATGAGAGAAAAAAGAAAATAAAAAGAAAAAAAGAGAGAGAGAGACAGGAAAAAAAGGGAAGATAAAAGAGAAGCCTCAGCCCAAATGGATCCCAAGGTAAGATTTATGAAGTATACAAACAAAAACAGACAAACAAAATGACTGATAAAAGTATATGACAAGGGAGGAAAAATATATATATACACACATATATATGTATGTATATATGTATATATATATACATATATATATGTATACAAAAAAACAAACAAAAAGACTGATAAAAGTATATGACAAGGGGGAAAATATATATATACACACACATATATATGTATGTATATATGTGTATGTATATATATATATGTATGTATATGTGTGTGTATACATATATAAAAGCAAAAAAAGAAGAAGAACCTCGTCAAAAAGAACCCCAAGTATAAGATTTATATACTATCAGGACAAACACAAATACACAGAAACACTGGCGGAAGAAAAAGATGGGAGAGTAATTATAAATTCTCAGTGTGGGTGAGGAAAGTTATTTTGATTCTTCCTGGATGTATCTTGTTATCTTTGTTAAAGGACTCAACTTTCCTAAGATAAAGGGGGATTAAAAATTGGTTTAGCTATAGGGGTAGCATTGGTTGGGGAAAGAGGATTACCTTGAAGTTTAACTCTATATGAATATTAAAAAATAAAAATTTAAAAAAAAGGATAAACTAAACTAAACTAAAATTGAAAAAAAAAATTAAAAAATAGAAAAGCAAAAGAAAAACACAGGTATATGTATCAAAAAGTTCAGGTTAAAAGGTTATTATGGAATTTGATGTACTGGACATCTCACTGTGATGGTAAGTAGGTTAAAAAATTATCTATATTAAAAAAAAAATGAACCAGAATAGTGGGAACGAATCAAAAACAAAAGTTGTATCTATGAAGTAGTGGTGGTGGTTCTCTTGTCTTTTTTTTCTTTTCCCTTTTTTTTTTTTTTTCTTGGTTGGTTTTCTGGGGGAGGGGCCTGCCACATGGGTTTTCAGACAATGTTCCCTGAGTTAAGTCCTCCTGCCCCCCTCAAGGGGGTGGGCTCTGAGGAAACCGGTTTTTCAGGCTTTTGTTCTCTGGAGGTTTTTATGTTTGTTCGTTTCTTTTCTCTTGCCTTGACAGCTTTTGATGGTTTTTGGAGATTTAGAGGAAAGCAAACTGCACCCCGACCTCCCTCTCAGAGAGAAGCCTCAGTCTATTCCCCTCTGGGTCTCCAGAGCACATTAAGTTCCTCCTCAGCCGCTGGCAGAGCAGGTTCCAAGTCATGGTCCCTGGGGACACAGGAACTCCTGCTTGTACCCAAAACCAGCGGCAGCTGTCTGGGCAGCTCCAGACCGCCAGAGAAGTTCCAAGCAGGGATCGCACGCTGAGATTTTCCCACTGGCCCAGGCTGGGAGTGCCTGGTCTTTCCGGGTCCAAGAGCACCTGGCTGGAGCCTGCACGCACCTCTCTCAGGGGAGGGTGTGGGGCGTGCGTGTCTCAGGCTCTGATAGTACGACGTGGCATTCTGCCGGCTGGCGAGGGTCCCAGCCCCTCACAGGAGCCAGACCCCACCCATTCTCAGGCACGCTGGCGGCTCAGGGACCAAGACCTGGTTTCTCCACTGCACTCTCTCTGGCTTAGCACCAGGGGTGGCTGTCCTGGGTCCAGGGACTTAAGCCCCTGTCCCTAACCAGCCCGATTCCCACAATTTCCCCCCGTGATCCTTTGCTCTTTTTGAGTGCTTTCAATCAGACTCCAAGTTAATGCTGGTCCCCAGATGCAGGGCACTCTCGTATTGGGGTATTATTTCCCAATGGGTCGCCTCTGGTGGCTCCCTCCCCCTTTTGTTTATCTTCTGATATCAGTCCGACGTTCCCACTCCGCTTTACCTGCCCACTGGTGTCTTCTGCCCCCGTAGAGATCCAGGCGTGTATAATTCTGATCTCAGGTTGATTTCATGGGTGATCAGAGTTCTTTAGTAGGTAATCAGCTCACTTTAGGGTACAGGTTGAAATGGCGCCTCCTCCTACTTCCCCGCCATCTTGTCTCCTCCCCCTCCTTTAGTTTTAATTAAACATAAAAAATGCAGTAGTGGGGAAAGACATTTGCAAGGTAAGGATATCAAAGGGCTTGTGAGGATAATCCTCTTATTCAGTGTATACTTCAGTCACTCCAAATTGAGGTGAATCAGCATTCTCATAGGCCTCACTCATCCACTTGCTACTTTTCTTGTGTCATTGAGCCTTGACATTTGTTTGTTCGCCAACAGTGGTTGAGTATTCATTCTTTTTCTAACGAGACTGAAAGCTCCCAAATGCCAGTAATTTGTTTTGTCTACTTATTTCACTGCTGAAGGCCTAGTGCCTAAAACAGTATTTGGCACATGTTTGATATATTAGAGTCACTCATCTTGTTTAACCTTTTGAAAACCGCCATTGGCAGGTGCCAGGAAAGCTCAGTAGGTTATGTGTCAGTCTCCTAGTTTTGGCTCAGATCATGATCTGAGGGTCCTGAGATCAAGTCCTGCATCAGGCTTCACCCTAAGTGCAGGGTCTGCCTGAGATTCTCTGTCTCTCTCCTTCTGCCCCTTGCCCCACTTGGGCCCTCTCTCTCCCTCTCTCTCTCAAATCAATATAATCTAAAAAGAAGAAAGAAAACTCCCTTCAGGTAGGCAGTATTGTTATCCTTATTTAATGGGAGAAGTAACTGAGGCAGCAAGAGGTTAATGACTTGTACAGGTCACTTAGATAGTAGTCAATGAAATCATCAGAAGACTTTTCAAGATGAATTGTATTAGGCTCACACTGAGGAATCCTTGTAACATTATAATGTTGTTCATGTAAGAAGAAAACCAGATTGTATGGCTGTGTATTGCAGGGGTGATGATAAAAGAGAAAAAAAGTAAACTTTAGGGTCTTTTTGAGAAGGCAAATAGTATGATATAAATGTTTGGAAAAGTATGTAGGTTGACATCTGTTTCTTGAAATACAGTGGACTGATACTGCTTCTGAAAGCAACTGAAACTCCTGGGTTTTAAAAAAAAAAGTCAATTAAATAAATAAATATATCATCTTAAATATAACCACAAGTTGACAGGAATGAAAAGACCACTGAAGTGCATATAGGGATCTGACAGGGATTTTTCATTAAAAATGTCTCAACAAGAAATCACAAATACTCTTTAAACATAAAAAATAGTTAATTTCAACAAATGAAAGTTTTCAAAAAGTCAAATAAAATTATGGAATAGTAAATAAAACTAAAAATTTTAAAAAATATATGTTGTTGAATAGGCTCACTAGCAGAGTGAAGATGGTAGAGAATAGATGGAGTAATTTAAGGAAACATCAACAGAATTAATTTAGTTTGACAGAAAAGAGAATGGGAAAAAAAAAAACTGAAAAGGGACTCTAGGATATGTGGAACAATAACAAAATATCCAGTATTTGTATTATCAGAGTTCCAGAAAAAGAAGTGAGAGAAGGTGGGGATAAAAGAGTATTTGGAAAAAATAATGGCTGAAAACTTCTCAAATTCAGAAAACTCCATAAACCTACAGATTAGAAGATGAGAAAATGGCACCTGGGTGGCTCAGTGGGTTAAGCCTCTGCCTTCGGCTCGGGTCATGATCTTGGGGTCCTGGGATTGAGCCCCGCATTGGGCTCTCTGCTTAGCAGGGAGCCTGCTTCCCTCTCTCTCTCTCTGCCAGCCTCTCTGCCTACTTGTGATCTGTCTTTGTCAAATAAATAAATAAAATCTTAAAAAAAATAAATAAAAGAAATGTATCTTAAGAAGAGTAAATCTGATTATGGGAATTATTTGTATATAACACTATTTTATAGTAATATTTTTAATATCCTATACAGTGGAAACCATCTAAATACCCAAATACCTTGGATTATTTTTGTTAGTAATTTGTATCTATATGATAAAATTCTGGGTAAGCTTATAGAGGAGTCCCAGATCCAGTACCCAATTGTCATGGTTTCTTGAGCAATTTATTTTACATTCCTGAAATCTAAGGATAAATCATTATACTTACTACAGAGAGTGCTTTCAAGTCTTTACAGCTATTAAGTTATTGCACATTAAAGACTTCACACAAAGGATATCACATGGGAAGCAAACAGTAAATATTTGATATTATTACTCCTCTCTCCACTAAAGAGTGGCTTTAGAACACTGATTTCTAATTAATGATTTATATGAAATTCAACTATTAAATTTTCTTTGATAAAGCATTCTTGGAACCCAACCTGGGGACCTCTGATTTAGTAGATCTTATGTGGAGGTCAAGGCATATTGTGTTGTCTAATCTCCACAGAAAGAACTAATACCTATCCCTTCATAAGATTTGTTTTCCTACAGGAGGAAATGCTTAGACTATATGGTAATGTAAATAAAATCAACTATAACTTTATTATCTGATTGCATTTTAATTGTGTAAATTTCTTGATAAACATTGACAAAACTCGTGCCAATGACACAAAAGGGATTTATAATAAATCCCTAAAATAAGGAAAAAATTATTACTTATGGGCTCTTACAGATTTGGGCAATATTTTTTTATAAGTGAATCTCAAATAGATAGAAAAGAGTTGCCCAGTAATTCAAAACAAAACAAAACACAACAAAATAACAACACTGGCAAATAGTCTGAAAATTATTATTTTGTAATAACTTGTATAGATTCAAATAATTTCTAATAGTGAATTACCAAAGGAATTTGAAAGTTCATTATGACAGAAATTCCTAGAGCTAGCAAAAAACCAGACAATCTCAGTTCTGCAATAATAACATGATAATATTATGCTCATTCTGAAGTCCTTTGCTGTTGTGAATTTAAATCTGGTTTGTTTTGAATATTCCTTTTATTTCATATGTCAGCAGGCTTTTTCTAAAGAGTATAAAATTCTCAAATAGAAAAACTGAAACTTTGAAGTTGTTCAGCTTAATTCATCTGAGCAAATATGCTATGATGGTCTTTGTGAAATTAACAAAGTAGTGGCAGTATCAGAACAACCCAAAGAAAAGTGAAACTTTCTGCCAGTCAGTATAAGCAGTTTTTCTTTCTCAAATAATTTTTTGCACTGATTTTTGTCCTTAAGTTTTGAAATCCTTTTCGTTTGCACTTACTAGTGAGCTCATTTACTTAAGTAATATGCATTTAGTGCCTGCGTACTAGTGACTCTATGAAGAATCAACCAAATAAAAAGATGAAAGGGACATAGATCCTTTTTTCCAGTCAGTAACATTCTTCCAGGGGAAAACAAAATGTATGAAAATGTGCATTTTCAAACAAACAGCAAAGAACAATAATATTTGTAGGGTTCAGCCCTCACCCCAAAATGCTTTTTTTTTCTTTTTTTTTTTTTTTTACTCAGGGGAATATCAGATATAGAAAAAGAACAAAAGACACTGAGACACCCAAATGGAGGATTATATTCTTACAGCATAGGCCAAGAAATATTGATATTTCTTCGGGGAAATATCAGTCCAGAAGGGTGAACCCAGTGACTAGTATGTAAGGATGATACTTGGGGAGGAAGTGTCTATTGGGGATTTTATGAGGTTCTTTTTTATTTATTTGTTATAATTTAATTTTGTTTTGATATATGAATTAAACTTTCTTAGTCATACTATAAACCTTTAGTAAAATACATATGGTTCCCAAATTACTTGTGAAGAATAATTCATTGTTTTTTTCTTCAGCAGAGATTACATTTATTACAGATTCAAAGATATAGAAAGGAAATACAAGACAGAGTTAAATCTAAGATTACCAGACTAGAACCCTGCTTTGTTTTCAGCTTTATTCTATATAGCCTTAGGCAACTCTGCCTCTCAACCAAAACATTGCCTTGTGCCCTTACCAAGGCCCAGAGCAGAGACCTTTGCCCCAAAGAGAACAGGCTATTTTTCTTCTTCTCTCTGCTCCCAGATACAATATATGCAGTCTTAACATTTAACTACATATTAAATTATTCTGGGGATGATTTATAGAAAAAGAAATCAATTAATTTTTGGAAACCTCATCCTCACTGGATTAAAATTTAGACATACAACTATGGCAAGCAATTAGAAACAAACATTTCTCTCTCCCTTTTTTTAAAAAAAGATTTATTTATTTGAGAGTGAGAGAGAAAGTGAGTGGGGAGAGGGAGAGGTAGAGAGGGAGAGGGAGAGGAGCTCAAGCAGATGCCCCACTGGGTGTGGAGCCCAGTAAGGGGCTCAATCCCATGACCCCGAAATCATGACCTGAGCTGAAATCAAGAGTGGGAGGTTTGACTGAGGCAATCAGGTGCCCTGGTTTATTGTTGTTGTTGTTATTTTTAAATATGGCCTATTTAATCTTATCCATGACCACCTGATTTTGTTTTATGTAATCCCGAAAACTGCAATTGAATGAAGTGATTTTTAATGAATATTTTATCCATAAGGCAATAAAAACAATAGATAACCTCTCAAATCTTTTTTGCTAGACTATTTGCTAATCTGACATTCTTTAGTGTAATTGGAAAAAAACTATAATGTATTTATTTATTCTGAAATTTTAGGTAAGAATGGAAAGACAAATGTGGATAGATAATGTTTTATTACTTAAACCTTAAGTGTATATGTTTAGAATAAAACATATGACAGGGAAAATAAATAACTTTTAAGGAATATAATTGCATGAAATTCTTCCAGAAAAAGTTTTACTAGCCTCTCTCTATGTTGTAGACGCAAGTTCCAGATGAGTTCAATGAGGTGTTGATAATTAATTATCCAGGATTTTGAAATCTACGCTTCATTTGTTTTGGATTTGTGCATGAGTTTGTAGTTTCAGCTTGAGACCTGGTCTTACACTCTTACCATAGATCTTCCAACATTGAAGGAAAATGTTGAAAAGAACCTACTTAAGCTTATATCCTAGGCATATAAAATGCCAGAACAGATGTATTTATATTGGAATGGGTCAGACTACAGACTGTATAAATATCTGACCTAAATACTTAAGGAAGGCTTCCTCTTATAGAACACAAAGTTGAGTTACAGGATTGATTGATGATGAGAAAAGCATGAATCTCAAAGAAATAAAATAATGTATTTTATAGCTAGAATGTGGAAGCTAACAGCAACCACAACCCGCATCTCCTCTACCATTAGACAATTGATAGGAAGTGAAATAGTGGAAGATGAGGATCTTTTGGGTGTAGAGTGCAGGAGAAAAAAGCGTCAAAGTTGACAACTGTTACATTTGTAGAGGTTGTGGTATGAGTTATAAACAATATGAAAAGAAATGGGATCTGTTGTGGGAAAATTTAGTTTACTTTCCAACATATTTATTTTAAGGTCCTAGGGAGGATGTAAAATTATGAGTGGGATGTATGAGTCTGGAGGCCAAAGGAGAATTTTTTTGGAGATGTAAATTTCTGAGTTTTTTGTGGTTGACTGCTGTTTGAAACTCTTAAACTTGTGTAGTTCTTCTAGGGAAGAAATACAGTGTGGGAAAAAAGGGCAAAATCTTTGGGTAGAAACTTGAGAAATTTCCATCATTTCATGGATGGAAAAAAATGAATTTAAACATATTAATGAAACTATAAAAAATGGAGTACTGTGTCATAAAAACACAACAGGAGAAGTATTTGGAAGTGATCAAAATGGTTGAATTTTTTTTTTTTTTTTAACGGTTGAATCTTGATAGAAGCTAAATAGCAGAAGCTTTCAAATTTCATTAGCTTAGGAACTTAGATATCACTTATCTTAATGGGAATGGAAGTTGCTAGCATCGTGGATGCAAAAGACAGATGATAGCAGGTTAAAGAGAGGGTTGGATATGAGAAAAATGTGATACAACACTATTTTAGATATATAGTTATGAAAGGGATGAAAGGAATGATATATCCAGTGGAAGATGTGGGGTCAAGGTAAGGTTTGTGTTTCTTTGTTTTTAATTGTGCATAGTTTGTTTTTTTTTTTTAATGAACATACTTGAACATATTACTAATCCAGTAAGAAAAAAAAATCCAGTTATTAGGGTTCATTAAAAAGGAAGAAATAAAGGGAAAAATTTGGAGTATGACAATTTGAAGAAGGTAGAAAAAATGAAAGTCAGATCATGGGCAGAGGGATTAGGTTTATATTGGAGGAGCACATCTCCTGTTCTAATAGAAAGGAAGACAATTAGAATGGTTTTAGTGGAAATCTACTACAAATTCAGCCCCATGAAGGTTCCTGAGCCAATTACAAATGATAGAGAAAAGATGGCTGTGGACTAAAAAAAGCTTCAAAAGGGTGTCTGTTTGACATAGGAGTGAGACTTTAAAAATGTTGCCTCTTTCTCCTCTTTTTCTTCTTTCTACCTTCCTTTTTTCTTCTTCCACATTAATTTCAAATATAGTGCTTGAAAAATGATTTATAGTGCTTGAAAAATGAAAAAAGAAATTTTCTTTTAAAGGTATGCCGCATCTTTCTATCCACACTCCAAGCTAAACACAAAATCCTGGATCACTGTTTCCAGTATTTTAATACAAATGTTTAGCTTTTATTCCCTATAATTGACATACATTGATACAAATGATCCACAAGTCTTTATGCCAGTATCATGAACTTCAGTACCTTTCCATCCAGTATAGAAATTCCAGAGATATTTTCCAAAAACATAAATCACACTGTTCTCCTAATAGCTCCAAATATGACTCATTGAATAAAGATTAATAATGCACTAAATAGCATGCAACAATTAGTGAGATATTTCAGAAATGACCTTGAATTCTAGAGCCAGACTGTCTGGGTTTTAATCCTTAATCATTATGCAGAACTATATAATATTACCAGTTTGTTTACCCTCTTCATGTCTCAGTTTTGTTTTGTTTTGTTTTGTTTTTTCCATCTACAAAGTGGGAAAATAATAGAACTTACCTGACCAAAACAGCCTTAACATTACCCTCAGCTTGACCAAATAGTTAGACAGGTTTGTTGCTGACACTAGGCCCCTGTTCTCCCTTTTCATTAGAGCATTTACTTTAGAAAATTTGGAATTATGAACTTTTTCTTTGTCCCTTTCAGATGTAGGTTTCCCTACATCTGTAGTTTGACAACCTAGAAATATCTTTTTCAAGATCTTGGGTCCCCTCTCTTTGAAATGTAATCATCAGTGAAAACAGTGCCCCCAAGTCTCTATGGGACAGAGAGCTAAACTTCAATTAAGTGTCAGTTAAGAAATACAGATAACTTAACGATAGGGATCAACCTCCTTATTGACGTTCTTCAGTACTTTTCCACTCATCCCAGTGCTTAAAAACTCTCCTGCCTTTAGTTTCAGCTGAGTTGAGCTCAGTCTTTCTCCCCTATTGCAAGAGTCTTAAGTGAAGTCTTCTTTGTTTAACTTGCCCTGTGCAATTTTTATTTGATATATTTTAGAGAATTATTATGAAAACTGTATGTTAATAATGTAAGCTATTTAAAACACTACCTGACATGTGGTGCCATGTAAGATTTACTTATTTTTGTGCTTATTCAAAATGCAATGCTAACCTTAATTATTAGCGAACTTCTCCATCATTCTTTCTCTAAGCATATCCAACACTATGTTGAACTAAAGTTCTTATTGTTCTTTAAATAAGACCAGCTCATTTGCATGTGTGTGTGTGTGTGTGTGTGTGTGTGTGTATGGGGGGCACAGATGTTTTGTTTGTTTAGCAGTTGCTTGGCATTCTTCTGTTCTCACTGCAAGGTTCAAATCTGTTAGCAGCTTTAGGAAACCCTACTTGCATTCTCAAGGCATTGTTAGTTACATGCTACTTGTGTACTCAGTCAAATCTCCCTCCCTCACTAGGCTATAATTCCCTTGTAGGTAGGTAAAATATTGTATTAGCAAAATATTTTACACATTATAGGATTTGTTGTGTTAATGACCACTGGTTATTTGCATATTGTTATGTTATTAAATGCAGAGTAATGGTTTGTTTCAGTGAGCATTGATAAGCAACCAGTAAGCAGTGTTTTCTTTCTTGCTGTCATTCACATAAGCATCTGCTTTTTTTTTTCCTGTTTCATCCTTTAGTTGAACTACTCTCTTTATTGCTGTTTCCATCTAAAATTTTAGTAATAACAGCTTTAGCAATATTACCACATTAGGCTGTAAGAATCCTAATGCTGCACGGATATTTGAAGGACACTATTTTTCCCTTGTGGCTAACATTTTTGAAAGATTTAGGGGGAAAAAATTCACAAAAGTGCATTGCCACAGGCAGTTTTTTTCTATATGAGTTCCTTGAACATTGAAAGGTACAAGCATTGTTGCTGTTGGTTTTAATGTGATGTATTTGGCAGAAAGAAAGGAATGTGGATAAAGAGTAGAGTTCAGATCCTACCTTGTGAAACTCTAAGAGATGTAGTCTCAAATCCCTTGACTACATTATCTTGTAAATTTGCTAGGATTTGTTCGGTTTTAGGTGGAAAGATCTTCCTTCAGTGACCAAAAAAAAAAAAAAAAAAAACAAAACAAAAACCACACAACAAAACAAAACCCTACAATTCAACAGGTTCCTATTTCTCAGGGAGTAGGGAAGAATTGCCAGGTAAGAAATAATAATCTATATGGCAATGATCTCAAGAATAGGTAGAGTTATAGAGTCAGATTCTAGTGCCACCTTACCACATACTAGCTGTAGGAAACAGGCAGATCATGTTTCAGAGTTTTATTTTCTAGCATCTGTAAATGAATTATAAAATATAATACATTTAGAATCATCAAAGGAGGAAACACAGAATCATGTGTTTGGAATAATACTTGGCATACTATTGATATATATTATCTCTTTAATATTTAGTTTAAAAAATAAAATCTATATTTGCCTCTTCCTATTTTCAGTTCTCCTCTCAGCTTCTTGCAATATATTTCTTCCTTTTAAACTAATTTTTACAGAACACTAGTATACTGTTTAATTAGTAACACCAGTGGATTTTTTTTGGTTTTTATCTTATATTAACTTTTTTATTAGTAATATCACCATTGTCATATATGAAGTTGGAGTTTTAGATTCTGCTCTGTAGCCTAGTCTTGGGCAAATAGCAAACTGTTTTATTTACATTGGAAAATAACTTTTGATCTATCATGTAGCAAATTTTCATAATGTGCTGTTCTTCATAAAAAAATGTCTTGTTGCCTCTTGCCCAGCTATATTTCTGGATCAATTTTAGTATTAGTTGCCAAACTTCACTGAAATTAAAAAAGAAACTTGGAAATTTTGTTGGAATTGCATTTTCTAGATTGAATAACTTGAGAAAATTGATATCTCTATGCTATTAAGTGTTCTAAAGCAATAATATTTTATATGTCCTTTTATTTCATTAGATTTTTTTTTAAGATTTTATTTGCTTATTTTACAGGAAGAAAGAGAGCACGAGAAAGGGGAGAGGGGCAAATGGGGAGGGATAAACAGATTTGCACTTAGCAGGGATCCCAGTACAGAGCTGCCTCATAACCTGAGATCATAACCTGAGCTGAATCCAAGACTCTGACTGCTTAACCAATTGTGCCACCTTGGTGGCCCTCATTAGATTTTTAAGGGCCTCTCAGTAAACCTTTACAGGTTAATTCACAGTACTCTAAATACTTCTTGTCTATGTATTTATATTTTTGTTGGTTCTGTAAATGGCATATTTCTTAAAATTGTATTTGTTGTTTCTTTTGGGAATATATAGAAATGAACATGATTTTTATAGACTAATTTCATGATTCAGCATCATAAAACTTGCTTATTAATACTAATGACTTGTTAGTAATTTGTTTGATGGTAGAGAATGTTATTTGAATGAGGACAGCCCTTGTTCTTTTCTTTTCAACCATTATATAGATATATATAGTTATAAACATATATATTAATTTTATTCATCTTATTCCTAATTTTAAGACAATGAGATGTCTAAGTATAAAACACTGTACAGTATCTTGATCTGTTTGAAATGCATATGACTCTCTAAAGACCACACACACACACACACACACACACACACATAACATTGTCATGTAAGATTTTTGTTCTTGTATGTCTTATATATAAATAAAACAAAGAAATAAACAAAAAGAATGGTAGGTGGGGCATACATGAACTAAAATAATTATATGGTATCTGAAGTTGATGAGAAAAGGCATAAAATCAAACCAAATTCATTGTGAAAATGATATACCTTACCTTATATATTGGAACTGGTAGAGAAACCATTAAAATAATGCAAATAAGTATAGCAAATAGATCAAATGGAATTCTAAAGGCAAAATTCAAATAATAGAAAAGAATGAAGGAACAGGCAAACAAAGGAACAAAATGAAATGGAAGAAGAAATAGAAAACAAAAAAAAATTGGTAGACAAATTTGATCATCACTTATTTTTTAAATGAAAATGAATTCTCTTCTCCAGTTAAAAGACAGAATGGTTACAGAAAAAGACTCAATTACATGCTATCTACCAAAGACAATCTTTTAAAAATGGAACAGAGAGGTGTAAAGTAAATGAATGGAAAAAAGATAATGCAGTGCAAATGGTAATTTGGAAGACTAAATCCAACAAATGTGGGATACAGTTTTGTCCAGTACACCAATATTGACCATGTGCTATACTGAAAAACTAATCTCAAGAAATTTAAAAGCATATAATTTACACACATATGGAGAATCTGTGAGTCAAAGAAGAAATACAAATGAAAACCTCTGACAGTTAATTTATGTGGCAAATTGACCAGACCAAGTGTTGCCCAGATATTTGATCAAACAGAAACTCAAGGAGGACAGAGAATTAGGACCACTCTAAAAATTGTGAGCACAAATAAAATTTAAAAGAATGCTTAATTCTCTTCATTGGATATAATGGAAGAGACTTCTCCCCTTCCCTTTTCTTAGAGCATTTACCTTAGAAACTGTAATTATGAAATACTTTCTCCTCTCTTTGAAATGTATATAAATTCTTTTGAAACCAGATAGGCTGTGAGCTTTTATTACCCAGGAATGCCTTCTTATGGAATCAGGGACCATCTAATTAAAATGTAAACATTAAGGAAGATAACAGCCTTATCTCCCATTCTCTGTGAGAGGGTAGGAGCCTAATTTCAGTGGGCATCCTTGCCCTGAGTTGCAAAACTACCTCCTGTGGTATAGATACGAGAAGTTTGTTTATCCTCTGAATAAAGCCAATTAGCTAACACAGATAGTAACCTCAGTACCAGGTGTATTTAAGATGAACTGTGTGTGACAAATGGTGCTGTCAAGTCCTCTTTCTTGCGGACTAGTCATTGTTTATCTCAAGAACAACTATGTGTTTAATTCTTAAAGTATGTTTCAGTGTCGTTAATCTGTTTGGCTCTATAAAAGGTGAGATTTCTTTTTATCTTTGCACTCTCTTAGATTGCCTGTGACATGCATCAAATTCTGGCATAATGCTTATTTGATAATAAAATAGTTTTCTTTCTTACTACCTTACAGAGAGGTTTCCTGGCTTGAAAGAAGATTTTGTTTTGAATTATATTTCCCCCACACTTTCAAGATATAATTTCACCAAATACACATGAACAGCTCCAAGATACTGGCTAGCAGTGTGAGGGAGCAAGGATTTTCATTTTGCACCACTGATACAGGCATAGGCTGATTCTCCTTCAATCTCAGACACTACTGCCTCTGACAGAGTGATACCTTTTCCCGTACTTCACCACATTTCCCACAGGGAAATTCTTAAACACCTTTCTTGTGACTATTCTGCACACACCATGAACAGGTGCATCTGACTGGCAAATGGTTACCTTTCTGAATGTGAAGCCTCAAGGAAAGCTGGTCGAGTGTTTTCACTTCCTAACTTGAGGAAGCAGAACAAAATGTGACAAATTAAAGGTGGTGATTTTCAAAAAAACATGAACAGTGACTGCTAATGTTCACTACTTGGCTCTAAAATAAGACATCTATCACTTTTTTTGCACTTTAATTTCCAATAAATAAATTCCCAAACAATAATACCAATAAAATAACTACAACAGCAGCAGCAAAAAATGAACTAGGCTAAAAATGTAATTAATATCTATCTACTAATTAAAGTGAAAATTTAATGCCCCCTTTGCACTCCTTTTTCTGTTCTTACTGACAGGAAATGGCAACAAGTAAAACAACCTTCGGGGTCATGTGCTGGAGTGCAGTGGCCACGCTGTTAGCCCTGGACTACTTACCCAGGCAGTTATGGGCAAGAGAAATCAGCTTTGACATTTTTGGAAAGCCATGGTAGACTGTATTCTTTTTATTGCCACAGCATAGCCTGTACCCTAATGGTAGTTTGGTGTTACTATAACCAAAATCCTAAAATGTGCAGCATTTAATCAGTATTTAAACAACTCATGACAAAGAAGCAGGTATTATACACTGAAAATATAGTAAATAAAAGTTGGGAACTTTGCAATTTAGAATTAAGACCAGAAAGTGTCTTTGAGTATTAATACTTTCACATTAGTGGTTGAAAGAAATTGAAGTGCAGAGCTTAATGGATTTTGAGGAAATTGCATTGCCAAAGAAACACAGGCATGGACAACAGAAGCCTGGGATTGTTTAATTCTTAAAGTATGTTGCAGTGCCGTTAATCTACAGCAGCAGGAGTGGGATGAAAAGGCTGTGAATCCCCAGAAAAGCATACTTCCTAACATCCTCCTTAGATATGATAATGAAGGATAATAGATTAGGAAGACTCAAAAGCAGAGCAAATGCGAGGACCATAAGTGATAAGATACACATAAGAGTTATTATAAAGCAGCCCCATGAGCGGCCCCAAATGGGCCAAAAAGGAGTAACTCCACTGCTAGTCAATTCCACCATTAGATGTAATCACAGAAGGGCATTGCCTTAGGGCCATGGGGTTCAGAAGCCCCATGTATCTCAAAATACACACATCAGAAAAGTACCAAAGAATGCACAGGTACCCATATAACTCAAGGTGCTGCAATTAAGTACACCATACCTGCACCAAAATTCTTCGGATTTTTGTGGGTGGTACTGTCACTAGAGGACAATGATTCTGAGAGCAGAGAGGAAGTGAAGAGTGAGAGCACGTATGTTAAAGGAAACCAAATTAGGGTTATTTTTATATTCTTTCAGACAGCAAGAATTCAAGAGACTTTATAACATGTAATTTCTGGGAAGTGTCTAGTTTCCAGTTTCTTGCTTCTTTGTGTATTCTACTGCATGTTCCTGGAATTGCTTGCAAATTAGGAAGTATTTCTAACAGGTTTACATGTTAGCTATGGTACATGTTACAATATTAAAGAATTCATATTATTTCAATTTATATTTGTATAAATTAAATTGAAATGAATGTGCACACATACACAAATGCGTGCACACACACACACACACATATAAACATCATACCTGTGAAGTGTGATACTATTTTGTTTTTATTTTGAAACTTCATGGACAATAAAAACACAGAGCATGTAAGTTTATGCTGGAGACATGGTCTCAAATGTGCTGATAGCAGTTGACATTGGTTTGAGCTAAATCAAAGAGTAAATATATTTTCTGGATCTCTCCCAAATTGAACATCTTGTTGATGTTGCATCTCATTTGACACTAAAGTCATTCAAGAACAAATTTTGGGAATGCCAATTAAATCCTATTGAAAGAATTATATTTAATTTAGACTATTTGAAAACTTATATAAGATACAAGAGGAAATAAAAATACCAAAACACTCTTATATAAAGAGGAAATTGTGGCCACTGGCAGATACAAAAACTAATTTTGAATATGCTCTTCATTTATTCAATATGAACTGTTGATTACTATAATTAGCAAAACCTTATAAAAACACATCCAGGATTGCCCACTTTAAAGTACTCTAACAATTTAGAAAAAATGGCTTACATAAATTGAAAGACAGTGGTTGCTAACTATACAATGAAAAGTGACATCTCAATAAAATATAGGGAACTCAGAACAAGGAAATGATGTGTGTAAGTGGAGTTCATACACAAGTAAGCTACAAACTAAATTCTATGAAGATTATTTGTAGGGCCACCATAGTTTACAACATAGTCTTAATTGAAGAAAGTATCAAACAGATTAAGCAATGCATTAGTATTCTCATTTTTAAAACAATATGCCAGTAGTGAACATTTTGAAAGAAAAGGAATATAAGAAATATTGTTTGGCTCTGGATGCTTATTTAAGAATTATAAAAATGATCAGGATATAGCTAATAGTAATTTATATGATAGAATATTTCTGAAAGGTTTTCTACAATGATAAAAAATACATAAATATATGCAAAACTCATGGTTGATTTCAGATTCAAATATTACTTTACTTGTTTTATTAATAATTTCATTGGCTCCTGACTCAGCAGAAGGACTTTATATCCATATTACATTTAATTAAAAATACAAATTATAAAGATTTAAGAATAATTGTCTAACAAAGCATACTGTTAAGAGAACATCATTTGTGATATTTGATTATTCATCTAACATTGATGGCTAATTAGCAGAACACTCAAACATATGCCGTAGTACTTACTTTTTGTAGGTTTTAAAACATTTAGCTAACTTTTAAAATTTTACAAAGGTGGAGCACCTGGATGGCTCAGTGGGTGAAGCATCTGATTCTTGCTCTCAGCTCAGGTCTTCATCTTAGAGTGGTGAGTTCAAGCCTCGTGTTGGACTCCATGAGGTTATAGATTTACATTTTTTAAAATTTTGTTGTTAAGAAGGTATAGCTTTTCAAGTTAGAACCACAAAACATATCTTACCTAATAACACTATAAATATCTTTAAAATAAATAGATATATTGTAGATGATAATCCTTTTGCACACTTGTCCCAAGTCCCACAATTTTTTATTTTTTAAGATTTTATTTATTTATTTGATAGAGAGAGAGAGAGAATAAAAGAGAGAGAGTATGAGAGAAGAGAGGTCAGAGGGAGAAGCATATTCCGTGGTGAGCAGAGAGCCAGATGCGGGACTAGATTCCAGGACTCGAGGATCATGTCCTGAGCCAAAGGCAGTTGCTTAATCAACTGACACCCAGGCTCCCAAATCCCACAAATTTTAAAGGTGCACTTATTTCAAGTAGTTTTCAAAATTCCTGACCTTACAAACTGCTGTGAATCCCTGACTATTGTGTGTTTAAACGTTTTGTGTTGTCTCCCTTATGAAGAGAATGAATGTGCTCCAAATGGAGAGATGTAGAATTTGGTGGAAACCCTTAGTAGCTTTCCAGTATCCATGGTTGAATTCTGTCTGTTAGACTGGAATCCTCATCTTTTGTCTGCTCATGAGTGCTCAGCCAGAGTCTCATTCTCTTGGACCACTGGCTAAATATTAGCCAGGAATAAGCAAATGAATGCAACAGTTTTCTTACAGACTATTGTCCTAGACTTTCTTCCTCTTTTCCTTATTATAGATAAATATTTGAGTGATTTGCTGAGATATGGTGATGTCTAAAGAAACTACAGAATCCTTGTGATGAGGATGGCAGAACTGCCCTCACAGCCATGGAGTGCTTTTTCTCTAAGTTAAGGGTGAAGAAACTATAGTCTATAGACTGTTTTTGTAAATGAGATGTTATTGGAACACAGCCATGCTCATTCATTTATTTGTCTACTGCTACTTTTAAGCTACAACATCAGAATTGAGTAGCAATAACAGAGACCATATGGCCTTTATAGAAAAACTTTTCTGGTTTCTGCACTGCATTATTCAATAAAAAGATATACATTGAATACAAATAGTGATATCTTGGGTATCTTTGTCTAACAGATTAGCATTTATCCAAACTAATACAATCACTGCAATTGAAAAAAAAAATTCTTAACTGAGAGTATCTGTGGGAACAGTTTCCCCCCCAAAAAAGCATAGGAATGAAAGTAACTGAATTCAAGTTTTAAACTAATCCATGAAGGCAATAATGTGGATTACATGAAGGCTACTGTACAATAGGTGTCCGTTTTTGCCAATAAAATGACATTTAATAGCTGTTGTAATGCTGGATACTAGCACAGTGAGAAAATATTCTCATGGAATTAGCTTTACTCAGTTCAGTAAAAATGAAAGCCTACTGAATTCAAGTTTTGAAATGCTCCAAGAATGGAATATCACCAAATGTGGAAGTTAAGTTGATGCATAATTAATTAATTCAGTTAATTAGTAAACAAATACATACCAGTAATAACAATGTATTTATTAGTAAATAGTGTACTATGCTATCTTTAGTTTAAAAAAACTATATAATAAAACCTTTTAAAGTAAAAGGAACTTGCTATAGAGTACTTAAGCAAATTTTTATTTAATGTTTTTTGTATTATATGACAGAAGGGATATCTCTTACTAATAATTTTTGCTATGCTCAAAATTATAGTTTCTGTTATGTGATTTAAGTGATTTAAAAGCCTTACTGAGTGCTTAATTCTCCAGTTTCCAATCCAACTACAATATTTCTGTAAAATAAATATACTCACATTAATTGAATCATAACTGCTAGCATCCATTGATTTAAGAAAGATTTAAACTCTTTCTAGAAACAATTGTTTGTTTAAAAAATTGTGATCTATAAATGTTTATACCTCTTCCAATGCCTGTATACTTCAGAAGGAAATTATCTTGGAGTTCTTTAGGTTTGTTTGTTTTCTTTTCTTTTTTTTTTTTTAAGATTTTATTAATTTATTTGACAAACAGAGATTACAAGTAGGCAAGAGAGGCAGGCAGGGAGAGAGAGGAGGAAGCAGACTCTCCACAGAACAGAGAGCCCGATGCGGGGCTTGATCCCACGACTCTGGGATCATGACCTGAGCCAAAAGCAGAGGCTTTAACCCACTGAGCCACCTAGGCACCCCAAGTTTGTTTGTTTTCTTTATCCAGCTTGAACAGACCAGCAACATACTGGTTGTAGCTGTTGCAATGGCTTCAGAGCACACAGTGGAAACTGAAGTAGGTAATGGGGAGAGTTAAGTGACAGAGGATGGGGCATGGGCCTATGGTAGGAGCAGCACCATGGGGGACTGAGGCATGACAACATCATTGTCCTGCTTGTGAAGCTCATCGGCACTGGAGACTGAGCAGACTCACAGAGTTTAATTTCGAGGAGAAAGATGGTAATTTGAAGGAACTGACATTTGATTCAGTTTTGAGGAGGAAAGTAGGAAAAGAATGTGTCTTTGAGTATGTTCATCATGCTGTTACAAAATGCCACAAACTGGGGACTTAAGACAACAGAGATTTATTTCTCACAATTTTGGAGTCTGAAAGTCCAAGATCCACATGCCAGGTGCAGTGTCATGTATGGCCATCCTGTGGGTCACAAAGTTTTCAAGGTGTCCTTACATGGCTGAGGGGTCAAGAGAAGTCAGAGGGGTCTCAATAACACTAATCCCATTCCTGAAGGCTCCACCCTCATGACCTAATTACTTCTCAAAGGCCCTGCCTACCTCCTAACACCATCAGAGGACATCAGGATTTCAACTATGAATTTTGGGGAAACACAAAGTTCAGATCATAGCAGGATGCAAATTTGAGGACATCTTCCAGATGCCATGTATTGCCAATGAACCCAGCAGAAACAGGTCAAAAGACACACAGGAACAACAATGTTTCTCAGCAACCATAATAGCAGCAGTGGGATGCACTTACTGGCACTGCAGGCTTACATGAAGCCTGAACTGCTTACTTCATTCCAAACAGATGACATCATTCCAAAGAACAAGAACTCCCTCAGAACAACTCTGCAACAAGTAGCTAATTGGAATCCTCAGGCATTTGTTACATGTACTTTAAAGAATTATATGTTTAAAAAGACTCAGAGACTAGCCTAGATACAATCAAATAGGCAATCATTTGGAGTTCCTGCTCTCTAGAAAATTAAATCCTCGAGTGATGCACACAGTAGCCAGTCAAAAGCTTCTGTATGTTCTAGTAGAGATGTTATATCTTCTCATTTCTAGAAATGGCTTTTGAATTTAGATTTAATGGATACTTCAATGAATAAAAAAGCTTGATATATTATCTGACAAATATAGCACAGCTCATATTATGTGCTCATTTGAATCTCACCAATAAAAAATCTGCTGCCGTCTGTCACTGGCCCTACAGCTGCTACCATCCCTACCCAATTCATCTCTGCCTCAGCCCCCCTGCCCATTGTAAATCTTCCTCCAGTTGTAAGTTGTCACTCCAATTCACCTGGATTTCTAAAGGATGAGGGGACCCAAGACCTACCTGTTGACAATTTCAGTCAAAATGGTATCATCTGTAAGGACCAACAAGACATAACTCTGGGACTCCTCTAAAACTATACCCTAGGTTAACTTCTGCTAAAGTGTCCAAAGTCTTTATAAGAAAATCATTTAATATCTCACATAAATTTCAAAAGGACATTTTTTAAAAATAAGGAAAGGGGGGACACCTGGGTGGCTTGGTCGGTTAAGCATCTGCCGTCAGCTCAGGTCATGATCCCAGGGTCCTATGATTGACCTCCACATCTGGCTCCTTGCTCAATGGGGAGTCTGCTTCTCTCTCTGCAGCCCCCTGCACTCATTTTCTCTCTCTCTAATAAATAAGTAAAATCTTTTTTAAAAACTAAGGGAAAAGATCAAATAAAGTAATATGATTTTGAGATTATTGAGGAAAAGGGGAAGATTTTATAAAAGGAGAGGGGATTGCCAAACTAAAATAACTAGAGTCTGAATTTCAATGAAGGTATTAAAGAAGGTTGAACTTCTTCTATAGAGCCTTCATCAATAGTTGAACTCCCAGATTATTTGATAAAATGTATTGCTTTTTTTTCTCCCATGATCAACACTGGAATTACAACTATGACTTCAGTGCTGAGTTGGATGAACATAGGACCTTGCATGCCAAGACAAGGACTACAGTTAGATTTATTAAACTGGATGCACAAGGGAAACACATTTATCCAATTCAACAAAGTATCAGATTTTTCATGAAGAAGTCTTATAGCACACCAAAGAACAAGTACACTAGTCACAGTTATGATAAAGAAAACAGGATGGCTCATATTAAAAGGCAAATAGATTAATTTCACCAAATGTCAAGCAGATTCATAGCAGTAGAACTCTTCTTGTATCAGAAGATGTGAATAATTTTGTTTATTTAGTTACTATTAAAAAGAAGCAACAAACAAAATTAAACAGAAAAAAAAATTTGAGGAATTATTTTATAAATGTGTTCCCAGAAGTATCTTTTTATGTTTAAACATTTTTTAAAAACCAAAATGTCAACTGAAACTACTGTTACTACTGTTGTAGCTGAATAGTTGAGACAGAACATCACAGAAGTCATCTATATAAAATGAACAAAATAAGCTGTACTGAGATAAACACTTTAGAGATTAGTCAAAAAGAAAATAGTTCAATTGAAACTGTCATATGTCATATCCACAAAACATGAATTCTTCCCTAATAATGTAGTATATAGTAAGTTTATGTCAACTAGGAATGCACCAATTTCTATTTCCAGGAATGCATTAATTTCTATTATATTTCTATATATAGGCATAAATTTTTTCATACTTTCACCTTTAGATTGACTCATAAAAAGATTGAAAATACCTGGGAATGTTAAAAAAGTAAATGATAATTTGAATTAGCTGTTAGTGCTAGAATGACAAGGATCTAAAAACCTCAATTCTTCCAACAGAAGCTTTGCAAGTATTATTTTTTTCCATGTTTCTGGGCCAATCCTTGCCTTTCTAATCCAAATCATTTTATCATTAATGTGTATTTCTTAGTTTCTTAGAAACTTTCAAGTTTCTCGAGGTTGTATGTGTCTCCATTTTGTAGGCTCTTCATCATAGTCTGTTCTGTTCCGCTGAAACCCCTAGAACTCTATTTAATTCTTAGAGTCTGCAGAAGACACTGTTTTTATGAGGAATATGCCTGTTATATTCAAATCTTAAATATGTGGGAAATCACAGGAATGTTGCCCTAATGGAGGGCATGAATGAAGGTTATACTTTCCAGTTTACGATATTGAAAATGTCAATAGTATGTAATTATAACTATATTAATATATATGGTATATGTAATGGTATATAATTTTGTATATATTTTTTATATATCCATCACTTTTTAAAGATCTACATTGCTTTGACAAGATTTATTCTTGCTCCCTGATTTGAAATTTTATGAGAATCATTGAACCATTCTTTTAATAAAGGGAGCTTTGGAATTTGATATATTTTCTTAGGAAATAATCTTTTTCCTACATTTAAGACATTTTAACCAAATTTTGAGAGCAGCACAAGTCTTTTTCCTGACTATGAAAAGGAAAAAAAAAAGAAATATTAATGAAATAAGTTGTTGCAGTAGGTTATTTTTGCACAATGCTGCATATTAACATAGGGCTGTTTGTATAGCTAAGAACAATAAAGGATTATTAAATGACTTAGTACTTGATGAAAATAATTCAAAATATAGATATTTTTAAAAATGGAAAGCTAATATAAATAGATTAGAACAAGATGTCTTGAATACAAGATATAGCTGCATTATATGCATAGCAAAATAGCCTTGGGTGAAAGTGAACTTCAGATTTTTTCTGACTTTATGAGAGAAGAAACTGGAAAAAATGTGTCATATATAATTTGTGGTTTTCAACTCCCTAAAAGTTGGAACAGAATTTACCTTTGACGTGGCCTTTATCTTTGTTCTAGGGAGGCGGGGAGAGCTCATTGGCTTTAATTAATGTAAAAATAAAACTAAAAAAAATCACTATTAATGAAAAGTTTGCCTGAAGAAGTTACATTTTCTGCATAAAATTATAAAAGACTGTAATAATTATAGGTAGAGTTTCATCTTAAGTTGTATTTCTAAACATTTATTTTAAAATATGAATTAAAACAGTGGTGTTCCTGTATATATTTTTTTCCATAATTCAGACAGATTTTCACAAACCAAAAGCACAGACCCCTGAGTGATTAAAGTGAGATCTGAAAGCTCTTTCTTTTACTTTTTACTGAAGAAGAGATGGAAAATGAATTAAAGTGAGCTGGATGCAGCTGAAAGGAGACATGATTTACATCTCCCATGGTGGGTGCTATTTTAAATGAAGTAATCCAGACCTTGGCGCACACTGAAAGTGCTTTATAATGTTCTTGAGAAGAGTGTGAAGCCACACTCTTCAGCAAAGAGGGAAAGATCTTTCCCATGCTGGGAACAGGATAGAAAATGAAAGATATTTTCATCTCCTAAAAAGTCAACAAAGGATATCATGAGGGTGATCAATAGCACAGGCAGAAGCAGGGTATCAGGATAAGAGTCGCAGAGCACAGGAACTCTACATTACTGTTCTGAGTAAATATAAGTTAAAACTCGGGTCATTTTCTAAAAAACCTTAGAAACATATATAAACATATAAACTGACAATTTTTCAGTAATTAAGTGATGTGTCCCTGAGAATTTAAAATTTAAAAATAATATTGCAATGTGGCCTTAGTTTACTCATAAGGCTAGTGACCAAAACATTTATGGTTGTTTTCACATACTGTGCTTCGTCTGGCATTATCCCATTCATTATAGAGACTCAGTTTGTTTTTCCACTTACGTTTCATAAATATTTTAGAATTGAGGTCATTATTAGTGACTGAAATAAAAACAGCTATGAGTATCATAGTGCCTCAGGAAAATACTGTAAGAATCAAGATTGCCAGATAAAATACAGGATGCCCAGTAAGTAGGAACATTTTTTTTTTTTTTTTTTTTTGCTATTAGTACATCTTCCAAAATATGTCATGGGGTTATACAATACTTAAGTGAAAAATTATTTGGTCTTTATATGAAATTGAAATTTAAGGGGAAACCATGTACTTTCATTTGTTAAATCTGGCAACCCTAACAAGAATGCCTAAGAAATAAAGTCCAGTTAGTGTTAAGACATTTTCTCCCAAATGTTTTCTATGAAATATGAGATATGTCCAGCATATGTTGACATATGGGAGGGGGTGCTTGTGTGTAGAGATAGTGTAGAGATAGCTCAGGACTCCAGTTATTTCAGGGTCCAAGCATACCAGTCAGTGTACCCAGGTGAGTGAGTCAGCTCTCACAGATGCAGGATACATTGCGGAAGGGAAGAGATCTGACTTGTTTTACATGCAGATATGACTTCTGTTCCGTTCACAGAGACCAGTTCCTGAGAACTACTGTATTCCTCCATATGTTCAAATATTTTTTTTTTCCTAATCACCTTGTAAGAAACTTAGGGAGATATTTTAATGAAGAAAGTTGAATTTTTGTAATCAGATACACTTTAGTTTTGAATTTTAGTTCTTCCAGTGATGCCTGAATGGCTCAGTCAGTGAATTTTAGTTCTTCCATCTACCAATTCTGTGATATGGGAAAAATACATATAACTCTACTGGTCTGTTTCCTTATCTGTAAAATGTACATGAAGTTGCCTAAAATAGGATTAATGTCAAAATATATGCAAAATCACTAGTGTAATGCCTGATAAGTCACTCATAATTGAAAGGTATTTTCACTAAATACCATGAAATGACTTTCAGTGTAGCTTCCTTTAAAGATTTTATGCCAACAAAAAACGATCCCATTCCTGGTGTTGCGTAATGACAATAAATTAGAACTTACAGTTTGTATAAATTTGTTTTTATAAATTTCCTGAAGAAATGGGTCCCCTAAAGTCTTCACTGAATTGGAGCAATTTTTCAGACCTACCTCTCTGGGCAATATTATACCACAATCTTCCTTGGAGTTACTATTACTTAACGCACTTTGTGGTAATGACATTTACTTTCAGTAAGAGCTGGTTTAAGAAGCAGCTTGTACAATGTAAATTCAAGAATGATTCTGCAGGTCTCATATGTTCCTTAAACACTATTCTTTTTATTTGGACCCTTGAGGGGGATTATCTGTCTATATCTGTCTATCGTTTCTCTATCCACCGATTTGGCCGATGAAACATCCATTCCTATATTATATTAAGAGAATCCCAACTTCAGCTCCACTTGGGATATTATCTGTTCTTGATTATATTCAGTCTAAATGGGACTGCAAATGAAGTAACCTTATTATATGCAAGGTAAAGGATAGACACTTAAAAGCCATAAGAACTGAGCATCCTTTCCTGGAATTTCAAATCCTGAGCAGGGTATAGTTTGAAATTTATGTCAGAAAACCCAAATTAAGGAAAGGTTAAACACATAAAGATTTGTATTTCAAATAAAAGAAGTTTGGAGGTAGAACACTGTGAGACCGCTATGATGAATCCATAAACCTGGGAACCAGATTCCTTCTCTTTCTGTTCTGCCCCCCTTAGCATGGGTCATCCATTCTCAAGGGTGATTCAGGATGGGGACTAGATATTGATTGCTCCTTGCATCTCATTTGCATTCCATGTAGTCAAACATAAAAAAAGGAAAGAAGTGCATAATAGGCAGCTGAAACAAAATTCTTTAAGGAGTTTTTCAAGATTTCTTTATGGCTCTTCCACGGATTTCTTTCCTTTCTTTTTTATTTTTTTCTAAGATGTATTCATTTATTTAAGAGAGAAAGAGCACAAGTAGGAAGAACAGAGGAAGAAAGAGAGAGAATCTCAGGCTGACTCCACACTGAGCACAGAGTCAGATGCAGGGCTCCATCACATGACCCTGAGATCATGACCTGAATGGAAACCAAGAGTCAGATGCTCAACTCACTGTACCACCCAGGTACCCCTCCACTGATTTATAATTAGCTAAAATACCGTTACATGGTTACAATGAATATGTAAGAGGGTAGGGAATGTTGAATTTATCCCAGGTATAAAGTTTCCAACAAAAAATTAGACTCCATTACTAAGAATGAGAGAAAAGCTATTAGATATGAAACTAGCAGTGTAGTGACAAGAAACAAACAAACAAACAAACAAAACAAAAAAAACACACACACAACTATTTGAAGGTGCTATTTTCAGTGGCAACACTGCTTCAACTGTCAAATATTTCCTGCTATCTTTAATGAGAGATAATTTGTCTTTGTTCTTTTCTAAGTCTGATTCTCCATGTTGTCTGATGATTCTATGAGTTACTCAATATCTTGCTAATAATTTCTTTCCTACTTATAACAAGATTATACACTATGTCTAACTCAGGACCACTGGGTGACATTTCGGGCAAATAGGTTATACACTGTTTCTAACTCAGGACCACTGAGTGACATTTGGGGCAAATTTGAAGAAATTCTATTGTGATCATGCATACATTTTGTGTACAGACAAGTGCAGCTTTGCAATATTGCTAAACATTTGTGGTAACCAGACCTTATAGCAAAAATCCAAATTTGATACACAGTAAATTTCAGTGACATACATTTAAATTTATGGATATTGACATTTAATAGTCCTATCTAATCTTTAGCATATTACTAATGGGCATTTCAGAAAGTACAATATTAGAATTCAATGAAATGAATCTCCTTTTCTTAGGAAAGCAAAATGACTTGTATTTTTTAGAATTCTTTGAACCATTGTGGATCACCTAAGGATTGTTTAACAAAGTTTGGTAATTATTGCTTTAAAGATAACATGGAAGAATTAACATTTGTTGAGTATTAGAGAAATTCAATTCTGTTGGCATTCACTTAAATTTGTGGGCCTCAATTTCATCACAAGTAAACAACAACAACAACAAAAGGGTGGGGGGTTGTATGCTAGGAGGAAATATAATAAAACCTGCACATCTTTCTAGGGATCTTTTCAAGCTATAAAATTAAAAATATATTTAGATGAACATGTTTTATAAGCTATAGATATGTTATTTTTCTGGATTAGAATGGTGTGATTGCATATGGAACCCTGGTCACAGGCAACGTCAGGATAATATAAGTACATACCTTCAAGAGGATTTCATCTGTGGCTCTCTACATCCCCAAAATCATACAGTGTTTGGAAAATAGTCTTTTCAATTTTTATATGATTTTTTTTTTAGAATAGGTATGTTAAGGCTTCAAGGTTTTAAAAAAAACAATAACAGTCTAATGGTTCTATGCACTAAAATTAAAGATTATTTTATACAAAGACTTTTAAATTGTCCCCATAATAATTTCTGTGTATTCATAGGTTATTTCATTGGCTTGTGTTACACTTACTAATGCCACATTTGCACTGATAGCTGTGAATATTGGGAATTTGTTATATCTAATATTCTCTGATTTCTTTAGTGGATAATATTACATATTAAAATAATCATATATGAAATGATGCTGACCCAAATGTCTACATGCTGCTTCTAATCATAAATATGATGACAGATAGCAAAATACGCTTTTAAAAAGAAAACTTTGCCTATATGAGTAGAACATATTATTTTGCTGCTTATGTGATTGTACATTTCTTATATAAATATCTAATTCCTTAGGTTTTAGTAGCAAAAAAAAAAAAAAAATCCAAGCATTTTAGTGTCTATTATAAATTGCAGAGTTGTTTAGTGGATACTAAAAGAACTGCTTACCTATATAGATTTTCATAGAAATATCATGCAATTATGGTTTAAAGTGATTCCTTTGGCTTAATTTTTCTAAGTAAAGTTCTTGTGAAAAAAGAAAATGTTGTTGGGATGGTGACAACTACACACCATTGTTACCAAGGAACACACTAGGGTAGATACATTTTAAATGTGTTTGATAAACACATTTAAAAAATTATCCTGGAATATTTTTAGTTCTAATTTTAAGAAAATCCAAGGATACATTTTGGGACTTCAGAATTTTCATTTATTAATGAATTGTCATCAAAACAATGAAAAGCTGTTTTTAAATAAGTAAGAGCACATAAAAATAGCATATTATTGTGTTTTGCTAAAAACAAACAAACAGGGGCACCTGGGTGACTCAAATGGTTAAGTGTCTGCCTTGGTCTCAGGTCATGATCTCCAGGTCCTGGGATTGAGCCCCACAATCAGCAAGGAGTCTGCTTCTCTCTGTCCCTCTGCCTCTCCCCCTGCTTGTGCTCTCTCTGTCTCTGTCTCTCTCAAATGAATAATTAAAATCTTAAAAAAATAAAAAACAAACAAAACACCTCCCCACCCTCAGCTTAAAATCACTACCACTGGGGAAAAAAAAAGAGAGAGAGAGAAAGAAAGAAAGAAAGGAAGAAAAAAATCTGAATTCAAGTGTCTGATTTTCATTCTTTCCTCCTTTGATAGATGGCAGTGCAGCTGTGGAGTGCTAATTCTCACTAACCCTTTATACATCAAGATCAATTCTAAGTCATTTCTTTTTTTTTTCTTTTTTTAAGATTTTATTTATTTGACAGAGAGAGAGAGATCACAAGTAGGCAGAGAGGGAGGCAGAGAGAGGAGGGGGAGGCACACTCCCTGTTGAGCAGAGAGCCTGATGCAGGACTCCATACGAGGACCCTGAGATCATGACCTGAGCCAAAGACAAAGGCTTAACCCACTGAGCCACCCAGGTGCCCAATTTTAAGTCATTTCAGTCATTAAATAGAGATGGTCCTCCTACTAAGGTCTCAGAGAGTGACCTTTTTTTTTTTTTCAATTTCAATAGCTCAAAACATGGATCTGGGGTAATGAAATGAATACAATACCTTAAATATTAACTGAGAATTATTATGAGCAATACATTACGTACAATGTGTAATATTATGTAAGGTATATGGAGTAAGCTTTCTTAATCCCACGCACCACATACACCAGCATTTCTACCTCACAGATCCTAAAATTATTGTTTCATGTGTTAAGCAGTGAATAAGTGGTTGGATTAAAAAAAAAATAAAGACCGTGATTTATATGTTAGTCTTTGGTATTTGGAAGGTCTGTTTTTTCTAGGGGAGAGAGTCTAAGAAAAGTGCCCTATTGCCACAGGTGGAGTTTTAATGGTCAATAGATGTAATATATGGTAATAGATGTAAATATACTAAGAGATGGGGAAAGAATGCACTAGGGGGAAAAAAATAGAAGAGAGGAGGTAAATGAGAGACATTCACTTAGAATTAAGATACAAATTATTTTTTATGATTCTTTAAATTTAGTGAAAAATCAGATAAAGCTGAGGTAAGTTTTGAGGGGTAAAGGGTGAGACAGGTTGTACCTTGTACTTCGTAGAGTATGTAGACCCAAATGAAGGGATGTAAACTGCTGAGAAATCCATAGAGAATGAGGGGAGAATCAATTTATTATGGAAAAACACTTCATACTGATGTTTAGTGTGCCTGTATCTATCTTTGTTGAATTTATCCACTTCATTGTATTGAAATCTTTCCAAAGTCTCCCAACTTCTCTTACCTAGAACTATTTTATTTTTTCCCCATTGTATGCATCACCTTCTAATAAGAGATCTAATTTACTTATCATATTTATTATCTATCTAGTATGCCTAAAATATCTATCTACTATGGTTAAAATATAAGTTCTAAGAAATTAGAATTCTGTTCTTTTGTTTACTAACATATTGAAGTTCTGAGAAAAGTGCCTCCACATAGAAGGGTCTCATATTGAATAGATTAATTAATGGTTTCCAAAAACTGGCTTTTAAAAAAAATTAAATGTATTAAATTGAAAAAAGTTTATATTTCTTAAATTAGATACAGTAATTAAAAGTGCTCTGTGAGTATAATTTTATTCAAAAACATTTTTAAGCATACTGTTAAGCACTTTTAATTATTTTTCAAACATGATTTTTTTTCCTTTTATATTGTACTAGTTCTTTTACAATGTTAATGAATTCTATTATTCAGCATACATTGTAATTCTAGCCCTCAACTAAAGGAAATAATTAGCCTCTGCTGGTTAGTCAGTCATTCAACTAGAGCTTAGGCATCCACTTCCTTATTGAACAAATGAATTGCTAAGCACTATGGAAAGTGATGTTTTAAATAAAACACACTGAGCTTAATGAGCCTAGAATAAAATGAGGTGGGTAACACAATTACTAAAGTTCATCACTGGTCAGAAAATGTGGAATCCATACTGTATTTTGTCATTACAACCTAAAGATTTATTTTCCAGGAGGGAGCTTCATTAAGTATTCTTAATATGTTTAAGAAGAGTCATTAGCCTTAAAAACAAATACAGTTGATAAGGTTGTCAAACATAGAAAATAACTTTAAGAGAGGCATGAGGTTGAGAGCAGACATATCAATTACTTGCCCAATGAACTACATAATCCCTTGGTATTCTTTCCTTTTTAAATATTTAGAAAGTGTCCAGATCTCCAATACTAGGAGAGAAAAGGCAGAGGAATATGATCATGTAGAGTGAAATTCTGATGAGAAATATAATGTAAAATAGATTTTTACAAAACCAGCAAATAAAAATCCACTTATAACTTTATTAATATCCTCCCCATTACATATTATTAGTTTGCAGTTTCTGGCACAGTGTGGCTGCTGATAGATATTCTCTGAATGAATGGGTACATGAATAAGTACAAGCATACAAAACACTTTACTTCCTTTTTTGGCAAGTTAAATCCATTGGAATTACATATTTCATATATTATTTTTAACAAAATTATTGAATGTATAATTCATTCTCAGTTTAAATTCATTCTCAGTTTAAATTTATAATATTTGAAACATTGTTTTGATAAATTATATTCTTATTCTCATTTGTGATTTACTTTATGTTTCAAATTTAGATACACAGATAGAATCAGTTTATACTAACATTGCACTGACAACATTGCTGTAAGATACGTTGGTAGCAAATACAAAAACCTAAAATATAATACTGTATATCAAATTACCTGTGTACCTTAAGGAAATATAAATTCCAAGTTGGCACACTTAATTATACTTACAGAAAATGCATTTTTTAAATTATCCAACAAATATGCAGGTACCATATTTGCATTCATGTCTTTTTATATTATCCATATATCCCCAAACTACTAAATTGTTTTCTTAAATCTGATCCAAAGTAAAAGTATTTTCATGTAAATGTAAAGAGAAGTGAGTCCTTTAAAGTTAGATAACTCCAGAGGAAATGTTTTCTGTAAGAAAAATTTGATTATCAGTTAATTCTTACAGAGCAGTTTAATTGAAAATTATTTCTAACCAGCCCCGGAGAAAAGTGAATGTATTTTGAAAGTCCACACAAGGGGTAAAGGTCCCAGAATGTATTAGTTATCAATTGTTATACATTTTGGATTATGCATTTAGTAAAAACCTTCATTATAAATAGCAGGAATCATTTTATGATGTAATACTTCTTTAAACTACATTTTTTTTTAAATTTTTAAAACAATGCAATTAAATTATAGTGCAAAACAACATAAGCAACATAAGACCTCTTTTAGGTACAAGCAATATCATTTAGTTAAGGAGACAATGAATTTTATCTGATTATTCCCAATCATGTGAAAAGTTATTATTATAAAACTCTAATAAAATATATAAATAAATATTCAGATGACTCTGATGTTTGGTAATTCACATTGGTTTCATTCAGATGAAAGGCAGGTAATCAACAAGTTATGTGTAGTGAACCAGAAAACATATCCATCATTTCAAACATAAATCTTTTTAAAGTACATTTGATTTTAAAGAGTATGAAGTTTATATATTTTTCTATATTGCTAAATTAAACAAGGAGGCCATTAGACTGAGGTAGCTCATAGTGCTCTATCTACCTATGTAACCAAACCAAAATTTAAGCCTATAAATGCCTCAAGGTGTGTATACACACATACCTAAGGACAACCAATCACAAATAGCCAATTTAGCTTTAAGCTATAACCAATCAAATCATTTTCTTTGTTTGCTGTGGCATTTTCTCTATATGTCTTTCCTGTAGCTCTTGTGGGTTGAATACTCCTAACCACTTCTGGTTTGGTTTTGTTCTATTGGAATAAATAAATGCTTAAGTAAACTTTAAAAAATTTTTAATATGTTTCAGTTTGTCTTTTAACAATATGTACAAATAGACAAAAATTCACATGAGTGAATATGCATGGATCAAAGGAAAAAACAAGATATATAATGAGTTATGTCAGCAAAATAGCAGAAGAGGAAACCTCAGCTTTAGTTTCCCATAGAAACATAGATTTCATATTTTATATAGAACAAATTACCTTTAATGAAAAGTCTAGAATTTAGTTAAGAAGTTTCAGTCTGTAGACAAGCACAAGTCTGAGAGTAGCTGCATTGAAACGAGTGAAGAGAGCAATTTCAGTTTATCCTGCCAGCCCGTATACCAAACTAGCAGAGTTCAACACCAAGAAAAACCACTTTGGTTTGCAACTTTATACAGAGAGACAGAGAAAGTAGAACACTCATCCAACAACCTGGCCTTCTGATGAGCTGCCAAATGGGGTGGCTTTTGTCTCTCCTCACAAAGTGCTGAAGGAACTGGCATAGTTCCATGACTTGGACACCTAAGCACAAAGGAAAAGGGAGGACTTTTGTGGTCCAGCAAGACTCTGACTGGGACTAGGAAAAGGTGCATAATCGCAGTTTCTCTTATGGAAGGGATGAAGAAGAGTATAATATACCTTCAAAGTCCTGGCCTTTCAGTGAACTGCTTAAGGGGTCAGTTTTTGTTTCTCCTTACTCAGAGTGTTGATGGAACTGGCACTCTTTGGTAGGGGTAGCTAAGAACAAAGGAAAAAGAATGGGTAACTTGCTGTTTGAAGGCTCCCAGAATCTCCAGTCAGAATTTCTTCACTGATTTGTGAAGGTCTTCCCTGTTGAAACCAGCTCAGAAAAACTAAGACAGATGGCTCTTTCTTCAAATTCTTCGATACCTATACAAAGCTATATGGAATTGGATAATCTAGAAGAATTGGATGAATTTCTAGAAATACACAACCTACCAAAACTGAATCTTGAAGAAATTAGAAAATCTGACAAAAATAGACAAGTGGGACTACATCAAACTAAAAAGCTTCTGCACAACAAAAGAAACAACAAAATGAAAGGGCAGTGTACAGAATGGAATAAAATATTTGCTAATCATATCTCTGGTAAGGTGTTAACATGCAAAATAAATAAGGAACTCATACAACCAAGAGCAAAGAAGACCACCTGATTAAAAATGGGCAAAAGACTTAATAAAAAATTTCTTCAAATAAGATATACAAATAACCAAATGCTATATGAAAAGATCCTAAGTATCACTAATCCTCAGGGAAATGCAAATCAAAACCATATCACTACACACCAGTTACAATGATTGTTATAAAAATAAACAAAAAATAACAAGTATTGATGCAGATGTGGAGAAATTAGAATGCTTATACACTTTTGGTGGGAATGTAAAATGGTATAGCCACTAAAGAGTACAGTATGGAGTTTCCTCAAGAAATCAAACATAGAATGATCCAGCAATCCTTCTTGTGGGCATATATGCAGAAGAATTGAAATCAGGATCATTAAGAAGTATCTGCACTCCCATGTTCATTGGAAAATTATTCACAAGAGCCAAGGTGTGGAAACAATTATTATTCATCATCAACAGAGGAATAAAGAAAATTTGTTATATACATATAATGGAATATTATTCAGCCTAAAAAAAAAAAAAAAGAAGAAGGAAACCCTGCCATTTGCAACAGCATAGATGAACCTGGAGGACATTATGCTATGGGATAGAAGCCATTCACAAAAGGACAAATATTGCATGATTCCACTTATGTGACGTAACTAAATTAGTCAAAATCATAGAAACAGTAAAACGTGATTTCCAGGGACTGGAGGGAAAGGAAAATAGGAGGTGCTGTTCAATAGGTGTAAAATTTTGGTTATGCAAAATGAGTAAATTCTACAGATCTGCTGTACAACATTGAGCCTATAGTTAATAATACCATACTGTACACTTAAAATGTTATAAGAGAACAGATCTCATGTTAAGTGTTTTTAACAGATTAAAAAAATCTCGATAGTGTTGAGGTTGAGAAACTTGATCAAAAGTATTTCACTTAATGGCCTATTTTCATAACACAGTTTGAATTCATTTGAAACTATTCTTTCTTTACGTTCTTGCATCAACATCAACCTATGGGAATCTGGTCAGTGATTTTTTGGTTTACTTGGTCTTCTAATTTTTCTGAGTCTTAGCTGTAAAGGAAATTTGAAGATTCAATTAAGATGTCACTTTTGGAAGGGGTGTTTACTCTTTGTGGGTAGGTAGGTCTAACTCTGCTGTCTACTGCCACTTATTTTTTCCCCTTTTTGTGTGATTATGTTGTGTTTAAGTGCAATTTTTATTTTTTTGTAGAATAGATGCTTTATTAAAAACTATAAGGAACATAATAAAAAAGATGTATAGAACTATTCCCACACAATCAGATTATTTTAGTATTATCATCCAAAAACTAATTTACAATGTAATGTTTCTATGCCTGCCTGATAAAAAACATGATGAGGTATACTTAACATTCACTGCATGAATGCTGGGATGTCTCTTGAGAAGATTTTGAAGCCAGATTGTCTTGACTCAGTCAGAGAACACTTAGTGTCATCTAAGGAGAAAGGCAATTTGGGGATTATAATGGTGCCTATCAGTCAAATTGGATTTCAGCTTGATCTCCATTTGATTCATGCAAGACTCCTAAAAGGATAAAGGTGGAAGAGCAGGAAAAAAGAAAAAGAAAACACTGACATGTCATTTCACTAAATCTCTATAAAATATTAGGTAGAAAGGAATAATGTATCGAGCACCTGTCAAAATATACATTATAAAGAAAAAACATTTTTTTAAATTTTAAAGTTTTTTTTTCAGTCTATATGACAACAGGACTCTACTCAAACATACCTTCAAACATTAGCAGACATTTTTAACTTCAGCAAACTGCAAAATAAAAGAAAAAAAGAAAGTTTATTATGCATTTGTATGGTTCCTCAAATTTATCACATCTTAATAAAAATTTTTTGCCTGGTTATTATTCTTGCAACTAAAATTGTACTCTGTATTCATCCCAAACTAGGGTTAATTAGATATATTTTCTAATACTTTTCCTCTTTTTCCTATGTATTCCTTTTAACATAATGTTAATGAATTAAAGTTGCAAATGAAAAGCTATTTTAAGGATGATGTTTAAAAAGATCCAATTTACAATGCATGTCATTTCTCAGTGTCATTTTTATCACTTGAGTGGGACACAAAGTTTTTTATATAATTCATCATCAGAATATATCCAATAGATAAAATTGAGAAAGAAAAACCAACATTTATCTGAAAATGATAACATGGAGATTACACTCAGGAATACCAATAATTTTGGTATTCAGATTGGTAAAAAAGTTGTGAGAATATGCAGCACGATGAACAAAAATAAATATATATTGTGTCAAGAATAAATGCTACTTGCCTGTCATTATCAAATACCTTTGTTAGAAATCAAGGAATCCAATAGCATTAAACATTTCAAAAATAACTTGTTTTCAAAGCAAATCAATTTCTTTTTGAAGTACAGTTGACATACAATGTTATATTAGTTTCAGGTGTACAAGATAGTGATTCAACTGTTCTATACGTTACTCAGCTCTCACCATGACAATGTATTTACCACGTATTATAATTAAACATTATGATATTATTGATTAGAGAGTATAATGTTAAGTGAAATAAATCAGAGAAAGAGGAATACTATATGATTTCACTTACTTGTGGAATCTAAAAAAACAAAAACAGAGACAGAATCATAAATACAGATAATAAACTAATGGTTGCCAGAAGGGAGGGATAATGAAATGGGCAGAAGAGAAGAGGATTAAGAGGTACAAACTTCCAGTTATAAAATAAGTAAGTCATGGGATGAAAGATAACAGCTTTTACTAATGTTTGTTTAGTCTTTTCTCTCATATAACTAGATTTACATGCCCAAGCAAATCATTCTTAACAATTTACACTTTTCTTAATCAGAATTTAGGGGTTATTACAGTGATACTTATTACATAACTAATAGAAATGCTGAATAATAAGAGATAAATTATGTGCATGTCAAAGGAAAATATGCAAATATTTTCGTTTCCTTTATGAGAGAAATAATTATTGATGTTATATTTTTGGATTTGAACAGAAAGTATTTTATCTTAATTTTTCTGGAAAATAATAATTGATGTATTTGTATCACCTGACAAACTTCACTAAATTATTTTTAGTATATAGAAGAAGTAAAAGCGAGTAGAAAGAAACCAGATGTCCAGAGAAGAAAAATAATGGTTGCCACTAAGTAAAATGTATATTGTGTAAAATACTTTGAAGAATTATCATCATTATCATCACTACTATTTCTACAGATAAAAAAGATTGAGAAATGTTAAGGGTCTTGCCAAAGGTTATACATATAAGACAGTTAAAGACTGAACCTAAGCTTTTTGGTCACTTTCCAGTGACCATTGTATGATTTTGCCTCTTGTTTCCTTGCTTAGTGGGCTTTTTGTAAGGCATGCTAGATGTATCTGAACCTCACATCTCAGGAGATGAAGAACAGAAAATGCAAATTATATAATACAGTTTTCCCTTCTAGGGATTTACTTTATGGGGGTAAATGGTAGTTTCACTTTCTCAGTTGCTAAGTAGGGGTTTTATATATAGTTTAGCATAATATGACATAATGACACACAGTGCAATTAGGGTATGATATAAATGTTAATAGTTTAGCCATTAATGTTTTATTGAATGATAATAAAAACAGTGAGATATAAGAAATACAAGTTATTTATAACTTATAAAGAGTGTATATCCCTTGTGCCTCTTTTATCAGTTAAAATTGTTGTAGCTTACAACTTTTCCCCTTTGCTTTGGGCTATTTGTAGGCACTTCTTTTGCAGTGATTAAAGTGCTAGTTTTTAGTGAATCCATTAAGGAGAAAGTGACTAATTATGAGCATTAACAGTAAAGATTATGAGAAGGACAATGTGTTTCATTGTGAATGCAGAAAACCACTGTGTTAAAGCTATAATCTAAAATAATGAATGAATGTAACATGTAATAGATAACCAAAAATATTCATAGAGAAGAAACACAGGCTATTATCTATGAAAACAATAAAGAAGTTAGATGGGAAACACTGAAAAAGGGATTTTCATTATTCTGTTCACTCTTGGATGGCTGCTAGAGAATAGAAAGGAGCTAGAAGAGCCTGCCTCTCACATCTCATCCCTTGACATTCCCTTACATACTGTGTCATCTTCCAGTACAGGGTCATTTGTTTGCTGCCTGCTCATGATGCCCTCCCTCTTCTCCCTTTATCTGCCCAAATAAGTTTTATTAATTCTTTAGTGTGGAATTCAAAAGGCTTATTTTTAATAAGCATTCTTAACACTCTAATATTATTTCTACTGAAATACATGCATCTTAATACTTATTATATAGTCTAATGTAGCTTTTACACTATCTTTGTCACAAAACTTTCCTTGAGATCAGAAACACTGTATTATAAAACAATATATCCCCAGGATCTAGCATAATACTAGCTATTTAGTTAAGATTTAGTAGTTAAAAAATAAATATTTGCCATATTTTATGGGATTAAGATGATATTCTGATTTATATAGAAATATAATTTGATATTAAAGAAAGGTTTAAAAATTAAACTATTGCTATTAATGATAAAAAGTAGCTAAAGATAGGGCAGCTAGGTGTCTCAGTCAAGGGTCCACCTTCTGCTCATGTCATGTTCCTGGGATCATGGGCTAGAGCCCAATGTTGGGCTCCCTGCTCAGTGGGGAGTCTGCTTCTCCCTCTGCCTCTGCCTGCCACTTCCCCTACTTGTTTTTTCTCTCTCTTTCTCTCTCTCTCTCTGCAAATAAATAAAATCTTTTAAAAAAATAGTTGATGGGGGATGGTGAGGTGGGTGATGAGTATTAAGGAGGGCACAGATTGGATGGAGCACTGGGTATTATACACAAACAATGAATCATGGAACACTAGATCAAAAACTAAGATGTACTATATGGTGACTAACATAACACAACAAAAAAATAAAAAAAAAATTAAAAAATAGCTAGAGATGTGCAATGTTGTAAACATACAACAAAATACTGCCTAGTAATGTGTGTAGTATAATTAGAGCTAGAGAAACAAAGATACAAAAAAAATCGCTTGACCAAACACTGAAAGATCTGGGTAAGACAATTATTTGAAAATAAAATAAACTTATTTCTATATCATTAAAAAATATAAAGAATACAGGAAGAATTTATTAGAAAGAATAATTCTTTGAGTCCAAGGAAGACTTTTATAAGAGTATCTCTACTAACTGTGTTGAAATAAAATTCCTGGAACAAGCATGGAGAACACTAGCGGTTATTTAAATAAAACTGTGAGCTAATTAACTGCTGGAAGAGGGGATGCTAATTAGGGGTTAAATTCTTAATGTCTTTTGGAGGTAGAGCCAACAGCATATCCTGACAAATGCAGTGTAAGGTGAGAGGAAAACAAAAAACAAAAAACAACATAAAACTTTCACAACTTCAGGCGTTTGAACCTGATAAATGTAAGCATGGATTTGGCATGAAGTTAGATGTTCAAGATTGTGAAATGAATAATTTTGAAGACAGTGGAAGTCTGATGATGTCAGACGATGGGTAGAAATGATAGTGGGCATCTCTTGGAATCTTCTATTTAATTTTCTTGGGGAAGTAGGAAACAGAATTGTCCCTTGTGAGTAGAGTAGAGGAGGAAGTGATGGAGGTTTGGAGAGAGAGAAGAGGGTGAAATAGTTTTTGAGTAGAGAAGAATGAATACAGAAGTGAATTATGGATGGACTCAGTGTCCACAGTCATGCTGCTAAAGAGAGAACAGATTGGTTGGCTCTTTTTCTGTATTCACATGTAACTCAATAATAGAGATTCAGAGTAGTCTAAGATTGAATGTAACTAAAATTGTGATTTTACTCAACAGATATGACAAGAGATGTGATGGTGTTTAGAAAGGGATTATTATAAACAATGACCAGAAAGAAAGAAGTTATCAAAGAGGCGAGAGACAGTGAAAAATGTAATTATCAATGCATGGAAATCCTGTGTTTCAAAAATTTTGTTGGTGTAGGCACTAGAGTTTATAATCTGGGGGTCAGAGAAGATATCACAATTTAATATGCATCAGTTTTAAATCTGACAATCTATACTAATTCTTAAAAATGATTATCCTTCATAAGAGCTTTCAGCAACACATTAATACCGAAATGAATACTACAGATTTTTGGTCTCTTTTATAATTGTATTTGTGAATGTACCTAGGTTTGTGCACATGTATGATGAAAGTGAGGCATGAAGAAGAAGGAATTGTGCATATTGATCTCCACATTTCTGAGGTTTCATGTTAGATTCATGCAACATATAGGTGATAAATCAGTTCTCTCCCTTTTAAAGGGTAATTTGTTGAGGCAGTGGAATAAAACATTTTATTTAAAAAACAAACAAAAAATTAATAGACTTTTATAGGCATAAGAAAAGTAAATTTTTCCTATTCTTTATTCATTTAGAATAAAGAAGATAAACCATATTATATGGAGGACAGCAATCCTTTTAAGTTAAAGGTCACAATTTACTCAACAGACAAGGGAATTTCATCTTCCTCAAAATTCGTTTTTTAAGCTTAGAGACCATGAAGAGCTATGATTCATGTTGCTACAGTAGAGTGGCTTGTGATGTATCTGAATTTCAACAATATGTTTTAGAACTAATCCAGAAAAGTAAGTTAAAACCTTGAAGTCAGATTGGAAACAGCTGTCATTTGGCTGGGGAGGGGGATGGGAAGTGGGGAGGGGTAGAGAGTGGATCAAAGCTGTGAGGGGGAAAAAAATAAAATCTCTCCTGCATCAAAAGTAAATGCTACATTGCAGACTAATTAGCTTTTACTGAATGCAGTGTATGCTGCTCCCACAGACAGAAAACCGATTTTTAAAAAATTAGTCTTGTATCTAAGTAAAAGATTCTGAAGTTAATACTAATCAGCTTAGTTTTGATAACAAAAATATTGCTTCTATTTTGCTCAATCTGAAAAACCAAATAAAGTGAAAAAAAAAAAAAGATAGTTTTAGTGTAAGTTTTTGAAACTTCTAAACCATTCGAGAGGGGAGAAAAGCCAAAGAAAAAATCTGTAAGACTCAATGTATATTTTATAATACTTCCTTGCTGTAACATTTAAAATGTTGTTGTTGTTGTTGTTTTTCCTGAATAACAAAACACTGATTCATGTTTGCCTAAAGACTAAGGAAGTAACTTCCATCGCATTACTAAAACTACAGATGGTGGGGTTGAATGATGGCTGATTCATTAACTACCTGATGCCTTTAGTATTCCAGATCCTTCTGTATATTCACTTACTATACTTAACCTTGGCTTTACCTCAGATTTATGGAAAGATGTCTGCAGCCATTCCAGGCATTATATCTAGGCATTAAAGTATTCAGAGAAAGAAGAGAAAAGACTTCTCCCCATTGTGCCCTCTTTTAAATGCTGAAACTTTTTCAAGATTCTTCCTAGAAGCCTCACATATCTGATTGCACATTTCTGCGCCAGTTGTTGGCAATATGTGTTCTTAGACCATGACTTTTTTTTTTTTTTTTTTTTTTGGTTATCACAATTAGGGCAGCACCGCTGGCATCCAGTGAGTAGGAGCCAGGAATACTGCTAAATGACTGGTACTATGTACCCGGCAGCCCGCCACAACAAAGAATTGTTCAGATCACATTGTCAGTAGTGCTAAGCTTGAAAAACTGTCTTTGAGTAATCAGGCCTACCTGTGGAGCTAGGGTTAGCATCAGTTTCCAGGGAAGGAAGAATCTATACACAAAGAAAATTATAGTTATCTTAGAAATAAATCTGCATAATGAGGCTAGATAGACATCAATGCCACTACCCTCACCTAGTAGTAACAGGCACAATTATATAGTCATATATTTACCTTCCAGTAGAGATAGGGCTTTCTGCCTTCAGAAATAGGATTAAAGATGTCATGATGGCTGACTTCATGAAATTTTCATTATGGCTAGCTAATTGCTTGATAGATGTACCATAAAATTTATATTCAAATATGTTTAAAAGGCCAAGAAAAATGTAGTATTTTCTTCATAACTCTAATAAAGTATAGGCAACTGGGAACATATTGATAATTTTCTTTTTCATTTTATAGCACAATACTTTAAAATAGGAAACTGTGTGTATTCATGCATATATGTGTGTGTATGAACTTAAATTTTTTTTTTTCAAAGAAAAAACTGGGGTGTGAACTCCTTGAGGAGATGGCCCATTCTTATTTTTAAACCACCTACTGTTCTTCACAAATTTTCTATGCTTTTTAGAAGATATTAAATAATTTTTGGTAAAGATTTGAAATATTTTATATTAATTTCATTTTAAATAGAATGGTAGGCAATATATCTAAGATTGAAAAACATTTCATTAGTATAATATGCAATGATTTTTATCAAGTGAAGTCAAAGTACATCTTCCAGAGTTGAGCCTATTTTTGTTCTGGCTTTATTCTAGCTTTTATTAGAGATTAAATAACATTACATACATACTTTAGAAATATTGTGAGTTTAATTTTTGACCATCACAATGGAGCAACTATCTCAATAAAACCAACCAGATGAATTTTTTGGTTTTCCCGTTCATATAAAAGTTATGTTCACATTATATTGTAGTTTATTTTTTCCTAAAGATTTTATTTATTTGAGAGAGAGGGAGCACGAATTGGGGAGGGGGCAGAGGGAAAAACAAATACCCCACTGGCCAGGGAGCCCAACACTGGGTTCAATCCCATAACCCAGATATCACGACCCAATCTGAAGGCAGATGTTTAATTGACTGAGCCACCTAGGTTCCTATATACTGTAGTTTATTAAATATGCTATACCATTACCTTTAAGAAACAATGTACATACCTTAATTCATATTTGTTGCTAAAAAATGCTAAGCATTATCAGAGCTTTTGGTGAGTCATAATCTTTTTGCTGGTAGAGGGTTTTATCTTGATGTGATGTCTGCTGACTGATCAAGGTGGTGTTTTCTGAGAGTTGAGGTGGCTGTGACAGTGTCTTAAATTAAGACAATAAATGACTTTTACTTTCATGGACAATTTCTCTGTAACATACAAAGCTGTTTGATAGTATTTTACCCACATTAGAACTTCTTTCAAAACTGGAGTCAGCCTTTTCAAAACCTGCCACTGCTTTATCAACCAAGTTTATGTAACATTCTAAATCCTTCATTGTCATTACAGCAATCGTAACAGTATCTTCACCAGGAGTAGATTCCATCACAAGTAACCATTTTCTCCTCATTAATAAGAAGCAAATCTTCAGCTGTTAAAGTTTTGTCTGAGATATAGTGATTCAGTCACATCTTCAGGCTTCACTTCTAATTCTAGTTTTCGGGCTATTTCTACTACACCTGTTATTATTTCCTCCACTGAAGTCTTCAATACCTCACAGTTACCCATAAGAATTGAAATCAATATCTTCAACTTCCTATTAATACTGATATTTTAACCTTTCCCCATGCATCGCAGATGTTCTAAAAGCACCCAGAATGATGAATCCTTTCCAGAAGGTTTTCAGCTTACTTTGCGTAGATCCAGTAGTAGAATCCCTATCTATGGCAGCTATAGCCATATTAAATGTATTTCTTAACTAATACGACTTGAAAGTAAAAATTATTCCTTGATCTATGGGCTGCAGAATGGATGTTAAGTTAGCAGGTTTGAAAACATTAATATCATTGTACATCTCCATCAGATGTACAATGAGGTACATCAATGTACCTTGGGTGACCAGGTGCATTGTCAATGAGCAGTGATATTTTGAGAGGAATCTTTTTTTTTTTTTTCCCCCTTGAGAACTAGTCTCTTAACAGTGGCTTAAATTATTTATTAAACCATGTAAACAGAAGTGCAACCATACAAGCTTTGTTGTTCAATTTATGGAGCAGAAACAGAGCAGGATTAGCATAAATCTTAAGGGCTCTCAGAATTTTAGAATGGTAAATGACCATTGGCTCCAACTTAAAGTCACCAGATGCTTTAGACCTTAGCATGAGAGTCATCTGCCTGTCCTTTGAAGCTTTGAAGCAAGGCATTGACCTCTCCCCTCAGTGAAAGTCTTAGATGGCATCTTCTTCCAATAGAAAGCTATTTCTTCTACGTTGGAAATCTGTTGTTTAGCGTATCCACCTTCATGAATTATCTTGGCTAGATCTTCTGGATAACTTGCTGTAGTTTCTAAATCAGCACTAGCTGGTTCACCTTGTACTTCTATGTTATGAGGGTGGCTTCTTTCCTTAAATCTCCTGAATCAACCTCCACTAACTTCAGACTTTCCTTCTGCAGCTTCCTCACTCCTCTCAGTCTTCATAGAATTGAAGAGATTTAGGACCTTGCTTTTTTTTTTTTTTTAAGATTTTATTTATTTGACAGACAGAGATCACAAGTAGGCAGAGAGGCAGGCAGAGAGGGAGGAGGAAGCAGGCTCCCTGCTGAGCAGAGAGCCCGATGTGGGGCTCGATCCCAGGACCCTGGGATCATGACCTGAGCCGAAGGCAGAGGCTTAACCCACTGAGCCACCCAGGTGCCCCAGGGCCTTGCTCTTGATTAGGCTTTTGCTTAAGAAAATGCTGTGGCTGGTTTGATCTTCTACTCAGACCATTGAAACTTTCTCCAAATCAATAATTAGGTTGTTTTGATTTCTTATCATTTTTGTGTTCACTGGAGTAGCACTTTTAATTTCCTTCTAGAACTTTTCCTTTGCATTCATAACTTTTCTATTTGTTGCAGGAGTTCTGGGTTTCAGCCTATTTCCACTTTTGACATCCCTTTCTCACTAAGCTTAATCATTTCTAGCTTTTGATTTAAAGTGAGAAACATGAAACTCTTTCTTTTACTTGAACACCCAGAAGCCACTGTGGAGTATTGATCAGCCTAATTGCAAAATTGTTGTGTCTTAGAGAATAGGGGAGGAGAAGGCAAGAGACAAGGAAATGGCCAGTCAGTGGAGCAGCCAGAACATGTACATTTATCAATTCAATTTGCCATCCTATATGGGCATGGTTTATGGCAGCCAAAAATAATTATGATAGGAACATCAAAGATTACTGATCACAGATTACCATAACAAATATAATATTGTTGAAAATATTTGAAACATTTTGAGAATTATGAGAATGTGAGACAGAGACATGAAGTGAGCAAATGCTGTTGGAAAAATGGCGCCCGTAAATTGCTTGACATAGGGTTGCCACAAACCTTCAATTTGTAAAAAAACACAGTATCTGTGACGTGCAATAAAGTGAAGTGCCATAAAACAATGTAAACCTGTGTAGGAACTCCAGAGTCAGCAGAACATTTTAAATAACACTCAAGAGATAACTGTGGCTCAGAGAGATTAGTTAATTTTTTTTTCTAGATCTCACCACTAGACTAATCGAGACAAAAATGATAATCTCAGAGATGATATCTCATATCCTGCTGCTTAAATTTTCTAGTTATCTCTTTGGGATACAAGGAAGGATGTAGGAAAATAAAAGCTGTAGAGAAATAAATTTGCACAACATTTTACATTTGAGATTTCTTATGATGGATATGTGCAAAAGAATGCTGTTAGTTCTTAACGATGCCAGTGACAGTAGGTTTTGCCGAACTAACAAAACGATGATGATAAATCACGTGAAACATCTCCTAGAGTCCACTAACAAATTTAGCAATCATACCTCCCCAGATTACTGTTAAGATATGAAATTATTATTTTTATATGACAGGTAAGTAACCCGTTTCCTTTAATTAGACTAGATTAAGAGAAATGAAATGCCTTTGAAAATAGCAGTGGAATGGAATGGTGTCTTTCATCAAGAGCAGAATCATGTTAATGTCTTGTGCTGTCTAGTTACCGTGACAAATAGGTGGTGGTACATGCACACTTTAATTATTAACACTGAAATCTGCTGAAATTGAAGTATTGCTCTTAGTAAGAGCTATTACTGCTGAAATGACCCATTTAATAGTGACCCATGGTACCAAAGTATGGATTTAAATTGGTAATTAATAACAGCCCATTTCTGAAAATGTTAACACAGGAGTTCAATAAAAATGCTAACTAGGTCTCAAATACCACAGACAGTGTATTGACATATTAATATGTATTACTTATGTTAAATGCTTTGTAGATTTAGGTATGAAAGAAGATGATAACAGTAAAAGTGTTTCTTTCTTAACTAGTGTCCAAGAAATCAGTTAGTAAACTTAGTGGATTGGTTCACTTTTTTTTTTTTTTTAGTTTTTAGTTCCAAAATTCTTTGTACAAGAATTTCTTTTATCATATTCTATAGAATGTGAAATGATAAAGTAAATAAATGGAACTGAAAAAAATCAAATGCAACAGCATGACACTGAGGAAGAATTTTGGAGTAATGGATGGTAGCTGTGTTGTCATTTTATGATTCACTTGTTCCAAGTCCCATATAACAATTAGCTGCCCCACACCTATCCTTTTCATTTTATGCTTTATCAAAAGGAGAATATAAAGCTCCATAAGGTGCCACATAATCAATTATACTGTGAAATAACATTTAAAATGATATATTGGTAGGAAAAAAAGAAACAAATTTTTAAAATTAGTGTACTTATAGCAGCATGATTATTTCTAGTCACTAATATGTCATTGGAATTCATTAATTGATATTTGGTGTGATCTAGTTACATTGGCTTATGTTAAGCTGATATTAAAATGGAATTATGTTTTCTGAATATATTGATCAACAGCATCCTAAATATGTTAAAAAGGTTAAAAGAAAAGAATATGTGATTTATAATTTTTAAAAGGTAATTTAATAACTGCAACTTCCACCTGAAAATGAATGTTTATTATATTATTTTAACTATGGTAAATATAAAAATATTTTTAATGATACCATTCATCTTTTTTTTGTCAGAAAGAGAGTGTGTGTGTTTTATTGCCTACCTTTAAAATGTATTTTTAAGTCCTATACAGTAGAATACACTCCTTGTGGTGTGTGTTTTTTTTTTTCAGTGTTCCAAAATTCATTGTTTATGCACCACATCCAGTGCTCCATGGAATACGTGCCCTCCACAATACCCACCACCAGGCTCACCTGACCCCCTACCCCCATCCCCTCCAAAACTCTCAGTTTGTTTCTCAAAGTCCACAGTCTCTCATTGTTTGTCTCCCCCTCCAATTTCCCCCAACTCACTTCTCCTCTCCGTCTCCCAACGTCTTCCATGTTATTCCTTATGCTCCACAAGTAAGTGAAACCATATGATAATTGACTCTCTGCTTGACTTATTTCACTTAGCATAATCTCTTCCAGTCCCATCCATGTTGATACAAAAGTTGGGTCATTCATCCTTTCTGATGGAGGCATAATACTCCATTGTATGTATGGACCATATCTTCTTTATCCATTCATCCATTGAAGGGCATTTTGGTTCTTTACACAGTTTGGCGACTGTGGCCATTGCTACTATGAACATTGCAATACCATTTATCTTCACTTAAGTCTTTAAATTTAAATAAAAATTGCAGGAAAATTTTAACAAAAGTTTGATCAAATTTCAATATATTTGGTTCAATGGGATTGTTAGTATCTAAGTTAACATATAGAAATAGTAGAAAACATTTCAAAATACTTTCAAAGTTAAGTATACACACACACACACTCACACAAATGCACATTTTAAAAATATATTTTTAAAACCAGAACTTTACTTAGCGACTAATCACCCATTCCTTAAGATGAACTGGATACAGCAACAACTACCCTCTCAGATTTAGGTGTTTCTTCGGGGAATTTAGGTACAGGCAAGTTATTTCATGGTTATGGATAAACTGATTATAAAATTTATATGGATGGGTGGAAGACACAGAATAGCCAGCACATGTTGAAGAAGAACAAAAAGTTGTGGGACTAATGCTACCCAACTCCAAGATTTCCTGTAATCTACCTAATGCTAATGAACCTAATACCTAATCTACTAATACTACCCAATTTCAAGATACTGTAATCAAGACAGCATGGAATGGGCAAAAGAATAGGCAAATAGGTTAGTAGAAGGGAATAAAGATACAAGAAATAGAACCCTATAAATAGAATCAACTGATCTTTGGCAAGGGAGCAGGCACAACACAATGGAGCAAAGATAGTCTCTTTGACAAATGGTGATGGAATAACTGGACACCCGCATGCCAAAAAATGAATCTAAATACAGGTCTTATACCTTTCAAAAAACTAACTGAAAATGGATCATAGACTTAAATGTAAAATGTTAAACTATATATATATATATAATATATGTGCATATATTTACATAAATATAAATTAATTAATTAATAATAAATAAAATTCCTAAACAATAACATGAAAGAAAACCTGGATAACAACACCGAAGAGACAACCAGAAAGGAAAAAATTGGATTTCATTCACCTTAAAAACTTCTGCTCTGTGAATTACAATATGAAGAGAATTAGCAGACAAACCGCAGTCTGGGAGAAAACATTTGCAAAGTTACATGTAATAAAGGACTTTAATCCAAAATGTGCAAAAAAATCTTAAAATTCAACATTAAGGAAACAAACCACCCTCTAATGGTCCCCAGCAAAACTGAGCATCAGGTGTTCACAGTGGTAACCAGGGCAAATAAGCAAATTTAGACTGACTCTCCTTTTCTGTTGAAATCAGCCCAATCCCTCCACTTCAATCATCTGGAATGCTTCCTAAAACAATTTATTTTATATGGCTGCTTGTATAATAGTGCCCTTGTTAAAGGAGGCCAAGATATGATTTGATTTGTCACTTAATGTTTTTAATCAATTTTTTAAAAATTATCGCTCAGTAAATAATGGTATAGAAGAGCCAGTGGTTTTAGTTCATTCAAGTCTAGATTGGACTCCAAGGGCAGGATAAGACTAATAATGTCTCAGCTCAGAGACAGAATAAATTCTCCCCTGCTTAGCTTTTCTATTAAAGACTTTAACAGATTGGATAGGTCCAACCACATGGAGAAAGGAAATCTGCTTTACTTAGTCTTTTGATTCAAAAAAGTTGACTTCATCCACATATATACTTATAGATACAAGATAGTGTTTAACCAGATATCTGTGTTCCTCTTGCCCCAATGAAATTCTCACATAAAATTAATCATGAGGGGGAGTGAAGATAATGTTTTTCTTTTTCTATGTTCATTGATTTAATCCTTTAGTTGCCACCATCAGCAGTTCAAACAAATGAAAAAACTAGGAAAAAAATATTCCAATGAATGTACAGTGAATCAACAGGGCAGTTACAAGGATATGTTGTCTGACAGCTAATAAAAAAGTCTTTCCAAGGCAGAGAATGAGAGATTGTGTGTATTAAGTGCTACTAATACTTTAAGTGAGATGAAGATAAATATTGGCCATTGCATTTATCAATATGGATGTCATTGATGATTTTAACACAATCTGTTTCGATGTAAAGGATATGGTTTTAAGAGGGTTTTGTTTTGTTTTGGTTTCCCTTTTATGGCGATATAAATAGCAGCATGATTCAGAGAAATTACTTCTATAAGCAAAATTGAGAGGAAAGTCATCAACTGTGAAGAGAGTGCAGGAGTTGTTAAAAATCTGAAAAGGGAGCTAGCAGAGGTATAGTGCAACAGGATAGGAATGAAAGAAAGTGACTCAGACTGAGTAAATTTATATGATTGCCTGGAAGCATTAAGTCTCACTGGAGGATAGTGATCATGAAATTAAAGCAAGGCAAATCAACAAGGTCACATTTTACAGCTTCATTCAAATGTATGTATGCAGGCATGGAGTAGGCTGAGAGCTGGCTTTGACTAGGATTGCAGTTTACAAATATCAAAGAAGGGTAAAGCAATTGAGGGGATATGCACTAGAGTGTTATTAATGAAGGAAAAGAGAATTCAAACTGATTAAGAAGAAATGTGAGAAAATACTGATAAGTAGCAAATTATAATGTAAAATATTATATGAACAAATAATTGCATATGTATATATAACTATATATGCATATTTTCCTGTATTTGCATGTTTATTGGAAAATATTTCTTTTTTAATTTTTAAAACAGTATCAGTAAAATATTTTATTTTTAATCAATATTATGTTACTTTGTATTTCTTCTTATTTCCTCAATTTAATTTTTCTTAAACAGGTAAATGGGCATTAGATTCTCAAAGAAGAGAGAAGACTAGAGAAATCAGAATAGAAAAGTTTTCCATCTGTCTTCTATAACTTCAAGTATGAAGATCAATGAAGTTCTAGAACATGACATTAAGGTATTGTGGTTATACTTAATTCCATCAGTCCAGGATGTCTTGGAAGAATAAAATAGCTTTGCATTGGATTTTGTCAGTTTGAGAGATTATAATAAGCTTGCAGTAAATCTTATGGTATTTGCAAACCTAGCTTAATTATACTAAGGTTTCTTCAGGCAAGAGATCTGAATTTTCTTCTTCTTAACACTCTCCAATCTGTAGTTTTGTCAGTTTGCTTCAGTGCACATTAATTATCTGACTGATAGGGGTGTGTCACTTTTTAGCCAGCTGTCACTACTGTTGATCAATAAAACCCCTCTAAGTCTCCAGAAAGACTTTAAACCTGGAAGAGTATTTAAAATCAATAATTATTTATATTTACAAAGCATGTAAGCCAGTGACTTAAACAAATAAAGCTATTCTACAATATAAGACAATATCTAAATACTAAGAACATTCAGCATGTTAACTTCCAAATAGACAAATTTATTAGGTTTGAAGCTTGCATTTATCGTAGGTCTTAACATAAAGCACTTACATTAGAGCATCATACAAATACTACAATAGGTAGGAGGATATCAAAGCAATAGGTAGGAGAATATCAAAGCTATCATCATTGCTAGTGTGCTTGAAATCAGAAAAATAAGCTATAATTCTGCACTTGTATTCACCCATGCCTTTGAGACAGGGGACCAGGCTCTGTTTCTAAATATAGCCGCTCAAGGGTTCTGCAATGTTTAGCTATTTATAATACAGTGACACATCACAAATTCAAGGAATTGTTTTTAACCTCTTCATAATTATAATTAAGTTTTTCAAGAGTTCATTCAGGCTACTGTAACAGAATACCATAAGCTGGTGGCTTATAAACAACAGAAATTTATTTCTCACTGTTCTGGAGGCTAGGAAGTCCAAGATGAAGTCACTAACAGAGTAGATGTCTGCTTTCTAGATGGCTGCCTTTTCATTGTGTCCTCCCATGGCAAAGGGTCAAGAGAGCTCTCTGTAGTCTCTTTTATAAGGGTACTAATCCCATTCATGAGAGCTCCACCATTATGATTTAGTCATTTCCCCAAATCCCCACCACCTGATATCATCAGCGGTTGTGCGGGGGCGGGGAGGGGGGGGATGGTTAGTACTTAGCATATGAATTTTAGGGAACAACAAACATTTAGTCTATAGCAGAGTCTTATGTTTACATGGACATTTATAACACAATATTCAAATCAAATTTGCCAGATACTGATAACTCTAAATGCTAACTATTTTTCACACAAGAAAACAAACTTTCCAGTAGGCCAATTTGACACATTCATGATTTTGGAGCAAGTAATTATTTTTTTTTTACTCACTCTTTTAACAGAGCAAAGTTGTTCCCTTACCTTGATTGTATATTTGATTTAGCTAGTGGCTAAGATATTACTTCCAAATTTAGTTTAAGCTTTGTATGTGATATGAGATGTTCAGTTTCACTGGGGATGTATTATTTATATTAGCAACTAGAAAATCTTCAAATTATTTACTTATTTGAACTGGAATTTTAACTTTTTCCTTAAAACTAATCAAATTTAGAAATTCTAAGTATAGGGGTGACTGATTGGCTCAGTGTGTTAAGCCTCTGCCTTCTGCTCAGGTCATGATCTCAGGGTCCTGGGATCTAGCCCCTGCATAGGGCTCTCTGCTCAGCAGGGGGCCTGCTTCCCTGCCCCCCTGCCTACTTGTAATCTCTCTCTCTGTCAAGTAAATAAATAAAATCTTAAAAAAAAAAAAAAAGAAATTCTGAGTATAAAATATTGTATCAGAGGAATCAGCCTCCGATTAGTATAGGCTTAATAGGGATTCAAGGTTGATATAAGAATCTAGGAAAACAATAGTGTGATCAAATACCGCAGTTCTTAAAATAATTAGGGACAGATAATAAGTAAAGAAAAAAAAAACGAGAAGCAAATTATAGAAACAGGAAATAAACCTGGGTAACTAGATTCTCCTGCCAATGCACACAAGATAATTTAGCTATTCTCAACAGAGTGAATTTGAATGTTTTAATTCAAGGTAATTAATTGCATGTAACTTGTACTGAGTGACAAGTTCCCCTCCATGGATGGAGAAATAGAAAATGTATGATAAAAATATCATGGGGAATGTACTGAGGCAAAGTAAACCTTGAAATACTCAGTTGTGTTTTTGCAGGAAAAGTATGTGAAATACACTGAGGGAAGAACACCCCACCTGGAAGTAGAGAAATGAGCATATTTGCAAAGGTATGAAAGTAAGTTATATTTTTGGTCAGGAGAATTAAAATTAAGTTTTAATGTAGAATTAGCAGTTCTTTGCAATATGACCCCCACACCCTACTTTTTTTTTTTTGAACATGGAAAATTTTAGTGCACCTTAATCATTCCAGCAACTTCTAATCTGGCATACTCAGAATTTCAGCATTCTAAGAATAATGTCCGTCATACTTTAAAGCCTATTATCTTACAATACTCTCAAAGTGCATAGATCTTACCATGTTATATACTATTATATTTTATGTTTTTAAATAGTATTTAAAACAGATATACACATTCTAAAAATGAATATTATGCAGTTGGACAAAGGAGGTAAAATATTGAAAAAAGAGGGAGAAAAGTTTTCATTATTTGCTGATATGATAATTTACCCAAGAAACCTAAGATGATCCGTTTAAATGCCACTAGAAATACACATAATCAGTCAACAGCTATCTTATGAACGTCAGTGTGATGTACTGGAAATTAGGCATGGTCCTTCCCCTCAGAGATCTTACATCTTAGCAGGTTTCATATTCTATTATATCCCTCCTGATTTATCTTCAATTTTAATTCTGTACCTTTAGCAGCAAGGATTTTATATAAGTAGCAGATCCCCACTGTATTGCAAGAAGTACACATGTAGGTGTGTGTGTTTGTATGAGTGTTTATACAAACACATGCATATGTGTGTGCACATGCATGTATGTGTATATATATGCATATATGTGTATGCCTAGATTTATGTATACACACATGCACACACACACACACACATACACAAACACTTGTTTGGACTCGTAAAACTGTAGAACTATAAGACTTACTGTTATCTGAAATACTGCTACCTTACTGAAGCAACTTGTAGTTTTATTCTTCCTTATATGTTCAGTAGGCCTTAGCACATTTAATTGCCTATAATATGTACATTTGTTATATTAAAGAACAAAAGTTTGGCTTCATAGAGTCCAGAGTTTTTTTTAATACAGATTGATATGTTTATCCATCAAATTATACAGTTGAAATTGATTTTTGAAAAAAGAAAATTTCCCCCAAGTTTGGTCAAGATGCACCATCTTTTGAGTTACACACACACACACACACACATGCACACCAACACACACACATAATTTTAGCTATTTTATATATATATATATATAGTCTTCTCATTCTTTAAAAAGAAAGCTGCTATTATCTATGTTAACATGCTATGATTACCATTAATTTTCTCTACCTTTTTCATTATAATTGTACAGTTTTCATTATTTCATCCCATTAGTCCTTCTTGGATGTCAATATATTCAATATAATTGTGAACTTTTTAAGCCTGACCTTCTTGATTTATTTCTGGAGGCTCTGAAGAGATCTTACCACCTGCATCCTTCTAAAATGTAAAATAATTGAATTGAAAGTACACTGATGGAAAAACAGTTAACCTTTTGCTTTGAAAAGAGCTGCTACATTTATGTCAAAGGAGCTCTTTAGTATTATTTACTAAGTACACTCCTAAACACCCAATTTCAGAGATTATCTCAAAACAGAAATCAAAAATACTTTACAAACTGTCCTAACATTAGTTGTTTCAGTTGTTTCTAAGACCTAATAAACCAACAATTAATAAATTAGATCTATTACTTCTACAAGCCTGTCAGAAATCAGTATCTATTTTTAGTTTGTTACATTCAGATTATTTCTCAATATAAAGGCATTCTAAATAGGAAAATAGTACTTTATTAAGTGAAATGTTGAAAGTAAGTTTCTTAGAACACATTATCTAATTAAATACTGTTTTAAAAACCTAAGTGAAATTTCAAGTACATAATGAAATGGCATAATTACATTTTTAAAAAACGTAACCATTCCTTAATTTCTTAGCAGGAATATATGTATGAAAACATAAATTCTATCATCAGAGGTAGAAGAATTTGAGATCTAGGATTTCATGGGCTGGGAAGAGCAAATTTTTTTTAAACTACACCTCTGGAAACCATATATATAATTTATATTTGCTAAAATAAAGCTATAAACTTCATACTAAATATAGAAAACTGACATTTTCTGTATTTATATGGGTGTGGATTATATAGCTAATTTCTATTTTTTATTTTGTTATGTTAGTCACCATACAGTACATCATTAATTTTCTATGTAGTGTTCCGTGATTCATTGTTTCCATATAACACCCAGTGCTCCATGCAATACATGCCCTCCTTAATACCCGTGCATTTGATAAACGTTTTTAGTCATCCCATGTCATATAAGTGTAAAATATTTAATTTACACAAGTAATTAGTTAATAAGTTTTAAATTTTATGTTTAGTTAGTATAATATACATTGGCATTCTAAATATGACTTAATTGAGGATTTCCTCTTCATGTACAATCTCCTGCCTTCTCTACTTTTCTCTTCTCTTCTCTTCCATCTCATCATTTTTTTCAAGCTTTAAATTTTTTCCAAGTTTTTATTTAATTTTTTCCAAGTTTTATTTAGTTGTCCCACCTAAACTTTACATGCTCAGTCATCTCTTGAAAAAGCCAGCATCACTGGTTGTCAAAATTGAAAATAATTTTAGAGATTATCTAGTATAAATCCCCTTTCAAAGTATGAACAATACCTCTGATAAGATCTTCTAACCAATGAAATGTGGGCTGAAATAATATACAGCCTCCCTCAGTAATTCTCTTCCTCTTTTCCAAGATGATTATAGTAGGCATATGTTGAAAATGATGGTGTTACACAATGGAAGGATCCAATTGACAGGAGGGATCAAAGCTCCTGCTAACAAAGTGAATTGGGACTTAAGAGCTAGTAAGAATAATAGACTACACCTCTGCTATTAAGAACTTATGTATTATAGTTTGTTTACCCTGAAGCACTTTAGGAAAATGATTTCTTGTAGCTTTCTTAAGAGGTGACTTTTCCTCCTGGGTGGCTTTCATAAAATTGGGTGTAGACACAGAGTCAGTTTCTTCTCTACTGTTTGTAGAACTTCCTCTGCCCTTCCCACACTTAAAAACTGGAAGTTTATATTTAGTGCCATTTATTCAACAAAGATTTCTATATTTATAGACACTTTGACAGTTGCTTCTTGATTGCAGACATCTTTATATCCAGGTCGCTCCTATATACAAACCACCAACATTATAAAAATTTTCCCACTTTCACTCATACTAATGCTAATGTCATAATTTTATTAAATTTTACTAGCCATAAAATTGGCTTAAACCTGATTATATGTTATCTTTTAATTATTTTTCCATGATAGAATAATATTTTTTGCCACTTACTACATGAAATGGTTTCTTAACCTCACTCATAATGTTCCCCATGTGTCTCAGAAAAAGGGCAACATCTAAAAAATGATCTACACAGGGGCACCTGGGTGGCTCAGTGGGTTAAAGCCTCTGCCTTCGGCTCAGGTCATGGTCCCAGGGTCCTGGGATCGAGCCCCACATCGGGCTCTCTGCTCAGCAGGGAGCCTGCTTCCCTTCCTCTCTCTCTCTGCCCGCCTCTCTGCCTGCTTGTGATCTCTGCCTGTTAAATAAATAAATAAAATCTTTAAAAAAAAAAAATGATCTACACAGCTCTACATGTTTTACCCCACTTTACATATTTTATGACACTCAACCTGTTACAACCCAGTTAGCCTCTTTGTTGTTCTTCAAACAGATGAGACAAGCCATGGTTATAGAGCTTTGACAGCTGCATGACTACATATTTCACTTCCTTCATATCTCTACTCAGATGCCACCTCCTCACTGAGTTCTACTTTGACAACCTTAATTAAAATTGTAACCTCTATCTGTGTGTCTGTTTTTGTGCCAATACCATACTGTTTTGATCACTACAGCTTTATAGTGTATCTTGAAATCTGAAGTTGTGGTATCTCCAGCTTTGTTCTTCTTTCTTAAGATTTCTTTGGCCATTAAGGGTCTTTTGTGGTTCCATACAAATATTAGTATTATTTTTTCTTTATGAAAAATAGTTGGCATTTTGATAGGGATTACACTGAATCTGCACAGTGCTTTAGGTAGTATGGACATTTCAACAGTTATAGATCCAAATGGAACAGAATAGAGAGCTCAGAAATAAACCCACAATTATATAGTCAGTTAATCTATGACAAAGGAGAAAAGAATATACGATGTGGAAAAGACAGTCTCTTTAATAAATGGTGCTGGGAAAACTGGAGAGCTACATGCAAAAGAATGAAGTCGGACCACATTCTTATATCACACACAAAAATAAACCCCGAATAGATTAAAGATCTAAATGTGAGACCTGAAATCATAAAACTTCTAGAAGAGAGCTTAAGGCAGTAATTTCGTTGGCATTGGGCATAGCAACATTTTTTTTTTTTAAGATATATCTCCTGAGGCAGAGGAAACAAAGTAAAAATAAGCTATTAGGACTACATCAAAATAAAAAAACTTGTGCACAGCAAAGTGAACAATCAATAAGACAAAAAGGCAGTCTACTGAATGGGAGAAGATATTTGCAAATGATATATCTGGTAAGTGATTAATATCCAAAATATATAAAGAACTTGTATAATTTAACACCTAAAAACCAAATATTTTTATTAAAAACCATCAGAGGACCTGGAAATTGTACCCTCAACAATAAGAAATGCTCCTAATCTTCCCTATCCTTTATATATTTTTAGGTCTTTTCAGTAGCATGCATCATCAGCTATTATACTCTATAATTTACTTGTTCATTATGATGTCACCTATTATTTATTTTTTATCCCTTCAGTAAGTTATAAACTCCTTTACAACAGGGAACCTGACTCCTTTTATTTCCTGCTATATCTCAAGTTCTTCAATAATGTCCTCCTGTATATAAGATTCACTCAATAACTATTTTCTAAGCGAATGTTGCATTAATCTATATGTATACTTATATATGTAATTCTAGTAATTTTATAGTATTTTTAATTAAAACGGCAATAAATCTGGAATGGAACACTCATCTTAATTCCACGGCTGCCTCTTAGTTGTCTCATTTATAATTTTAATATAATTATATTTTATCCCTCTACTTCACAGAATTATGGTCAAAATCAAATGAGTTAAAGCATATGGAAGTGGTTTATAAACTCTGTATCAATAAATATTTTAATTAAATATTGTTAAAAGATAAACTGAGGTATACTAAAAATTTTAAGAGTTTATTTGAACAAAAATTGATTTAAATTGGACAGCTTCCAATTTGGCAATTAGAAAGGAGTTCCAAGGAGCTACAAAAATGAAACACTTTTATAGAAGGAGTGGGAGAAGGGAGTGAGAACAAAGAAGATATAGTAGGCAAAAATGTAAGTTGGTTATCATCAGGCTACTTTCCTATAGGGGAGGACAGAGGCTTACCAGGCAGATTACCTACCTAGTGCTGTTCAGGTAATTCTTGATTTACTGGTTTAAGATTCCATTTCTGGGAGACATGAAACTATATCAGTTTGCTGACATGAGACTTAGCATAATTGAGTCCATTTTGGGCCATCTGTCTTGTTTTTAGCAAGATAATTTCCTTTACATTTTTATCATACTACATTTGTAAGATACAGGAATAGAAGAAAAATGTTAAGGTAATGCGTAGTTACTTTTGGTTAAATAAAACAAAACAAAACCAGAACGTGCTTCCATTTGAATTGTCTCAGTAAGACTAAAAATCAGAGGGGCGCCTGGGTGGCTCAGTGGGTTAAAGCCTCTGCCTTCGGCTCAGGTCATGATCCCAGGGTCCTGGGATCGAGCCCCGCATCGGGCTCTCTGCTCAGTAGGGAGCCTGCTTCCCTTCCTCTCTCTCTGCCTGCCTCTCTGCCTACTTGTGATCTCTGTCTGTCAAATAAATAAACAAAATCTTTAAAAAAAAAAAAAAAAGACTAAAAATCAGAATCTCTAATCCTTTCTTCCTCAGAATTAGACAAATTGTAGGAAAAATTTTATTTTATAAATAAAGTTCCATTAGCTAACCATTCCATAACCTTGGGTTCTCCATCTACAAGGAAAATCCAGTAATAAAAGTGTGAGCCTCACTTGGCAATCCATACATAAAAATCATTCTCATTGGTGTAAGTTTACATACATATCAGTGTAAGAATGAACATACATTTATACATAAATATTAAAAAGTACATCATACATATATTAACATAATGTATGCATATCTGTCATTATTTTCTGAAAATAATAAATTTAGTAAAAATCTAACTAGTTCTTGGAGTTCTTGGGGTAGACACTGAGATAATCACTTGGGGAGAGTTCTAAAATGGTCGGGACATTGGATAGTGCAATACTACTGGTACCAGATTTAGCCAGTGAATGTTTCTCTTAAAAATTAAAAAAAATAAAACACCACACTCCCAGAATAAAGTTTATAAGAGTTCAATCATTAAATGGAAAATCAAGGTCTGATAGCATAAAAGAATTGATATGTGGGAACTAACTCAATGTTAAACATGACTTGAATATAAATTTCAATAACAGAACTGACCAATAATAGATAAATATGGAGTCAGACAACGAAAATAGTTTTCAAAACAGAAATGCAAGGTGATAAGTTGGGTCAACATTAGAGATATGTCACAGAATACTAGGGGGAAAATAAATCTATTCATAGTTTCCAACATGTTATTGTTAGCCTGTCAATGTTGAGACAGATGCAAGCATAACTTTAATGTCATGTTCCATTAAGATGGATCCAAATGTGCCCTTTGAATGAAGCTGAAATGGAAAGAAATCTATTAGGGAATACGTAGGATGCCCAGCTATAAGAATAGTAGGAATATATTTTGTTTAATTTATTTTAATAATGTGAGAGGTAATATGACTCATCCAATAACAGACCACTAAACAGAAACAAAAACCAAGTATTTTTTGCCTTAATTCAGTTTTTTTTTTTATTACACTGCGTTCTCATTATATATGAGACACTGTCCTAAATCCTGTAAATTTAGAAAGATTGAAAAAAGGAATTTTGAATCTGGGAACATTCAAAATTATGTTTTGTCTATTTTTGTTGGTCATATCCAATAATGACTGAAGTGATAATTAAATTGTTTTCCATTTCACCCATTCATTCACTCATCAATATTTGAACAACTAGCAGGTTTAATAATCATCTGACAAAACATGACTGTGTATGATTATAGTTGTATAATTTTCAGTTATTTAAGAAATATATTATTATATACTCCAAAGTTTCTTTGTTCATCGTAACTATTTAGCTCCATTTGGTGCTAGTAAGACTATTAGGCAACTTAGAAATTTCTGTTTTCTTGAAACTTCACAATAAGGTGCATCTACAGTCCTAAGCAGAGTTTTAATCTGGCTAGGCAAACTAAGCATATGTAAAATGCATATGTAGCCATATGATAAAATGTTCTATTTAACATCAAAATGAGGAATGCAGACAATAATGTTTAGAGGAAAGAACAATTAAAGGGAACTGATAATCAAAGAAGAGTCTGTGGGTGGGATAGTGGGAGTTATGCACCGTATTAAAGGACTGATTTGATTTCTTAAAGTGATGCCTTCATTGAAGCAAATGACACACTTATTAATGACATAGGCTTCCATTATCTGATTAAATGCTTGACTTTACTGACCTGTTACTTTACCTTTGAGACTTCATTTCCTACCTGGCTAGCACAATTCTCCATGTGAAAAGGAAGGTCAATGCTAATCAGAACAGTTTCCCCAAGGTTGTATAAAATGCTAGTTAATCTGGAAAACTTTGCTTTTTTTTTTTTTAATACAAACATGTTTTTTTCTCTTGTTTTTACTTCTTTTCTTGAAGAAATTAGTAGTAGGTTTTTTTTTTTTTTTTTTTTTTTTAAAGCTGGATACAGCAAGTAAAATGCATGAGTGCTTATTTTATTTTAGTTTTGGATTAGATGAGAAAAGCAGATAGGGCATTCAGAATGCCCTTCCTCACCTTGCAGTGAATCTGACTCATAGGCAATTTATAGCAACACATACAGTTTTAAAAGTTGTTGCAGTAATAGTCAGCAGTCAAACTATTATAATTTAAACAGACTAAACTGCCCCCAGAGAACACATCTTACAAGAAAGCTAAAATTTATTGAAAAACAATGTAAGTTGGGTTTTTCATTCATTGTGTTTTCATTCCTGAGAAAATCAGTGGGAATAACACTTGTTAAGTTAGCATCCTGTTTGATGCTGTTGTCCTGCAAGTCGGACGGTTTTAACAGTTTTAACAGCCAAAGACAAGGTCAGAATTATATTGCTTTTTCGTCCACCTCACTATGATATAATAAATCTTCAAGAATGTTTCCAAATATTTCAGTGTTTCACATCATTGATGAAATATAAAAGTGTCCTTTCTTGTTCTTATAGAAATTTTTAGAAATTTCTACTATAAATTTCAAAAGGTGTAACATTATGTAAAAATAAGGTTGTGACTTACTAGTGAGAAGTATGACCAAGGACATGGTAAACAATGAAAAGTGACAAAATGATATAAGAAGAGCCAAACACAAAAATTCCTTTGATGTAAATTATCAGAGAAATAATTTTTACCTCATCCATTAAAATAGTTTATTTAAAATAATGTTATTCTTTTTTTTTTTTTTTTAAAGATTTATTTATTTATTTATTTGACAGACAGAGATCACAAGTAGGCAGAGAGTCAGGCAGAGAGAGAGGAGGAAGCAGCTTCTCCACGGAGCAGAGAGCCCGATGCGGGACTCGATCCCAGGACCCTGGGATCATGACCTGAGCCGAAGGCAGAGGCTTTAACCCACTGAGCCACCCAGGAGCCCCTAAAATAATGTTATTCTTTTAATAACATTAAAATAATATATTTTTGTTACAGTGTTAGTTTCAGATTGAACAGAAATGTATGGTTGAAATGAAGAAAGGAAAAAAAATCAAAGACACAACCAATAACATGTTTAATAACGTGTTTTGATCTTTCTGCCATTATTTGGGCTCACATTTAAAGTGAACATTCAGCCTTGCCTGGGAGAATCCCAGTTTAAACCTTAGTACCAGAATCTTTATTACCAGTATCCATGTCACTCTAAATCACAAAAATTCTGATAAACTATATAGTCATATTTTTAATAGGATGTATTTCAAGAAGTGTTCAATTCTTTCTTCTTCCTGTGACTTTGTCACTTGTTCCTGTAAACATTGTGTCATTTTTGAGGTTTAACACTACCATTGTAAAAGTTTTGACAGAAGCAGCAGATTTGGAAAATTAAGATCTCTAAGGAAATGCATCTTTACATTATATACACTATTTACATTAAATAACTTCTCACTGTTATTTCTTTGAGATAATATAATTGCTTTCTTATTTTTATTCTTATTATGAAGGTAAAGATAAACATTTTACAGTTCTTATGTCTAAAGCGTCTGAAAGGACAATAAAAAATTATCGGTGTTATATCTAGGAACAAAATTTTTTAAAGCAGTTTTAAATATTTTCTTCATTTTCTCTCTATATATAGTGCTTATATACCTTTATATATTTGTTATCCAGTTATACATATGATTTTATGTCTTCAGTTTAATCTCTAAAATTAAAATAAAACCACTTTCTTATTAAAATTACTGGTAACAGCCACAAAACACTTTGAGTAAATATACCAATGTTTATTATTTTGTCATTGGATATTTAGTTTTCAAACTTTTAAGTATGATAAACAATATTCTTACCAACATATTTGCCTTTAAGATTTGTTTTGTTTTACTCTCTCTTTCATTTCATGATTTTAGGATTTTTTAATCCTAAATCCTAAATTACAGTTTTTAAATGAAAAGATACACACAATGTTAGATATTTTGTTGACAAGTTTATTGATAAAGTTGTTAAACTTATTGATAAAAGAGTTGTCCAGCTTATACTCCCACCATCCTTTTATGAGCTTGTACTGTGTATTTTCACAAATATAAAGAGTGTTATCTTTTACAAATACTTCCTAATTTGATTCAATTTGCCCTTCTTAATTATTGATTAGAATAAATATGTTTTCCACATTGTCATCTTCTATCCCTGCTTTTGTTACTTAAAATCCTTTGGTAATTCCGTATATTTTAAAGGAAGATAACCAAAGCATATAATATAAAATTAAGTTCACATAAGCAATAGGCTATATATTTTTTTTAAAGATTTTATTTATTTATTTGACAGAGAGAGAGATCACAAGTAGGCAGAGAGGCAGACAGAGAGAGAGGAAGGGAAGCAGGCTCCCCACTGAGCAGAGAGCCCGATGTGGGGCTCAATCCCAGGACCCTGAGATCATGACCTGAGCCGAAGGCAGAGGCTTAACCCACTGAGCCACCCAGGCGCCCCAGTAGGCTATATTTTTAAACCAGATTTTTAAGGCCAGCTACACAAATTAGTTCTCATTGAATGATGATTTTTTTTTTTTTCTTTCCTGTCAGGGTGTCAAGTGGTTGATAGGTAGCTGGGAAGATTTAGATGAAAGTATGATGAAAAAAGATCCAAAAAATTGAAATATGTACTTAATTATTATATTCTGAGAAAACCTCTCATGTTTTGAGTAATAATTGTGCCCTTAGAATTTTCACAAGCATTGTATTGGTTAGTTAATTTCAGGAACAGCTCCAGACATCTCTGTTGGGACTAGGTCTGTGATATTTCTCAGAACTCTCTAGGGGATTCCAATATAAAGGCAAGGCTGAGCATCTATCATCTAGGCTAGTGGATTTTCCACTAGTAAATTTGTACCTTTGTAGTGTTATAATTGCGTTATTTTTTTAAAATTTTTTTATTTTAATAAACATATAATGTATTTTTATCCCCAGGGGTACAGGTCTGTGAATCGCCAGGTTTACACATTTCACAGCACTCATCATAGCACATACCCTCCCCAATGTCCATTTCCCCACCACCCTCTCCCGTCCCCCCTCCCCCCAACAACCCTCAGTCTGTTTCTTGAGATTGAGTCTTTTATGGTTTGTCTCCCTCCCAATCCCATCTTTTCATTTTTTCTTTTCCTACCTCCCCCAACCCCTCCCCCACCTTGCATCTCCACTTCCTCATATCAAAGCGATCATATGATAGTTGTCTTTCTCCGATTGACTTATTTCGCTAAGCATGATACCCTCTAGTTCCATCCACGTCATCGCAAATGGCAAGATTTCATGTCTTTTGATGGCTGCATAGTATTCCATTGTGTATATATACCACTTCTTCTTTATCCATTCATCTGTTGATGGACATCTAGGCTCTTTCCACAGTTTGGCTACTGTAGACATTGCTGCTAGAAACATTCGGGTGCACGTGCCCCTTCTGAGCACCACGTTTGTATCTTTAGGATATATACCCAGTAGTGAAATTGCTGGGTCGTAGGGTAGCTCTATTTTCAGTTTTTTAAGGAAACTCCACACTGTTTTCCAGAGTGGTTGCACCAGCTTGCATTCCCACCAGCAGTGTAGGAGGGTTCCCTCTCTCTGCATCCTCGCCAGCATCTGTCATTTCTTGACTTGTTAATTTTAGCCATTCTGACTGGTGTGAGGTGGTATCTCATTGTGGTTTTGATTTGTATTTCCCTGATGCCGAGTGATGTGGAGCATTTTTTCATGTGTCTGTTGGCCATCTGGATGTCTTCTTTGCAGAAATGTCTGTTCATGTCCTCTGCCCATTTCTTGACTGGATTATTTGTTCTTTGGGTATTGAGTTTGATAAGCTCTTTATAGATTTTGGATACTAGCCCTTTATCTGATACGTCGTTTGCAAATATCTTCTCCCATTCTGTCAGTTGTCTTTTGGTTTTGTTCACTGTTTCCTTTGCTGTGCAAAAGCTTTTGATCTTGATGAAATCCCAATAGTTCATTTTTGCCCTTGCTTCTGTTGCCTTTGGCAATGTTCCTAGGAAGAAGTTGCTGCGGTTGAGGTCAAAGAGGTTGCTGCCTGCATTCTCCTCAAGGATTTTGATAGATTCCTTTCTCACATTGAGGTCCTTCATCCATTTTGAGTCTATTTTCATGTGTGGTGTAAGGAAATAGTCCAATTTCATTTTTCTGCATGTGGCTGTCCAATTTTCCCAGCACCATTTGTTGAAGAGGCTGTCTTTTTTCCATTGGATACTCTTTCCTGCTTTGTCGAAGATTAGTTGACCATAGAGTTGAGGGTCTATTTCTGGGCTCTCTATTCTGTTCCACTGGTCTATATGTCTGTTTTTGTGTCAGTACCATACTGTCTTGATGATGACAGCTTTGTAGTAGAGCTCGAAGTCTGGAATTGTGATGCCACCGACTTTGGCTTTCTTTTTCAATATTCCTTTGGCTATTCGAGGTCTTTTCTGGTTCCATATAAATTTTAGGATTATTTGTTCTATTTCTTTAAAAAAAATGGATGGGATTTTGATAGGGATTGCATTAAATGTGTAGATTGCTTTAGGTAGAATAGACATTTTCACAATATGTGTTCTTCTAATCCATGAGCATGGAATATTTTTCCATTTCTTTGTGTCTTCCTCAATTTCTTTCATGAGTACTTTATAGTTTTCTGAGTATAGATTCTTTGCCTCTTTGGTTAGATTTATTCCTAGGTATCTTATGGTTTTGGGTGCTATTGTAAATGGGACTGACTCCTCAATTTCTCTTTCTTCTGTCTTGTTGTTAGTGTAAAGAAATGCAACTGATTTATAAAGTGCATTGACTTTATATCCTGCAACTGATTTATAAAGTGCATTGACTTTATATCCTGACTCTTTACTGAATTCCTGTACAAGTTCTAGCAGTTTTGGAGTGGAGTCTTTTGGTTTTTCCACATATAGTATCATATCATCTGCAAAGAGTGATAGTTTGACTTCTTCTTTGCCAATTTGGATGCCTTAAATTTCTTTTTGTTGTCTGATTGCTGAGGCTAGGACTTCTAGTACTATGTTGAACAGCAGGGGTGATAACGGACATCCCTGCCATGTTCCTGACCTTAGTGGAAAAGCTTTCAGTTTTTCTCCATTGAGAATGATATTTGCGGTGGGTTTTTCATAGATGGCTTTGATAATATTGAGGTATGTGCCTTCTATCCCTACACTTTGAAGAGTTTTAATCAGGAAGGGATGCTGCACTTTGTCAAACGCTTTTTCAGCATCTATTGAGAGTATCATATGGTTCTTATTCTTTCTTATTCTTTCTTTTATTAATGTATTGTATCACATTGATGGATTTGCAGATGTTGAACCAAACTTGCAGCCCTGGAATAAATCCGACTTGGTCGTGGTGAATAATCCTTTTAATGTACTGTTGGATCCTATTGGCAAGTATTTTGGTGAGAATTTTCGCATCTGTGTTCATCAAGGATATTGGTCTGTAATTCTCCTTTTTGGTGGGATCCTTGTCTGGTTTTGGGATCAAGGTCATGCTGGCCTCATAGAATGAGTTTGGAAGTTTTCCTTCCATTTCTATTTTTTGGAACAGTTTCAGGAGAATAGGAATTAATTCTTCTTTAAATGTTTGGTAGAATTCCCCTGGGAAGCCATCTGGTCCTGGACTTTTGTTTGTTTGGAGATTTTTGATGACTGTTTCAATCTCCTTACTGGTTATTGGTCTGTTCAGGTTATCTATTTCTTTCTGGTTCAGTTGTGGTAGTTTATACTTATACGTCTCTAGAAATGTATCCATTTCTTCCAGATTGTCAAATTTGTTGCCATAGAGTTGCTCATAGTATGTTCTTATAATTGTTTGTATTTCTTTGGTGTTGGTTGCGATCTCTCCTCTTTCATTCATGATTTTATTTATTTGCGTCCTTTCTCTTTTCTTTTTGATAAGTCTGGCCAGGGGCTTATCAATCTTATTAATTCTTTCAAAGAACCACCTCCTAGTTTCATTGATTTGTTCTATTGTTTTTTTTAGTTTCTATTTCATTAATTTCTGCTCTGATCTTTATGACTTCTCTTCTCCTGCTGGATTTAGGTTTTCTTTGTTGTTCTTTCTCCAACTCCTTTAGTTGTAGGGTTAGTTTGTGTATTTGAGACCTTTCTTGTTTCTTGAGAAAGGCTTGCACCGCTATGTATTTTCCTCTCAGGACTGCCTTTGTTGTGTCCCACAGATTTTGAACCATTGTGTTTTCATTATCATTTGTTTCCATGAATTTTTTCAATTCTTCTTTAATTTCCTGGTTGACCCATTCATTTTTTAGAAGGATGCTGTTTAGTCTCCATGTATTTGCGTTCTTTCCAAATTTCCTCTTGTGATTGAGTTTGAGCTTCAGAGCATTGTGGTCTGAAAATATGCAGGGAATGATCTCAATCTTTTGGTACCGATTGAGACCTGATTTATGACCCAGGATGTGGTCTATTCTGGAGAATGTTCCATGTGCACTAGAGAAGAATGTATATTCTGTTGCTTTGGGATGGAATGTTCTGAAGATATCTGTGATGTCCATCTGGTCCAGTGTGTCATTTAAGGCCTTTATTTCCTTATTGATCTTTTGCTTAGATGATCTGTCCATTTCATTGAGGGGAGTGTTAAAGTCCCCTGCTATTATTGTATTACTGTAGATGTATTTCTTTGATTTTGTTATTAATTGGTTTATATAGTTGGCTGCTCCCATGTTAGGAGCATAGATATTTAAGATTGTTAGGTCTTCTTGTTGGACAGACCCTTTGAGTATGATATAGTGTCCTTCCTCATCTCTTATTATAGTCTTTGGCTTAAAATCTAATTGGCTCTGATATAAGGATTGCCACCCCAGCTTTCTTCTGATGTCCATTAGCATGGTACATTGTTTTCCACCCCCTCACTTGAAATCTGGAGGTGTCTTCGGGTCTAAAATGAGTTTCTTGTAGGCAGCATATTGATGGGTTTTGTTTTTTTATCCATTCTGATACCCTGTGTCTTTTTGTTGGGGCATTTAGCCCATTAACATTCAGGGTAACTATTGAGAGATATGAATTTAGTGCCATTGTATTGCCTGTAAGGTGACTGTTACTGTATATTGTCTCTGTTTCTTTCTGATCTACTACTTTTAGGGTCTCTCTTTGCTTAGAGAACCCCTTTCAATATTTCCTGTAGAGCTGGTTTGGTGTTTGCAAATTCTTTCAGCTTTTGTTTGTCCTGAAAGCTCTTTATCTCTCCTTCTATTTTCAATGATAGCCTAGCCGGATATAGTATTCTTGGCTGCATGTTTTTCTCGTTTAGTGCTCTGAATACATCATGCCAGTTCTTTCTGGCCTGCCAGGTCTCTGTGGATAGGTCTGCTGCCAATCTCATGTTTTTACCCTTGTATGTAACAGACTTCTTTTCCCGGGCTGCTTTCAGGATTTCCTCTTTGTCGCTAAGACTTGTAAATTTTACTATCAGGTGACGAGGTGTGGACTTATTTTTATTTATTTTGAGGGGCGTTCTTAGCATCTCCTGGATTTTGATGTTTGTTCCCTTTGCCATATTAGGGAAATTCTCTCCAATCATTGTCTCCTATATACCTTCTGCTCCCCTCTCTCTTTCTTCCTCTTCTGGAATCCCAATTATTCTAATGTTGTGTCGTCTTATGGTGTCGCTTATCTCTCGAATTCTCTCCTCATGGTCCAGTATTTGTTTGTCTCTCTTTTGCTCAGCTTCTTTATTCTCTGTCTTTTGGTCTTCTATGTCACTAATTCTTTCTTCTGCCTCATTTATCCTGGCAGTGAGAGCTTCCATTTTTGATCGCACCTCATTAATAGCTTTTTTGATTTCAACTTGGTTAGATTTTAGTTCTTTTATTTCTCCAGAAAGGGCTTTTATCTCTCCAGAGAGGGTTTCTCTAATATCTTCTATCCCTTTTTTGAGCCCGGCTAGAACCTTGAGAATCATCATTCTGAACTCTATATCTGTCATGTTACCAATGTCCATATTGATTAGGTCTCCAGCCTTTGGTACGGCCTCTTTTTCTTTTTTTTGAGGTGAGTTTTTCCGCCTTATCATTTTGTCCAGGTAGGATTTGCTTTCTCCTGCTGTGGAATTCCGCTGTTCTTGGTGACTGAGGTTGGTTTTGGATGGGTTTCTTGTTGATCTTCTGGGGGAGGGGCCTGTTGTAGTGATTCTGAAGTGTCTTTGCCGCAGGCAGAATTGCACCTCCCTTGCCAGGGGCCGGGCTAAGTAATCCGCTCGGGTTTGCTTTCGGGAGCTTTTGTTCCCTGAGCGCTTTCCGTAGAGTTCCGGAGGACGGGAATGAAGATGGCGGCCTCCCAATCTCTCGGCCCGGAGGAGCCGAGAGCTTGGGGTTCCGCTCCTCAGTGCGCTCTCAGAGCAAAGCGCCCAACTGCTCCACCTCTCTGGCCTGCGGTCGCACCTTGAGGAAAGCAGTCAATTGCTGGAGTTGGAGAAAAGCGCCAGGTCGCTTCCGTCTCTGCAGCCTCCAGCCCCGCTCCGAGCCCACCCAGCCTGCGACCAGCACAAGGTAACCCCGGGCTGAGAGCTCGCTCCTCGGCTTTGTCGCTGTAGCCGGCTTCCCTGCTCTAATACCTGCAAGCTCTGCAGCACTCAGACACCCCCAGTCCTTCTGTGACCCCGCGGGACCTGGGGTTATGCTGACCCTGCCTGGGTTTCACCCCGTTTTAGCCTCTGGAGCGATGTTTCCCAGTGGAGCCAACTTTTAAAAGTCCTGATTTTGTGCTCCGTTGCTCCGCCGCTTGCCAGGAGCCAGCCCCTTCCCCTGTGGTCTATCTTCCCGTCGCTTTGGATGCACTTCTCCGCAGGTCCTACCTTTCAGAAAGTGATTGATTTTCTGTTTCTAGAATTGTTGCTCTTCTTCTCTTCGATTTCCCATTGGATTTGTAGGTGTTCACAATGGTTAGATAAGCTATCTAGCTGATCTCCTGCTACCCGATGTCGTCTCAACCTGCTACTTCTCCGCCATCTTGACTCCTCCCCCTCTATAATTGTGTTATTGACTAACATTTGATATGATAAGGTAAATCATAATATAATTGCTATCACTGTGTAGTACTGAAACTATAAATAACAAACAGATTTCCATGGGATTATAGATGTCAATGTGCTGCAATAAATGAGTGGTGAAAGAAGTGATTTTACATGAGCAGCTGAAAGAGAAAAATGTAGAACCCAAGGCATAACTAATCATTGGATTTGATGATGAGCCATTTTATATCTATTTTTAAATGTGTTATCTGTTATAAAAACTAGTTATCAAATAGTGGATAAAATCATAACTCTTTTTACATGGTTTACTAAGAAAGTACAGTGAGTGACCCAACTAGTAGGCCAGTTATTTTGGTAAATTGTACAAATTAATGTTTTTACTTTTTAATTTGCTTGAGTGTAATTTTTCAGGAAACTGAAGGAAATTCATTTAATTCACTGAGTTACAGTGAAAACAAGGGATTAAATATGTTACTGGGAAATTTATAAAAGCACTGTATTCACATAGTTGATGACAAATCTTACTGCCTGAAGAAAGCAGAGGAACATAAGAGAACTTTAGATATAGCATAATATTAATGGTGCAACATATTTAAGATAATTTCCTATTGCATATTTATACTAGTAAATATATTTATTTACAGTTGTCAGAGCTCTTTTTTATAGTATAATGAGCAAGTTTTTGACTTACATATGGTCTGTACAACAAGGAGATATTCTAAGGAATATCTTTATTTTTTATAGTTGAAAATCATGTTGCAGATATATATATATACACACACACACACATATATATATACATATATATATAGACACACATATATATATACATATATGTATAATTTTTTAATTAAAAATACTATGAGCCACACACAAACACAAAATACTATGAGCCACAATGTGTACTTGGAAAGGTACATCTGAAGTCATTTACATATATTATTTTTTTAAAGCTTTTTTTTTAAGATTTTATTCATTTATTTGACAGACAGAGGTCACAAGTAGGCAGAGAGGCAGGCACAGAGAGGGGGGAGGAGGAAGCAGGCTCCCTGCTGAGCAGAGAGCCAGATGCGGGGCTCGATCCCGGGACCCTGAGATCATGACCTGAGCTGAAGGTAGAGGCTTAACCCACTGAGCCACCCAGGCGCCCCCATATATTACTTTTAACATAGGCTTTACTTTATATATTATTTTACCATTTAATTTTAGTTACAACTTCAAATGAAAGTAATTCCTTAGACCAATAAACATTTGTAAATAAAGGAAAAAATAATACATATGTGTGTGTGTGTGTGTGTGTGTGTGTGTGTGTATATATATCTGAAGGTCAGTCCAAACATTTATTCAAACCACACTGTTATTGTTGATATTCAATTGTATGTCTCCTCATTTTAATTCAGTGTTGGAAGAAGTAATGAACATTGAGAATAGAATTAAATTATATCCACTTCTCAAATGCTCTAGGAAGAAATGGGATAAACTATAAAAAAGATATTCCCCACTCAATTTTGTTGTTCGTTTCTGATTTCTTTAATATTTGCTTTAATAATATGTGGGAGCCAAGAACAGGTCACCCCAAGATGGACCATATTGGCATAAAGATTATTTTGAGATGAAGGCACAATTGAAGCCTCCCAGGCTCAAAAGAAATTTTGCCCTTCTGAGAACTCCATAGAAGAACCTAAATTGCGGGTCTTTTCCTGAATAAGGATGATTACCAGAAATAAATTTTATCTGAGTCACCCATCTGTATGGCAGGGCAAACATCTGATTTCCAAAGATCCACTGTTCTTACTGCCCTGTAAATTGTTTTTTTCCCTCTGAAGTCCCAAACCCCTACTGACCCTTTATCCTTAGTTCAGGATGACATATATGCCTTGTTTTGCCTCACTTTAGAATTTCCATGTCTGTGTGGGTTACCTGTATACATGACATTAAATTTTATTTTCTCCTCTTAATCTGTCTCATGTCAGTTTGATTCTTAGTCCAGCTAGAAGGACCTAGAAGGCAACAGGAAATCTGAGAAAAATAAGCAAATAAGGTGATAGAATTGAAACTTAATTAGGTATGGGAGATTAGGGAATGAGAGGTCATGTAAAGATTTCTTAATCTGTACGCAGTTTGAATTTCCGTTAAGAAGTTTGTTGTATGCAAGATTAAAGAACTACTTTATGTATGTAATTTTGTGTGAATAAATTTGTAGCACTGCTTCACATGACCGTATGCTTCATATGCTCTATATGGACACACTAGAAATTCAGACAAGGGAGACTGAACATTTAGTAGTTTGTTTTCTTTAGGACTTCTCCAGATTTTCTAACAACAAAGTTTTCCAGGGGGGATAAAGAGGAGGACAATCAGAACAAGTCAGATGGCATTATGTTCAGAGACATTGCAAGAAGAAAATAAATTAAAAGTAGGCCTAGGTCAGTTAGAAAAGGAAGAAGTGTTGTTAACTATGGTCACCTTGCTGTATATTAGATCCTTGGAACTGATTTATCTTATTTAACTGGAAATTTGTGCCCTTTGACCAGGATGCTTTAATGTTCTAACTATAGCAACAATGTCAAAATGGTAATTATGTAAGGTAAAGGATGTGTTAACTAACCTTATTGTGGTAAAGATTTTGCAGTACATAAGTGTATCAAATCATCATGCTGTTCACCTTAAACTTACACAATGTTACATATCAATTATATCTCAATAAAGCTGGAAAATCCGACCAAACAAACAAAAACATTTACACATATTATTTTTAACATAGGCTTTACTTTATATATTATTTTGCCATTTAATTTTAGTTACAACTTCAAATGAAAGTAATTTCTTTAGAGCAATAAACATTTTGTAAATAAAGGAAAAAAATAATTATTGCTTTGTGGTTTGGAAGGGACACTAGGTACCAGAAGTAAACATTACAGCCCACTTTTTGGAAGTGTGCCAGCACTATTACAGTGAAATATTACCAGGAAACACAACACATTATAAATATTTGTGATTCATCCCTTCCCCCAACTTCTAAAGAGGGAGGATGGTTTTCTGAGAAACCACTTAGTCTTCACTAAACAGGCTAATGATAGAACAACCATGCATCAGTACATGAGAAAGTGTGAGGGGTAAAAAGGGGTGAAAAGGGAGAAACTTCCCTGGACGTGGAATATATACAGGAGGAAAGAGGAAAAGGAAAGTGAATGAATAAAGTTGTTAGAAAAAGTACAACAATAAAGAGATATGTTTCTTTTTTTAATATAATGCCTTATTCATCTCCTGACAGAAATCTACATTAAACTACTGAAGTATTCTTCAAAGGTTTAATGTTGAATTTATGCTTCTTTTAAATGTCACACAATGCTGGAACTGGCCTTAAGATGGCTTCTTCTACATTTGCATTATACACATGTAAAATGAAATGTGTATGAATAGTTTACAAGCAGAAGACAGAATGAGATTAGAGAGTAATTAAGAGGGGCAGCCAGGCAGTGAGAGTAGCTAAGTCATTTTACTAGATGGGAAGTTACCCTAGTTGTTAGTTATTCTGGCTGTATTTGAAGTAGCCTTGGGTGCTGAAGCTATGAAGCTCTTCTCTCTCCTCCATGCCCACTTCTTGGGCTTATAAAGCCACAATGTATTACTATTTCACTTTTTTATATCTTAATATGTGTCCTAATAATATATCTCATAGCCTTGTTCTCTATTTTGGGAAAACCAAAAAACAAACAACAACAACAACAAAAACAAACAAAAAGCCTAATAGAAAGAATAGTTATGCTAAGTCATATTGAAGTAAAATTTTGGATTTTTCAGTCATTCAAGGTTATAGTACTTTTGGAATATAATGCTGTAAATACACAGGATTTTCCAAAAGTGTAGACTACTTTACAGCAGGCTTTACCAAAATTAACTTTTGGGTATTAATTTTTCTTAAAGAATCTGATCATTGTACTGAATATTAATGTTTCTATGCAAAATACACTATTTTAGTCTCACCAGATAAAACTGTAGAGCTAACAAGATACCGGGGGTGTCTATACTCAGTTTCAAAGAAAGAAAATTCTGAATGACTTGATCAACTCCTTTGATTTTCTTTTTCTTGTAATATAAAGAGAAGATATGTTAGATTCCTGAGTGATCTGAACTTTAGTTTCAGAAATCAATTAGAATAACTGTTTTACTTTAAAAGTTGAGAAAGCCAGGGGCACCTGGGTGACTCAGTTGGTTAAGCATCTGACTCTTGGTTTCGTCTCAGGTCATGATCTCCTGGGTCAGGAGATTGAGCCCCATGTTAGACTCCTTGCTTAGTAGGGAGTCTACTTGGGATACTCTCCCTTTGCCTCTCCCCCCACTTTCACTATCTCTTTCTCTCTCTCTCTCTCTCTCTAAAACAAATAAATAAACCTTAAAAAAAGATGAGAAAGCTAATATTTAAATTTTAAGTCAGTTATTCATGGTATTGGTGTTTTATTTGGAAGCAACTGAAATGTAATTGAAATATATGTAATAAAGCTATAATATTTTAAGAATCTATTTTTGATATCCAGTATTAAAAAATACTAATATAAATGAAAGAAAGCATTGAAATGGCACATATATTTCCATTCAGCTAACAAGCAATGCCTTATTGACAAATGGCTAGACTTCTCTGAGCTGATCTAAAATGAACTGATTACCTAACAAACCTATTAAAGCCAAATTTGTCAAATTAAAAAAAAAGTATTTCAGAAAATTCATGATATACACTTTTTCCCCCATATGCTCATAGGTAGAACTCACCTATTTTTTTCCATACCTTCCCCCTGTATACTTTTGTTATATTTTCCACCACTATGTTTATTTTATAACTCAGTGGGTTTCTTTTTTTCCAACCCAACAAGTATGCTTCCATGGTAGATTTTTTTATTAATCATTTTTATTAACATATGCTGTATTATTTGCCCCAGGGGTACAGGTCTGTGAATCGTCAGGCTTACACACTTCACAGAACTCACCATTTCACATACCATGGTGAAAAAAAAATTTAACCTTTCTCTATACCCAATCTCTTCATAATATCTATTGCCTTTAGCCCTAATGAAAATGCAGATATTCCTAAGAGAGACTGATTGTTCCTATTGCAACCCTCTAGAATGAAAAACACTCAACTCACTTTGCTCCATATGCTATCCAGGTGGCAGGGATGGTTGTATTCTACATAGCCACTGGAATATAGCCAAACCAATACCTTATTCGGGATGAGAAGAAAACAAGGGTGAGAGAAGAAGAGATGAGATGCAAACTGGACAGTTGGACAGAGAGACACTTGAACTGGTATAACTTTGGGAGAGAAAAAAAGAGAGGGAGGGTGTTTGTAATACTTTTACATAATTTTGAAATAATTACAGTGACCTAGAAAGAAACCATAATGCAGTGGTGATGAGACAGAGATTGACTGATGAATTAGAAAGTAAGGAACAATGGGGCACCTGGATGGCTTAGTAGATTAGTGTCCAACTCTTGGTTTTGGCTCAGGTCATGATCTCAGGATTGCGAGATCAAGCAGTATGAATTGGGCTTCATACTGGTGTGGCGCTTGCTTAAGATTCTCTCTCTCCCATTCCCTCTGCCCCTCCCTACCACCACTCACTGATGCTCAATCTTTAGAAAGAAAGAAAGAAAGAAAGAAAGAAAGAAAGAAGAAATTGAGGAACAAGAGATAGAATATCTCTTCTGCTGTTGATGTCAATAAAACCTTTCTGTGCTGGGGAAAAAGAAAACACCCTTGGGTAAGGTAGTATATATATATATAATGTCATTTAGTGACGTTCCCCTTCACCAAGACATCAATTCTACTTCAGTTCTTCAATTCAATTCAATTCTACTGCGTGGAAGGAAAAAGGATCTTGTTGCATGGAGCCAAACTAGGGAAGACAAAAGAAAGGTATAGTGATTTCTAATAAACTCATGGGTAGTACATTTTAATGACTGAAAAATTTTATAATTTGTCTTAGGATATCTTCTAATTGAATACTATTACACATGGAACACATGAAACATAAAGTCAAATTTAGAACTCTTTTAAGTTAATGGAAATAACACTAACCATTGATTTTCCCCACATTAACTTATCTTCTTTTTTATGTATGGGCTGATCAAGTTTAAGTAGGGGTCTACATGCATCTTACCTAAATCTCTATTTGGATTCAGTAAAATTAATGATTTATTCTCAATTTTAATAGCTGTCAATTTATGAATTGATATTTTGTTTTTTTAAGAAGCTTTTATTTATTTATTTGACAGAGAGAGAGAATGAGAGGGAGAGTGAGAGAGCACAAGCAAGGGGAGTGGCAGGCAGAGGGAGAGGGAGAAGCAGGCTCCTTGCTCAGCAGGGAGCCCAATGCCAGCTTGATCCCAGGACCCCAGGTTTATGACCTGAGCTGAAGGCAGATGTTTAACTGACTGGGGGCGCCCAGGAGCCCCAGAATCAATATACTACAGAGATACTTTTAGAATCACTTCCTTTAGAGTTGCCAAGATTGTATTTGCCTGTTTCTCATACAATACCAATATTGGAATCTGACACATAGAAACAAAGCACACTACAGAGGAATTAACTTTAAGAAGCTCTGACAGATGAAAAGAGCTTCACACACATTCTTTGTGATGTTTAACATATGTTGTCAATTAAAAATTGCTTAAGAAATATTTAACAAGACAGATCTATCACATTTTGAGTTTATGAAAGTAGTTTTGCATATTGTCTTATTTTACTTTTGCATATTTAACTTAAAAAAGCAAAGTTTATTTGCTCAGTGGTGTCTTAATTATTTTCTTTGAAAGATTTTTTGATACTTGTTTTCCATAGGTGGTAAATATATTTCCATTAACATTTCATGGTTAACTGTACAAAAGATATTTAACATGATGAATTAAGAGGTATTTATTTCCTATTAAAATTATTAATACTCCTAACTAGCTGTATTTACAGCTTAATTATTTCCTGATAGTGGAGACTTTGTGCTGTTTGAAAAATATTTTTGAGATACACACATACATATATTTATGTAATATATTTACTACTGCTAGAATAGATGCTGAATAAATACTGACATAGAATCAACACCAATTTTGATATATAATCCTGGAGAGGTATGCCAACTGTAACCTACAAAATTTGTAAAATAAATTGAAGACAACTCATCCCATGGTAAATGACATTATCATTGTCAGATTTTGGCAAAACCATTTGCTAGGTGATAATTTAGTGATAGGGATGGCAGCATCTCCAGCAGATGCCTATTATTCAGTATAATACTAGATTGAAAATAGTCTTCATAATCATGGTAATTAATTAGGCCTTCAATAATTTTATTAGTGCAGTTCATTTTGGGATCAAGTAGATTTACCCATGATTTAACATATAAAAACACAAACACATTAATTATGAGACAAAATGAAACATAAAATCTTCACATGCCCTCAACTTTTTCAAAGAGCAGATTGATGGTGTTTGTAAATCCAGATGGAATATTGATTCAGTAAATTGTTTAATGTGCACTGATTAGTGATGAATAGATTTATTTCCACATCCTTTTTTTTTCATTGTCCAGTGGATGTGTTGGGTATCCATAGGTGTGCAAGAGCTTGTTGGGGTACAGGACAAGATAGACTGTGATAAACAGTCTGTAGACTGGTAGACAGTCTGTAGACTTCAACTCTATAGACAAGATAGACTTGAAACTATTTCTGCCTATATATCTATTTATCCATTGGTTGCTTTATCATTTCTGTCCTATATTAAGTTATGCCTACATATTTAACAGCATGACATAACTAGAGAGGTTTCCCTAGAAAGAGTTTCAATCCATATGAAGCAGCCCAGCTTCTCTATCTGTTAATAAATGAGCTAGTATCGACAATTTACTATAAGAAAATCACATACGGTATTGATTAGTGTCAGTGAACAGACATCCAAAACAAATACAGATCATTGGTTCTCAGTCTTGAAATCATGTACTTTTTAGAGCTATTCATACTGTAGATAAGAAAGCAAAGAGAAAAAGAAAAGAAAGGGGGAAGGAGGAAAGAGGAAGGGAGGAAAGGAGAGGAGGAAAGAAAGTGTAGGGAGGGAAGGGAAGGGAAGGAGGGAGGGAGGGAAGAAGGGAAGGAAGAAGAAGCAGTAGTCACTTTGATATGTCTAGAAGAACAAACATTACTTTGATTCTTGTTACTTTTCCTACATTTTTAAAAAAGCACCTTTGAAAACTTTGGTGAGTAGGTTTTGTATTTATTATAAATACCCTCTTTTCCCAACAAGTTTTGAATTTCCAGGTAAAACTTCTGTTGGTTAATTGCTAATATTTTAATTATTTTGACACAGTTTCTAATACAGCATGTCCCCAGGCTCCCTCTGAATCTCCTTTATTCCTTAATTTGTGAATTGACAATTTTCAAGGGGACAATTTAACTCAAAAAGCACAATTTTAAAATATTTAAAGATTTCTATATTCACAACTTCTTTTATGCATTGTTTCCTTATTTGTACCACATAATTTCATATTGATGTATAAACACACTATGGCTTTGGGAAAATAAGATCCTTTCCTTATTTAAAGCTTATAAGCTTGTAATGTTTCCTTTCATCTTTTTATTGAAATTTCTTGTTTTCTAATTAGATGCAATCTCAAGTATCAAGTATATGGTTATTAATATTCTTATTTTAGCAAAATTGATGAGAAAAGAATCTGTAAATATTATTGTTTGGTATTCTTCATCCTCCTTTGTTTAGATTATGATACAATATCTTTATATTAATACTAAAGTGAAGTTGGTATAGAGGTACATGGAAGGCATCAAATAGCAAAAGACCAAGCATTAGTACCTAATCCCTCTAGATATGAGAAAATAAATGTGTGTGTGTGTGTGTGTGTGTGTGTGTGTGTGTGTCCATGTCCTGACACATGTGAAAATACTTTCCCAAGTGTTTTCCCCACCAGTTTTATTATGAGCTCAGTTCTCTATACATGTCTGGCAGCAGAAAATTCTTCAGAAACAAAGCTGCAGTGCAAAGCTTTGAACTTTCATTATTTTATTGAAAAATCTAAATTTCGTTTTTTTCACTTGCCACTCTAGATGTCTAACAGAAAATGAGAGTTTATAGCAGCAGAGAAGTGGCTGAGTAGGCAATGACAGCTGAGGTTAAAATAAATAGATTTCCCATGCAAGATCTGGAGCTGTCAACACTGTCAGTCTATACTCATGATAAGCACACCATTTTAAACCTTTGGCAAGACTTTTTCCAGCCTTCTCCAACTTTGTTTAATCTCACAGTGCTCCGTATAGTTCAGTCTGTCTGCAGCAATGTGCAACAAGTACAATGGCTGTTTCTACCTTAAAAATACTGGAGATATTTCTGTCCTACTATCATAGATATTCAAGTTATCCTATACCCCAAGTGACCTCACATGGAGACTCCCTTAGGGTGTAATATTTATCCCCCTTGATGTTAACTATAATGTCTAAAATGTATAGATAATTTGTGCAATGTATGCTCTTCAGCTGTCACTACATGGATGAATTTTTGTGTAATGTTTTATTTGTTTTAATTCTGCTCATGATGATAAACTTAATTTTAGAGATACAGTCTTTTCAGCTTACTCTCTCTAGTTATTTGAACCTAAGAAAACATACATCTTTGTGTGAATTTTCCCAGAAATGGACCTTAAGACAAGGATTTGAGTGCAAGAATCGATTTGGAATGTACACCAATCACTGGCATAAGAGTAGAGAAGTAAGACCACCTAAAGGAAGGCAGCAAATAAAATGTGAGTTTGAAAGCCAACTTTGGGCCATTGGAACTATATGAAAACCATAGAAAATGGAATAGAAAAAATTTTTAAGAGTTATTTAACTTATAAAGGAGCCAATTGGGGAATTTGTATACCATCTCCAGTAAAATATTGGATTAAGGCTACTCTCAGTGCTTTGTAATTGCCCTTCAGAGAAAACCTTTAGGCAAAAAGATGCAGATCCTGGGAGTGGGAAGTACTTAGTGAACACTGAAAATATAAGGCTTGAGTATGGCTAGGGTTTTAGCTGTATCTGGTATTCTTGATCTTCACATTCTTGAAATTCCCACCCAATCATCTTTACCTTTTAAATACATAAAGAATCCAGCACACTCACTACTTACATTGATGAACCAAGTCTTCATAATTTATTAAATATCTTGTTTGGAATGGGTTCAAAAGTAAATTGGAGGGAAATAAAAAATAAGGTAATCAGTGATACCATCCTTTCTTTTTGTTTCAGAGTGAAAAAAAGCAGAGATTTAGAGTGGTGACTTCAAGAAGTGGAATAAAGTCTGATATATTTTTTATGGGTGAGGAAAATTACCTCATATTGGTATGACAATGAGAATTATCTAATAGAATAAGAAAATAATGATGCCAAAAAAGAGAGGAGAATTTAGTAAAGGCATCATTATAATTCTGGTGGAAAGTTTGGCTTTTGTTACTTTGGACCATTATTACAGAATAAAGAAAAAGAAGGCAGAATTTATAATCACAGATGCAGGTAAATGAGTGGCAGTAGGTGTGTCTAAGTTCTTCTCAGAAGACTTCAATGTTTAAATACAATGGTGAGTGACCTTATTAGTGTGAATAATACTGGATAATGAAGGAAGAGTTGGAGGTTGAAGAAAAAGAAGGCTTATGAAAGAGTTTTCAAGGAGAATGGGAGAATATATGGAGTAGAGAAATTTGTTATGAATTCTAAGAATATCAAGAAGCTAGCTGAGATTTAATAATTATGCTTTACACAAAGGAATGGTTATTTTTAAGTAGAAATTATATCATTATCACATCTGGAATAAAAAGTCGTCACCTTTAGGATAAAGACAAAGCAGTTATCTGTAATGTCCTGCATTATGCAACCTCTGGAGAGCCATCTAATATGTCCACTGCCCACTGCCTACCAGCAACCTTACTTTATCTACTCAAGTCACACTGGCCTCTTTTTGCTTTATAAGCCTGTCAGAGTGGCTTCTGTCTCTTAAGATTTTGTATTATTTCCTCTTCCTGAAAATCTTTTACCCTGATAAAAGCCTGGCTTGCCCCTTTAGTTTCTTCTAATATACATCACTGTTCTCTTGTAAGAGAAGACTTCCCAACTACGTAGATAGTATAGTGTCCCCCACATTCTGTATCCTTCTTATCCTATCTTACTTTTCTTCATAGAACTTATCAATGGTTGGTTTATATATCATTCAGTTTTTTTCCTTTAGACCATAAGCTTTTTATCAGAAGGACCTTTGCTGGGTTCATTGTTTTATCCCCACTGACACAAAATCAATGCCTGAAATTCAGTGAACATTGATTGAAATGAATTGAGTTATAAAAGGATATAATGCACAAGTATATTTACCAGAATTCATGTATTACTACTTTTACAAATTTTCATTTTGAATATTTAGAACCAACTGTAAGAGATATTAAAAGGGAATGTTTAGAGATATAGAAAAGTATAAAGCAGGAAAAAAGAAGATTCATGAACTGAATACTGGTCTTTTCCTGATAAAAATTAACAAAATAAAAATATAATGGTGAATATCATAATCAGTTTTACTGAGATTGATTTGAATATGACAGCAATTTTTTGACGATAATTGTTAACTCAGGACTAATTCAGCTGATGTGAGTTAGATGGATGTTCCTGCCTGCTTCAGTATTTCATAAAGTCTCTGCATTTTTATAGTTTTCTGTATATATGTTAAACAAAGGAAAATGAGTTGCAATAAACTATGTATTATTTATATTTGTCAGAGATGTTCAGATCATTTAAGTTGTCTTTTTATCTTCAACTTTTGACATTTTAATTATAATGTATCTTGATGTGGATCTTTTTGAATTCATCTTCTTAGGAATCTTTAGTCTTTCTGGATCTGGACATGTGTTTCCTTGCCCAAGTCAGGAATATTTTCAACCACTGCTTCTTCGATTACATTTTCTGCCCCTTTCTCTCTCTCTTCTTCAGGGACCCATATATTGCAAATATTATTCTGCTTAATGTTGTCTCATATAGGTCCCTTTAGCTACCTTCACTTCTTTTAATTCTTTTTCTTTTTGCTGTTCTGTTAGGTGAATTCCAGTGCTCTGTTTTCTAAATCACTTTTCTTCTGCTTCATCTGGTCTGCTGGTGAATCCCTGTTGTGTCTTTTTTAGGTTCAGTCATTGTATTCTTTATTTGTATGAAATCTTTTTGGTACTTTCTTACATTTTCCCTCTCTTTGTTGAAGTTTTCACTATGTTCATCTATTCTCTTTTTTTTGAAGTTCAGTAAGCATCTTATGACCATTATTTTGAACTCTTCATCAGGTGAATTACTCATCTACATTTCATTACTTTTTTTTCCCCTGATGTTTTATCTTGTTCTTTTATTTGGAACATTTTCCTGTTTCCTCATTTTCCTTGATTCTCTGTTTATCTCCATGCATAGGCAAAATAGCTACCTTTCCCTGTCTTGAAGGAGTACCCTTGTGTAGAAGATAAAAATTATATTTCTTTACTGCCCTACTCTTGGTTGTCACTAGAACTTTTGTGATTGTCTAAGCAGCCTAATTTATTCTTGATAGTTCCAGTTGTTGAGGGTATGCCAAGACCTGTCAGTGTCCCAAAGGGAAGGATCTCAGTCACCTAGTTTCAGGCTGATTGAAGACCATATGCTCAGGCAACAGCTTTTAAAGTATGGAAAAATATAGAGCCTGTGGGATCATAATTGTAAACCTTAAGGGCCTCCAGACCAGGTGATCTGAAGCCATTCCTTGAGCAACAATCATAAAAAATTGGGGCTTCAGATGACTATAAGCTACTTTCTGGGAGGTACCAGAGAGCTGTAGTAAGGCTGCAAGAAAGCACAAAGATGGTATCCCCTGGCCTACAGTTCATTGGGAACACCTCCACAGTCTTTATACATGTGTGGCAAACCTTAAGTCTGAAACTCCAGGACAAGTAAATAGGACTATTTCACAGAAAGATTAGGTGTGTGTTTCATTCTACTGTTTACCCTTGGGACGGTAGCCTGCCAAAAACTGTCTCTGCAATTATTACAGTCTTGTGGCACCTAGGAATGCAGATCTCCCTGGTACCAGAGCTAGGTGATCCACAAGCATCCCCTGTGTGGACTGTGTGTGCTTGCTTGTTTTAGTGAGGCAGCAAGAGAGCACAGGACCAGAGCACACCCATCAGTTTTCTTAGGGTTTTAAGAGAACACAAGGCCAGCACTACCAAGATAGAGGGAGAGCACATAAATGATATTAACCAGTGCCTCTCTCTCTATAAAGAGTCCCAACAGGCTCCTCCCTCCAGAAAATGTTTTAAGATTATAAAATAAATCTTTGCATATGGTCTAAGCACTTTTTAAGCTGCTGCTTTCAGCTAGTTCTTAGAGTAAGTCTGCACATGAGCCCCTTAAGAGAAGTATCTCAGTCTCCTGCCGCACTGTGGGTTTCCTGGGCATGAACTCTGTACATTTTCAAATACAGATGTTTTAAGGGCTCAATTATCTATTGTAGGTCCCAGAGGTTAGGGTGCTGATGTGAGACACAAACCCCTCACTCCTCATGGAGAAACTCTGGATTTGTGAGCTCCTATCCAATTGTAGATTGCTATGCCAAGGTGGAGTTTTTGGTGAGACCATGTCTTTACCTCTCTTATCTATCTCAGTGTAGCCCTTTCACCATTTGTTATGAAGGAGCTGTTCAACTAGCTTCCCAGTGTTTTTTAATTAGAGATTTTTTTATATGTACCTTTAGATTCAGTGCGTCTGGGAGCAGAGGAAGTTCAGTATCTCCGTACACCACCCCCTTGCAGGACCTCCCCCAAAGTTGTATTTTTTAAAGATTTTTATTTATTTATTTGACACACAGAGAGCACAAGTAGGGGGAGCAGCAGGCAGAGGGAAAGGGAGAAGCAGGCCTCCCACCATGTAGGGAACCCTGCATGGGCTCTATCCCAGGACCCTGGGATCATGACCTGAGCCAAAGGAAGACATTTAACCGACTAAGCCACCCAGGCACCTCAAAATGTCATATTTTTTAATGTTAACACCGTGCTATAGTTCTTTAAAACACTTAATAACTAGTCCCATTCTGTTTTCTCTGATCATTAAAAAGTTCTCCCTACATTCTTGTTTTGTTCTAAGCAGAATTGAAAGGATGTTCTTGCATTCCACTTTTTAATTTTGTTAATTAAGTCACTTATAAAACTCTCTGGGCCTTTCTGGTGGACAGAACTAAGAAATACTATGTATTTGTTTATGTCTAAGTGAATTCTTCCTTACTATTACACAGTTTTCACTTAAATGCAACTTTTAAAAAATATCTGTGTCTATTTTAACTTACTTTATACACTTGGTTCCTTAAATATCTAGGTGCAATTGCTTATTTGCTTCATTTTAAAAAACACCTACAATAATTTTGAAACAACAATACCAATAGTACAACTAAGATGATTGAATACACTTTAAGATTTTTTTTTTGAAGATTTTATTTTATTTAGAAGAAAGAAAGAAAGAGTGAAAATCCATAAGCAGGTGGGGGCAGTGAGTAAAGGGAGAGAGAGAAGCAGACTCCCTGCTGAGCTGGGAGCACTCTGGCTCCATCCCAGGACCCTGAGATCATGGCCTGAGCCAAAGGCAAACACTAAACTTACTGAACCACCCAGGTACTCCTAAAGTCTAAGATTACTTTCTGATTATTTTTGTCTTTAGAATAAATCTCATTAGAAACACTTAGTTGAATACTTGGTTTTAATGTCACTCGAAAAATACTTTTTTCTGAATGGTCATTTCACAAATTGATATGAAAATAAAATAGTTTATTTCAAATTTATTTCACTTAGGGGGAATTGAATATTGTCTTCATAGATCCAATTTTGTCTTTCAATTATGGATAGCATCTACATAATGCCAACATTAAAAAGTACATAAGAGAAATCTCATTTCCATCACTAGCTTCTCTAATATGTACTCTCATTTTCCCTGTAAGTAGTGCCTTTATTTGCATTTGCTTTTTCCCCTTCTACTGTTTCTTTATTTTTTCCATAGAAGCATAATATACACAATATTCCCATCCTGTCAATAAATTTTGCATACATGTATATGTTTGATACTATATATATATACTATATATATAGTTAATGTATATTTTTAAATTTTACATATTATGAGTACATTTTCGAAAAGGTATGTGTATAGACTATGTGTATATGTATATTTCCTTCCTCCTTTTGTAAACAAAGAAACTTATACCCTCTCTTTTTTTATCAACAGAATGTTCTAGATATTATTCCCTATCACTATTTGATAATATAATTAATTGATTTTTGCAAGTAAAATTTAACTACATCACTCTGTAGTTAAAGGAATTTATTCAACTAATTATGTATGGGTGGACATTTCGTGTCTTCTGGTTTTGGTATATTAAACATTGACTTGCCTTGTCTCTAAATCGCATTTTGTCTGTGTATTTTAGATAGGAAATGAGATTAGTATTGTTCGCTTAAAGGGTAAATGACTATGAAATTATGATAAATATTGCCAAAATCCTTACCACTTTGTTTTACAATTTTACCCTCCTACAAGCAAAGTATGCTATCTATAGACTCATTAACAGTCTGTTATCCAGCTTTTAATTTTTGTGTGTGTGTGTGTCATTCTGGTGTGTAAGAAATTATATCTCAGCACCATTTTAATGTTTTTTCAAAATATATTTTAATGACTACTATATTTTGTTATCTGGGATTTATCTGTTTCTGTCCTTTTGTCAGTTTTTCTGATAAATTGCTAATATTATTCTTCATTTTCAGTTGACCTATTAGATTGTGATGTAAGTTGATACCAGTTTGTAATTTGTTTTTCACTCAGCTTATTGTATTTTTCTTTATTTTTCTCCCTGTAGTGAAATTTATTAAGCTATTTTTTAAAAAATATTTTATTTATTTATTTGACAGAGAGATCACAAGTAGGCAGAGAGGCGGGCAGAGGGAGAGGAGGAAGCAGGCTCCCTGCTGAGCAGAGAGCCCGATGTGGGGCTCGATCCCCGGACCCTGGGATCATGACCTGAGCCAAAGGCAGAGGCCCCAATCCACTGAGCCACCCAGGTGCCCCTATTAAGCTATTTTTCTAATTACATCTGGATTTTGTGTAAGAATTTGAAAAGTCTCCAACTACAAATGAACTTAAATGTTTTCAGTATTACTTATTTTTGCAATTTTCATATTTCAGTTGGAATTTTTAATTGTTTAGTGTGAAGAACAGATCCAGTTTTATCATTTAAAAGGTATATATGGATACCAAATCCCCTCAATACCAATTTTTAAAAGGTGAAATTTTTCGCACTTATTTAAATGCCATCTTTAAGTATGTTATTTTTCCATAATTACTGCATATTATGGAATTTCTTTTTTATTTTACATTGATCTTTCCACCTATTTCTATACCACAGTATTGTTCTGATTATAAACGTTTTATAAAATGTTTTAAGAACTGACTGGTAATGTTTTTCAGAATTATCCTAGCTAGTCATCTTATTTTATGTTCTTATAGAATTTATATTAGGATTGACTAAACCTAGAGATAAAAAAGACATTTTTGTTAACATCATGTTACATGTATTAGAGAAAAACTAAGTATCATAAATCAATAATCATAAATCAGACTATCAAAAATACAGCTTATCTTTCCATTTGTTTATGTCTCTTTGTAAATTTCAGGAGGGTTTATAATTTTTTTCATATAGATTTGGCACAAGTTATAATAGATTTATGACCAGATATTTTATTTTACTTTTTTATATGTACCAGGTCTCTCTAACTTGTTTTTTATTTTATTATATATACTTAGATAACATTTATATGTTTATATATATATGTATTTATATGTTTATTTATGTTATACATCTATATAATTATCTAACTTTTATTATGTGTTATATATGTAAATAAATATACAACCATTTGTGTTATTTTATATGTTACCACTTAATGAATTACTTGATTTTGTGAAATTAGTTTTCAGTTGCCTCCTTCAGGATTTTCAGATATACAGACATCTCATAATGGAACTAGAGATAGATTTACCACTATTTTTTCTAAATTTTACACCTATAGTTTATTACTCCTATCTAATTATTTTGACAAGTGCCACCAATACTTGCTGAATAATGATATTATTGGCATTCTAGATTTGTTTCTGATTTTATCAAGTTAAATATAATGCTGAATTTTGGATGCCAGTATCTTTTTGAGTTTATCACTTTTCACTTCTGTCATCTATTTACTATCTTTTTATCTAATTATCATGATAAGGAAGCACATACTTAATTTCTAGATGTTTTATCACAAATACTTGTTCTCATCATAAATTTGCTTTTTGGCATCTAAGAAGATAACCCAGAATTTTTTCTTTAGATTTCTGTTGTGTGTGATGAATTTTATTAATAGTTTCTATCTATTGACACGTTCTTGCATTACTTTAATAAATTGCCTGTAACAGAAATTCTTCTAGAATTGTACTGAACTTACTTTCTCTTTCAATTCTCTTGATTTTCTGTCCTAAGAATTCAGACTATTTTGTGCACTGCAAATAACCACTGCTCACAATATTGTAAGATACATAATAGGTACTCTTTAAGTATAGTTGAGTGAATGACTATCTTAAAACATTAGTTTTGTCTTATTTTCATGACATATTTTCATTGTCAGCTCTTCAATGTCAACTTTAGTTCAAATGATTTATTGTTAATTATTATTATTAAAAACTCATTTAGTTTAAAATAACTCAATTTAAAATAAAACACACCACTTAGTTTAAAATTAATTCACTTAGGTAATATATTTCTTGAGATACTGGTTGAATTAATAAAAAAATTTTTGAAGCCTTTTCTTGACACTAATCTCTTCAAAATTTTCTGCCTGTTTCCCACCTACTTCTAATGCTCTGCTGGAACTCAGATGTGATTTGCATTTTCCCTCTTCACATATCTAACATTTCTTTGACTCATTCTTTCTTTTTCTACAGATGCTTGTAAGTTTTAAACTTTGTTCTTCATAAGCTTGCTTATTTATTTGTGTAAGAATAAATGACATATTTTTATCAAGTGCCTTATCAGCATTTAGAAAGAAGCTTATATTGTTATTTCTTTTGATATATTAACATTACTGATTTTATTTCAGACTTTTCAAATATGGAACATATTTAAGTTTGGTGGGGCTCTAGATCAGACTATAAGAACTGGTTCCTGATGTAGTGAAAAGAAGGGCCATCTGTACCCCAATGTTCATAGCAGCAATGGCCACGGTCGCCAAACTGTGGAAAGAACCAAGATGCCCTTCAACGGATGAATGGATAAGGAAGATGTGGTCCATATACACTATGGAATATTATGCCGCCATCAGAAAGGATGAATACCCAACTTTTCTATCAACATGGACGGGACTGGAAGAGATTATGCTGAGTGAAATAAGTCAAGCAGAGAGAGTCAATTATCATGTGGTTTCACTTATTTGTGGAGCATAACAAATAATATAGAGGACAAGGGTAGATGGAGAGGAGAAGGGAGTTGAGGGAAATTGGAAGGGGAGGTGAACCATGAGAGACTATGGACTCTGAAAAACAACCTGAGGGTTTTGAAGGGGCGGGGGGTGGGAGGTTGGGGGAACCAGGTGGTAGGTATTAGGGAGGGCACAGATTGCATGGAGCACTGGGTGTGGTGAAAAAACAATGAATACTGTTACGCTGAAAATAAATAAAAAATTTAATCAAAAAAAAAAAAAAAAAGAAAAGAAAGACATTCACCAGCACCCTATAGTTGATTGGTCATTAGTTTCAACAAAAATTCATTGACATTTGGATAATGTCAAATGAGACTTCAATAGAATTCTATGCATTACCAGGAGTGTTTTCATATATTACCCCTAAATTAATAAAAACTCTGATAACTATATTATTACAATAAATTATTTTGAGAAGCAAAAAAAAAAACAAAAAAAACTGGCTCCTGGTGAATTTCTTTATGTCCCATTAAATTACACTTGTTAGCATTCTGTTCAGATTTAATACCAATGTTTATAAATATAATATTAATCACTTCTTTTTACTTCCATTTTTTACATCACTTTAATATGTAAATTACATTCATGCTTATATTTTCAAATTATTTTCATGGAATTATATTTGATTTTAGATAATTTGAAGAAATTCAATAATATCAATAAAAACTATTTAGAAACTTCTAATAGTTAAACATTGATAAATATTATTTTTCTTTGTTTTTTTAATTTAAATTCAATTAATTAAGATATTGTATATTATTAGCTTCAGGAACATACCACTTTAGACACTTAAATGTATTATGTGACATTCTGTTGTTTTCAGGTAAAAACTAAATAAAGCAGTCACTACATTCTGAAATCCCCACAAGGAAATTGTTATCTTGCTTTCCAGCTTCATCTCTGTATTTTAACCCTAACCATGTCTTATTTGCTGGTGCTTCATTTCTGTACACTGACACACTTTGTGTTTCCTTTGTTCAAATTTGTTGATAAGCAAAGACTGTATCTTTATGTTTTTTTTTTCCCCCCTAAATGTTTAGTTTTTTTAGAGGGCTTTAAAACACTGACAGTAATCTTTGACAAGGGTGTCAAGATAAACAAAAGGAAAAAGATACTCTCTTTAGCAAATGGTGTTGGGAAAACTGGATATCAACATGTGAAAGAATGCAAGTAGACCCTTATCTTATACCACACACATAAATCAACACAGGATGGATTAAAATGGATTAAAGACTTAAACATATATCCAAAAGCTGTAAAACTCCTAGGAGAAAACATAGGGGAAGAGCTTCTTGGTGTTGGCCTTGGCAATGATTTATTTAGCATGATACCAAAAGCACAGGCTACAAAAGCAAAAATAGGCAAGTAGAACTATATCAAACTCAAAAGCTTCTGCACAGGAAAGGGAAAACTACAGAATAAAAAGGTAACCCACCGAATGGGAGAGAATATTTGCAAACCATATATCTGATTAGGGGTTAATATCCAAAAGACATTGTAAACTTCTGTAACTCAATAGCAAAAAACGAAATGATCCAGTTAGAAAAGTGATAAAGGGAAGGACTTGAAAAGGCATCTCTCTAGATTCATAATGGCCAGAGGTATATGAAAAGATTTCGACTTTAGTCAGCATCAGGAAATGTAAATCAAATCCACAGTGACATATTACCTCACATCTGTTAGGATGTCTTCCCATAAGAGAAGAAGAGGAGAAGGAAGAAGAAAACGAAGAAAATAAGTGCTGACAGGGCATGGAGAAATTGGAATCTTATACATTGTTGGAGGGAATGTAGAAGATACATCTGCTATGGAAACAAAAAAAGGAGGTTCCTCAAAAAATGAAAATATAATGACCATATTATCCAGCAATTCTACTTTTGGATATATACAGAGTAATTAAAATCAGGATCTTGAAGAGATATTTGTAATCTCATGTGTATAGCAACATTATTCATGGTAGCCCAAGGAATGCAAACAACTAAATGTCCATCAGTAGATGAATGGGTGAAGAAAATTTAGTGTGTATGATAGAATATTATTCAGCTTTAAAAAAGAAGGAAATCCTGCCATAAGCAGCAAACATGGATGAACCTAGAAATCCTTATGCTGAGTGAATTAAGTTGTCACAGAAGGACAAAGACTGCATGATGTCACTTAAATAAGGTAACTAAAAAAATCAAAATCATAGAAATAGTCAGTAGAATGTTGGTTGTCAGGAGCTGGGGGAGATTAGGAAACAAGAGTTGTTTGATGTGTATGAAGTTTTAGTTATGTATGAAGAATAAGTTGTAGCAACCTCCTATATAATAGTGTGTATATAATTAACATAATTATAATTTAGTATTGTACACTTAGAAATTTGCTAAGAGGAAAGATCTCCTGTAAAGCATTCTTCCCATACAAAAAAGAAAAAAATTAGAGGGGCCAGAGGACATTTTTGAAGGCGGCTGATATATTTATTACCTTGGTTGTGGTGATGGTTTCACTAGTGTATGAATATCTCCAAACTCATATATTAAATATGTCCAGTTTTTTTATATTATGCATCAATAAATCTGTGTAAAACAAAGATTGGCCAAATGGGTAAAAATAAATAATTTATGGACATCCAATATTACTTTTGTGGTAAACTTTAGGTCTAGTAACCTCTCAACATAAAGACCAGTGATTTTCCAAATGAATTTATTGAGTACAAAACCATGTATTAGAAATTCTAATCCCTATCTATCTAGCATCTATCTATCTATCTATCTATCTATCATCTTCTTCTCTATTTATTTTTATCTATTTATATAAATAAAAGGATCTTTGCATTTTGAAAAAATTTATCACCAGGTTTAGGGAACTGAACATTGTTCAGAAAGATTGAACCATATTGCAATTGCAACTTCATCCCTCTTTTTCACTCTGTGTCTTTTGCAGACCACAGTCTGTTCATTTTCAGGATTTATTATTTACTTGATGTGCCATCCCTGTTGACAGATTTAAGCTCTTTTTTCTACCTGTTATTGTTTTTTTTTTTCTTTTATGTGTCATCATCTGACAAACTCCTGATCAGTCATCAGAAATGAGTTCAAATGTAGGATTCAGAAAGAATCTTTCCCGTGTTACATCTAGATATTATCTCTCCTTCCTTTGCCTACTTATTGTTGTTTTACATAAATATTATAGCTTTTTATCTTTTTATATCTTTTATGAATATGAGCCCCTCAATGACTGAAATGACAATAACTTCTTTATTTTCCTTTTTATAAATGACAACAGAAATATATACATGCATACACGTACACAAATGAGCTATATGATACTTCAGAATGATGGTAAAAACTGTACATTATATTCTTTATACGTAGCATATTGCTCTGCCCATAGTGCTCTCTGCTCTGTCATTTTCCTATTCCTATAGTTCTCAGTAAGTGTACATATTTGAATTGCCTGCAGACCTTTTAAAATATGGATATTTCTGGTCTTTGCCATGAAGGGTTAAAGTGTGCATTTGAACCAGAGCCTTAGATTATTGTGGTGCAGGCAGTCCATAGATAGCACTTTGAGAAGCACAGGCAGACTACACTAAACATTTTAATACATGTGGGACTCCACTGAAGCATAAGATAAAATGGACCATACGTGTTAAACCAAGATAGTGTCAGATTAATTTAGACTACATTTTTAATGAAGTTTTTGTGGAAATGCTCTTGCACCACTAGATGTCATTGTTAATGTCTCATTCATTTTGTGAAAAATGATATGTGAAGTTTTCCTTCCCTTGTATTTAGACTTTAGATTTGTGAAAGGGGATAATTAATTCTATAATTTGGGACAAAGCAGACAATATCTTCGTATACATACATACTTTCCTTGTACTCTTTTATTTTCCCAATAAGCCTCAGATTGCTATGTTCCTGGTTATGTCAATAAAAGGCGAGTGAGCTTTAATACCTCTGAAACCAAGTATGCCAAGGTAGGGAACAGTGACTAGAGCTGATGCCATCTACCTCTGCGACATATCAAGTGAAAGGCTTTCTGCCTCTCTATCGATCTACACATTTAGACGGCTTTGACAAGCATGCTATTTTAGCAAGAAACAATACAAAGAGCAGAAAAAAACAATCTTCATTGTATTTAAGCCTCAGGCTTCTCTGGGCTTCAGCCTGAGGGAACTGCATTCTTCTTCATAGGATGCAATTGTTGTCTGAGCTGAAATTTCCAATAGACTGAGAATTATTTTCAATTACATTGAGTTAGACATGACCTTAAGGTAGAATTTTATATTAAGTAGATAACTGATGGTTGTTATTACAAGAAAAAGACACACAAGTTGTAGGAATAGCAAACAAAATAAGTTGAATAAAGAACTGAACTGTTATTGAATGTTCAGAATAAGAGGGTATTCCAATAGGCCACTGTTGTTTGGCTCACTTTGGTCCCCTTTGCAATAATCAGTATTGAGCTTAAAAAAAAAAGATTCTGAGGGTTTCATGGGGGAAAAAAGTGTGTTTAGGTATTTATATATAAGTTTTGATTCTCGGTTTTGATTGGCATTCTTTTCAATTTTTGTTATAGAACTACTTTCAAAACTTTTAAAGCATGAATTATTTAAAAACTGCTTTCAAAACTGATACCTAAACTAAAGGCTATATACTCTGCCAAATAATAAAGCTATTCCTTTCCTGAAGTTTTTATTCATTCTTGAATTCATTTATTTTCAAATACTTATTATTCCATAGCTATTTTTAGAACATCAGAAGTATGTGAAATATTATAATTAGTTTTTGCTACTAATATATCCCACATAATATTAATTTCTCTCTGTAAATTCACTGAAGAATCACTACAATGTCTTATGTCATAAGAAAGAAACTTTAGAAAACATTTTAATCAGTAATAAAATGTCTAACTAGGGAAAAGATAGTGAGTCTTCTCCAGATGTACAAGTCTAACTAAATCAAATATTCAGACAATTTAATTTTATAATAACTAAGATTTAGTTGGCAAATAACCATTCTCTATATCCATTATCCTTTCTAGTTATTCAAGGAAATGCCTTACTATTTATGTAAAAAATACTGCTTTCAAAAAAGCTAATAATTCCTTTTGTTCAGTTATCAATCCATTAAAAATAGTATAATAGTTTTCTAAATGAATAGATTTGTTACACAGGTAAATACTCAGAAATATCTTTTGCTATGAAGTTTTGATATAAGACATTTTCTTCCATTTTATATGTAGAATCCAAATTAATAGTCTGTTTTCTAAAAAAATAATCCTTTTGAATGTATTCAATTAAGCCTATACTTCAAGAGATATATGGGTAATGCGTTTTAACATGTACTGCTCATACATCTTTTTTCAAAATATAATTCAGCAATCTACTTAATTTAGGTATGTTATCATTTTTTATATTTGTAGAGAAGAGTAACACATTTCATCATCATGAATTAATCATTCTTAAAAGTTCGCATCTATGTTGATTTTCCCAAGCACATTTGGAAAAAAAAAAAACCCGTATATTAGGTAAGAAGTGCTGTGTTATATTTTCATGTTTTCTCATGATTCACTGCTTCCGTTGATTGTACAGGGTTGGACAATTGAAAGGAGTCACAGAAAATCACAGGTTTATGCTTATATAAACCTTTAATAAATGTAAATGATAAAGCACAAGGGGAGAAAGTATAAGCAGTCATGAAGATGCCTGAATATTTGTAGGCACAGAAGTCAGAATCTTTTTTTTTTTTTTTTTTAAGATTTGTTTATTTCTTTCAGAGAGGAAGAGAGTGAGAGAGCAAGCAGGGTGGGGTGGGGGGCAGAGGGAGAGGAAGAGAGAAAATGTTGGAGCAGACTTCCCTCTGAGTGTGGAGCCTGAGACAGGGCTCTGTCCCGGGATCCTGAGGTCATGACCTGAGCTGAAATGAAGAGCTGGCCACTTACCTCACTGAGCCACCCTGGCACTCCAACCAGTATTTTTTCTTAGTCACATAGTATACACTCCATCTTTGGTTTATGAACCATCAAGATATCTGCAACATATCTCTGTTTCAGGCATGAGTTTACTAAGGCATATTTTTTTTTTTAAAGATTTTATTTATTTATTTGTCAGAGAGAGTGAGCACAGGCAGACAGAGAGGCAGGCAGAGGCAGAGGGAGAAGCAGGCTCCCTGCTGAGCAAGGAGCCCGATGTGGGACTGGATCCCAGGACGCTGGGATCATGACCTGAGCCGAAGGCAGCCGCTTAACCAACTGAGCCACCCAGGCGTCCCTACTAAGGCATATTTTATACCTCATTGGTCAAGACTCTATAAAGCTCAGCTCTTTAAGAGGTTTGTAATGTGCAAACCATCCATTGAAACTCTAGGGGAGTTTCAAACTTTTAATAGTGCATTACAAATCCGAATTAGCTTACCTCATCCTTATTTTGGCCAGGGGTCAGTACCAGCCCTCCAGGCAGACCCAGAGATTAGCATAGGCTATCCTAGTCCCAGTTGTAAAATGATTCTTACACAGTACTTAAACAGGGCAAGTCATTTAAGACCTCTGTGGCTCAATGTCCTCGGTATTTATATTTTAATATCTTGATGATGTTATTAATAATATTATTAAGATATTAATGAAAAAGAAAAGTCAAGTTTGCAAGCCTGTCATTAAGAAAGTAAGCTTCTTTTGGCAGCTAGCAATTTCTGCTTATGTTTTTTCACAACCTCAGAAACCTAAAATGACCTCCTCTTTCAGTTAGATAAAATCAGAAGTGTCCTTCCTTAACCTCTAAGCTGAGCTTTTCCAAATCTACCTATGCAGAGTCAGAAAAAGTATAAAAAACTTCTTTAAAGCAACAATTTCAGCTTTATTAATATCCATTTTCTTGTGTTGTAGACGCAAATAGACTCTTTCCTTTTTCTTTTTCCATCTCATATGCCATATCCATTTCTTGTCATTAAATGCCTAGAGGCTGAGTAATGTAGGTGTTGCATATATTTTTAAATAATATGAAATGGAGACTTGGATAAAAAAATAAGTTGATCTTCTCAAAATATGTTGCTTTCTTTTTATCTTTCTTGACAGCATACAAAGTATCTTGTTCTTATTGTTGCATGGTTAGCCAGTCATTATAATTTTTTTTCTGTATAAACTAAGTATTTTTCCTCAACTGTCTAAATATATAAATTAGATTTCAGCTTAGCAATTGCTAAACCTTAAGCTTAAATCACTATTGACTTTAGATTAAGCTGCCAAAAACTTTTCTAAAAAACAAAGAAAATTCTGTGATAGAGAATATATGTAAAAGTGGTATGATAGAGAGTATATATATGAATTCTTGTGATAGTTCTTTAAGTTTGATTGAAATATCCTTAAATAAATATTAAAACATTTACAATTGAAAATGTATGTTCTCCTAATAATACTAGGTTGGCTTTGATTTATACTCATGTAGAGTGAATCAAGATAAGAAATTAGATAGGAACAAAGTGATTATAACAAAAGCAGCTGATAAAAAATATTTGATTACAAAGGTTCTATGTATTAAATTTATACAAATACATCCATAATCTTTCATCATATTTTGTTCAATCTTATCTTAAAATTCCATTGTCTTTCTTTTTTGAATCATAGTTCTGTCATCCAGAAAGTATGAGTGGCAACACAATAGCATATATGCCCACATAGTCCAAGACATAAGTGTATTTGTGGATTAAAATTATACATTTTTTGTTCCTGTCAGGGCTTCTTTATTAACAATGTTGATAACTTAACATGTTTTTAAAATAAAATCACCAAAGAATATCAAGGAAATTAGAACAGCTAAAATATAAACAGTTGAAATGTATAAACTTAATGACTACAAACTAGAGAATTTTTAATAAGTAATTGAGATCATCATATTCATGGTGGTCTTTATTACCCTTTATTACCATAATAATAAGTGCTAGTGTGTAGACTTTTTAAGGAAGAAAGTTATATTTATTGTAATTTTACATGCAAAAAAATCATTTTAGTGTAAAACTGGAACACTCTATGTCTGGAGCAAATAAATGTGGGGAATTAGGGTACTGTATCCCAACCCAGTAAAGGAAAGACATAAATCCCAAGGCCCAAAGTTGGCTTTCAGGAACTAAGTATTGCTAGATTACCTGAGGTATGCAGGTTAAAAGAAAAATAGAATAAAATAATATTAATTGGGAAAGAAAGCCACAGGCCAAATCCTGTGAAATCTTCCAGGCCATAATAAGGGCTCGGAATGTTTTACAATTGTGGGTAAAGAGAGCTTGTGTCAGGAGAATAACAAATTCTAGATCACATTTTTAGGAGATACTTTTGAACTGCTGGCCAGAGAATGGTTACTTGAAGAATAAACACAAATTTAAGGAAAACAGGAAGGAGGTTATCATAATAGTCCAAACAAGATACAATGTGACTTGATGTTTGTTGTTTGCATTGCAGTTGCATATAAGTTAATAAATTTAATATGTATTTATAATATAGATATGAATGAAGTTCCCCAATTTGCAGTAGAAAATATGAAGAAGATAATGAAGGAAAACAGGAGAATGTAAAAGAGTAAACCTGTATAGTTGTAGTTGAAGAGGAAAACATTCTACATACTCAGCATAATTACATTTATCTATTCTAAAAGTTAAAACCATAAAAACAATTTGAATTTACTGGATGTCACTGTAAGCTTATCGGGACTCCTTTAAAAATGTCAGTTTTTGGAATGACCCTATTGAAGTTTACCTTACAACCTTAGAGTCTACTTCCTTCTCCTGCTGAATTTCAGGATGTTTCATCTTCATTACCTCAATGATATAAAAGTCATCCTCTTCTTCTGATCACAGAACAATTATTGGAGTAGGTCTTAGATTGTCCCTAAATTTGATGTATTAAGAAATCACAGTGTGTTGTCCCCAGAATCTGGCTTATTAATACTATTCTTATTCCTTCTATTGCAGATTGTAAGAATTGCAAAGTCTTGTAACAAATTTTGAGGATTTTTTTTTTCTTTCTCTCTATGCAATAGAGTTGAGGAAAATGAGTCAATATAGCATGAGTGGGAGTTTTTTATCAACATGGGATATGTACAAGAATTGAGTAAAATGAGGACTGAAAGGCCCATTATATTATTAATATAAATTTCAACAGTGACCTTAAGAAGAACCGATTAGTGGAGAGATAAGAATGAAAAGGATAATAGAATGTGTGATGAGAAGATAGTATATGTGCTGCTGAAGAGAGCACTGTGATGAGAAGATAGGCATGATATGCATAAGCGTACTTTTTGGATTTTGTCTAGAAAGAGGCTGTAAGAAACAATGCATTGGGTAATGTAAGAAGAGGGAACAAAAGAGAATATTATTTAGAAATATTTGAAGTGTGTTATAAACTATTCAACAGTTAAATGGTTTGATCAGGTAAATCATGTATGCCAGAGACTCTTAATTCTTTAAAGGCAGGAATTCATTTCTGAATATCTTTTGTCAAGATGAAGGCCTAGTTGAGGACAGGCACACAGATAATTTTGAATAACTGAGTACATTAATTACCAAGTGATCCTAAGCCAAATTTCTTACCTTGAAATATTGCCTTATTTGTTTTGGTTATTAACTTTAGAAAATGACCCACTTCCATTTATTAAACTTCTTATCAGAAAATCAATATCTTATCATCTATTTACTCTGCTGACCTTAGCAATGTTTTAACCACTCATACATTAAACATTTTATTCTATGTATTGTTCTATGTATTTGGAAACTTGGATGTTTCTAGTATTACTTAGGGGAGTATTGGATTCATTTAGATTTAACAACTGTAGTTTCCTATATCACATACTGTCAGTAATTCTCAAATATCAAAATCCAAATGCTAAAACATTGAGGGACAGCTTAGATTGCTGGAGTCTCCTCTAACATTGAGAGAACTATTACTGCTATTACTTAATTCTGTTCAATGGTAAGTGACTTGTGTCTGGGCCTTAGGACTTCTGATAAAGAAAAGCACAGGGCAAGCAAGATTTAGTTTAAGCTTCTGGAAAAGGAATTCAGACATAATGAGAACTTTGAAGATAAAATGTTTCAAAGAATTTTAACTAAGAAGAGTTTCCCATTTACAGATCAATAAATAATAAAATGAGTACAAAAGCATTAAAATTATACCAAAGTAATCTTGATATCTAGTTTCAGTTTATCAAAGATAATATAAAGTACATAATTTTAAACTAAACACAGAAGAAAAAAAGGTGTAATTAAATTAGTAGGAACATCAGCATATTGATTTTTTTCTGTGGAGCACTTTTTTTTTTTTTTTTTTTAAAGATCTTATTTATTTATTTGACAAAGAAAGAGTAGAAGTAGACAAAGTAGCAGAGGGAGAGGGCCAAGCAGGCTCTGGGTAGGCAGGAAACCTGATGCAGGGCTTGATCCCAGGATGCTCAGATCATGACCAGAGCCAATAGCAGCTTAACTAATTGAGCCACCTAATACCGAGAGCACATTTTTTTTTTTTAGATATTTTTAAATTCCAGTATAATTAACACACAGTGTTACATTAGTTTCCCATGTACCATATAATGATTCAGTGCTAATCACTGTAAATGTACTCTTAATCCCTTTCACCCTTTTAACCCACACCCCTACCTACCTCCCTTCTGGAAACCACCAGTTTGTTCTTTATATTTAAGAGTATTTTTTTTAATTCTTTTTTTGGTGCTCATTTGTTTTGTTTGTCAAGTTGCATATATGATTGAAATCATGTGGTATTTTTTTTCTCTGATTTATTTCACAAAGCATTATTACCTCTTGATCCATCCATATTATTGCTAATGGCAAGATTTTGTTCCTTTTTATGGCTGAATAATATTCCATTCTATATCTATACCAGGTGTTCTTTATCCATTCATCAGTCAGTGGACACTTGGATTGCTTCCATATTTTGGCTATTGTCAATAATGCTACAATAAACATAGGGGTGCATATATCTTTTCAAATTAGTGTTTTCATATCCTTTGGTAGATATCCAGTAGTAGAAATACTGGATCATATGGTAATTCTATTTTTAAGTTTTTGAGGAACCTCCATACTCTTTTCTACAATAGCTTTACTAATTTGCATTCCCTCAAACAGTGCACAAGGGTTATTTTTTCTCCATGTTCTTGCTGACATTTGTTGTTCCTTGTGTTTTTGATTTTAGCCATTCTGGCAGGTGTGAGGTGATATTGTAGTTTTGATTTACATTTCCCTGATGATGAGTGATGTTGAGCATCTTTTCATTTGTCTGTTCACTGTCTGGATGCCTTCTTTGGGGAAATGTCTGTGTCTTCTGTCCATTTTTTTTTTTTAAGATTTTATTTATTTATTCGACAGACAGAGATCACAAGTAGGCAGAGAGGCAGGCAGAGACAGAGAGGGGGAAGCAGGCTCCCCGCTGAGCAGAGAGCCCAATGCGGGGCTTGATCCCAGGACCCTGAGATCATGACCTGAGCCAAAGGCAGAGGCTTAACCCACTGAGCCACCCAAGCACCCCAAAGATATCACTTTTTCACCATTGAGTATGATGTTTCTTGTGAGTTTTTCATACATGATTTTTATTACGTTGAGATATTTTCCCTTCAAACCACTTTGTTGAGGTTTTTATCATAAATGTGCTATGTCAAATGCTTTTTCTTAATCTATCAAAATGATCATGTGGCTTTAATCTTTTCTCTTATTGATGTGATGTATCATGTTTGTCGATTTGTGAATATTGAACCAGCTTTGCATCTCAGAAATAAATCCTATTTGATCCTGATGAATAAGTTTTTAAAATGTATTGGTGGATTTGGTTTGCTAATATTATGTTGAGGGTATTTTCATCTCAGTTCATCAGATATATAAAACTGTAGGGGTGTTTTGTTTTGTTTTGTTTTTGTTTGTGTTTGTGTTTTTTGTAGTGTCTTTATTTGGTTTTGGTATCAGGGTAATCTTGGTCTCATAGAATAATTTGGAAGCTTTCCTTCCTTTTCTACTTTTTGGAATAGTTTAAGACAAATAGATATTAACTCTTTTTTTAAATGTTTGGTAGATTTCACCTATGAAGCTGTCTAATCCTGGCCTTTTGTTTGTTGGGATTTTTTTTTTTTCTGACTCAATTTCATTGCCAGTAGTTGGTGTGTTCAAATCTTCTATTTCTTTGACTCAGTATGGAAGGTTATGTTTCTAGGAATATATCTATTTCTTCTAGGTTGTCCAGGTTGTTGGCATATAATTTTTCATTATGTCATCTCACAATTTTTTGTATCTCTGTGATCTCCTTTGTTACTTCTCCTCCTTCATTTCTGATTTTGTTTATTTGAATTCTTTCTCTCTCTCTTGTTCTTATTGTTGTTATTGTTGTTTTGAGTCTGGCTTATAATTTTTGTTGATCTTTACAAGGAACCAGATCCTGGTTTCATTGATCTTTTCTAGTTTTTTTTTTTTTTTAAGTTTCTATTTTGTTTATTTCTACACTAATCTTTATTATTTCCTTCCTTCTCCTGGTTCCCGGTTTCATTTGTTCTCTTCTAGCTCCTTTAGAAATAAATTTAGGCTGTTTATTTGAGATTCTTCTTGGTTCTTCTGGTAAGCCTATATTGCTATAACCCTTTCTCTTAGAACAGCTTTTGCTACATCCAAAATGTGGAACACTAATTTTTAGAAAATTCATTTGTAAAGAAAATACCCATGTTGGGACAGAAAATAATAAATGAGAAATAAAAAGAAAAGCACATGCAATTGTTTTACTTAAATATTGTGTCTGAATGTCAAATACTGTAGAAATAGAACTAAGATTTTAAAGATTTTTATTTACTTATTTGACAGACAGAGATCAGAAGTAGGCAGAGAGGCAGGCAGAGAGAGAGAGGAGGAAGCCAGCTCCCTGCTTGAGCAGAGAGCCCAATGCAGGGCTCAATCCCAGGACCCTGAGATCATGACCTGAGCCAAAGGCAGAGGCTTTAACCCACTGAGAGTCACTCAGGCTCCCCAGAACTAAGATTTTAGAAATGACTAAGTAATGATGGACTTTCTCTAAATTCTATTCCTAGCGAGTGTCTGGCTTCTTGTTGAATATATCCAGACCCATTGTGTGAGTGACTATATGCTCCACTGTCTCTTCCTTGGGTCTTGCTCATTTTCTGAGGCTGATTCTTCAGGTTTTTTCTTTATTTTGAGGGTTTCTCTGGCTCCTCCAGTTCTACTTTTTCATAATAAATCCAGAATCATTATCAGTAATTGCCAGAAACTGCATATGTAAATAAAATCCCCTAAGCTCTTTCTTACCTCCTCATTTTGTAGTACAGGCAGTTTATTTAAATTTATTTTTAAATTTTTTATCATGTTTTGTTAGTCAACATAAAATACATCATTAGTTTTTGATGCAGTGTTCCAAGAGTCTCTGTTTATGTACAACACACAGTGCTCCATGCCATACATGCCCTCCCACTGCCAGGCTCACTCATCCCCCCAACTCCTTCCCCTCTAAAACCCTCAGTTTGGGGCACCTGGATGACTCAGTCATTAAGCATCTGCCTTTGGCTCAGGTCATGATCCCAGGGTCCTGAGATTGAGCGCCACATTGGGCTCCCAGCTCAGTGGGGAGCTTGCTTCTCCCTCTGCCTACTGCTCCAACTCCTTGTGCTTTGTCTCTCTCTGTCAAATAAATGAATAAAATCTTTTAATACATACATACGTACATACATACATAAAACTCAGTTTGTTTTTCAGAATCCACAGTCCATCATGGTTCATCTCCCCCTCTAATTTCCCCCAATTCATTTTTCCTTTTCTTCTCCTAATGTCTTCCATGTTATTCCTTATGTTCCATAAGTAAGTGAAACCATATGATAATTGAATTTCTCTGCTTGACTTACTTCACTCAGCATAATCTCCTCTAGTCCCATCCATGTTGATGCAAAAGTTGGGTATTCATCCTTACTGATGGCTGAGTAATATTCCATTGTACATATGGACCACATCTTTATCCATTTGTGTGTTGAAGGGCATCTCAGCTCTTTCTACAGTTTGCCTATTGTGGACATTGTTGCTCTGAACATTGGCATACCTATGGCCCTTCTTTTCACTACATCTGTATCTTTGGGGTAAATACCCAGTAGTGCAATTGCCAGGTCATAGGGTAGGTAGCTTTATTTTTAATTTTTTGAGGAATCTCCACACTGTTTTCCAAAGTGGCTGCACCAACTTTCATTCCCACCAACAGTGTAAGAGGATTCCCCTTCCTCCACATCCTCTTCAAGGATGTTGTTTATTGTTTCCTGTTGTTGTTTCCTGCCTTGTTAATCTTTGCAGTTCTAACTGGTTTGTTGTTTCCTGCCTTGTTAATCTTTGCATTTCTAACTGGTGTAAGGTGGTATCTCATTGTGGTTTTGATTTGAATTTCTCTGATGGCTAGTGATGATGAACATTTTTTCATGTGTCTGTTAGCCATTTGTATGTCTTCATTGGAGAAGTGTCTGTTCATGTCTTCTGCCTGTTTTTTGACATGATGACGAACATTTTTTCATGTGTCTGCTAGCCATTTGTATGTCTTCATTAGAGAAGTGTCTGCTCATGTCTTCTGCCCATTTTTGACATGATTATCTGTTTTTTTGGGTGTTGAGTTTGAGAAGTTCTTTATAGATCTTGGATATCAGCCTTTTGTCTGTAGTGTCATTTGTGAATTTCTTCTCCCATTCTGTGGGTTGTCTCTTTGTTTTGTTGACTGTTTTCTTTGCTATGCAGAAGCTTTTTATCTTGATGAAGTCCCAAAAGTTCACTTTTGCTTTTGTTTCCCTTGCCTTTGGAGACATGTCTTGGAAGAAGTTGCTGTGGCCAACGTTGAAGAGGTTATTGCCTATGTTCTCCTCTAGGATTTTGATGGATTCCTATCTCCCATTGAGGTATTTAAAACATTTTGAGTTTGTCTTTGTGTATGGTGTAAGAGAATGGTTGATTTCATTCTTCTATACATAACTGTCCAATTTTCCCAGAACCATTTGTTAAAGAGACTGTCCTTTTTCCACTGTATATTTTTTTCCTGCTTTGTTGAAGATTATTTGACCATAGAGTTGAGGGTCCATATCTGGACTCTCTTACTCTGTTCCATCGGTCTGTATGCCTGTTTTTGTTCCAGTACCATGCTGTCTTGGTGATCATAGCTTTGTAATAAAGCTTGAAATCAGCCAACGTGATGCTCCAGCTTTGCTTTTCTTCTTCAACATTTGCGATTCGGGGTCTTTTCTGGTTCCATACAAATTTTAGGATTCTTTGTCCCAGCACTTTGTAAAATGCCAATGGTATTTTGATTGGGGTGGCATTGAATGTATAGATTGCTCTGGGCAGTATAGACATTTTAATAACGTTTATTCTTCCAATCCATGATCATGGAATGTTTTTCCCTCTTTTTGTGTTTTCTTCAATTTCTTTCATGAGTGTTCTGTAGTTCTTCAAGTTTAGATCCTTCACCTCTTTGGTTAGGTTTATTTCAAGGCATCTTATGGTTTTTGGTGCTATTGTAAATGGAATCGGTTCTCTAATTGCCCTTTCTACAGTTTCATTGTTAGTGTATAAGAGAGCAACTGATTTTTGTGCATTGATTTTTTATCATGCCACATTACTGAATTGCTGTATGAGTTCTAGCAATTTGGGGGTGGAATCTTTTGGGTTTTCCACATAAAATATCATGTCATCTACAAAAAGAGAGAGTTTGACTTCTTTGCCAATTTGAATACCTTTTATTTCTCTGTGTTGTCTGCTGTTGCTAGGACTTCTAGTACTATGTTGAACAACAGTGGCAAGAGTGGGCATCCTTGTCATGTTCCTGATCTCAATGGGAAGACTCTCAGCTTTTCCCCAATGAGGATGATATTCGTAGTGGGTTTTTCATACATGGATTTATGAAGTTGAGAAGTCTTCACTCTATCCCTATGCTTTGAAGAGTTTTAATCAGGAAAGGATCCTGTATTTTGTGAAATGCTTTTTCTGCATCAATTGAGAGGACCATGTGGTTCTTCTCTTTTCTTATTGATTTGTTCTATCACATTGTCTGACAAATGTTGAACCACCCTTGCATCCCAGGGATAAATCTCTCCTGGTCATGGTGGATAAACTTTTTAGTGTACTGTTGGATCCTATTAGCTAGGATCTTGTTGAGAATCTTGGCATTCATAATCATCAGGGATATTGGTCTGGAATTCTCCTCTTTGATGAGGTCTTTGTCTGATTTGGTGATCAAGAGAATGCTGGCTTCATAGAAAGAGTCTGAAAGTTTTCCTTCTTTTTCCATTTTTTGAAACAGCTTCAGGAAAATAGGTATTATTTATTCTTTAAATGTTTGGTAGAATTCCTCAGGGAATCCATCAGGTCCTGGACTCTTGTTTTTTGGGAGGTTTTTGACCACTGCTTCAATCTTGTTACTAGATATTGGTCTATTCAGGTTGTCAATTTCTTCCTGTTTCAGTCTTAGAAGTTTATAGTTTTCCAGGAATACATCCATTTCTTCTAGATTGCTTAACTTTTTGGCATATAACTGTTGATATTAATTTCTGATGATTGTTTCTGTTTCCTTGGTGTTAGTCATAATCTCTCCCCTTTCATTCATAATTTTATTGATTTGGTTCCTCTCTGTTTTCTTTTGGATTACTTTGGCCAGTGGTTTATCGATCTTATTAATTCTTTCAAAGAACCAGGTTCTAATTTTATTGATGTGTTCTAGTGTATCTTTAGTTTCTAACTCATTGATCTCTGTTCTAATCTTAATTATTTCCCTTCTTGTGCATGGGGTTGGCTTAATTTGTTGTTCTTTAAGGTGTAAAAAGAGTTTGTGTATTCGGGGTTGTTCAATTTTTTTTTTTTTTTTAGTGAGGCTTCGATGGCTATGTATTTCCCACTTAGGACTGCCTTTGCCGTACCCCATAGGTTTTGGACCAATGTGTCTTCATTCTTTTTGGTTTCCATGAATTGTTTAAGGTCTTCTTTGATTTCCTGGTTGATCCAAACATTCTTGAGCAGAATGGTCTTTAGCTTCCAAGTGTTTGAATTCCTTCCAAACTTTTTCTTGTGATTGAGTTCCAGTTTCAAAGCATTGTGGTCTGAGAATATTCAGGGAATAATCTCAATCTTTTGGTACAGGATGAGACAGTACAAGCATTTTGAATAATTTGCATATTCATTGTTTGGAAACCAGTTCCTTTGTACATTTTGTTCTTTCCATCTAGATTGTTTTCTTTCTTTGTCTCCCTTTTTACTACCTCAACTTTTCACTTAAGTATTTATTATTCTTCCTTAAAGGAAACCCTAAGAACATCATCTTTTCTTGAAAGCTCTTTCTGATGCCCCAGGCAAAATGCTGTATTTGCTTTTAAAGTATTTGTTGTTTTTGTCTTTGTGTTCCCATAAAATGGATAAGTATAAATATTCTCAGCATTTATGTGATAGATTCAAGGTAGCCAAAAGTGTTTGGCATAGAAGGCACTCAGTAAATGATATCATCATCATCGTCATCATTATTAAACATATATGCAGGTTTAAAAACCAATGCCTCACATTTAAAAAGGTTTTTTGTTCTGTACAAGCATTTTCCTACAAAAACTCAATGGCCCATACCTGAAATCCCCTATATATTTTTCCTGCTTTCCCTAATTATTTTTTAATTCTGTCTCCTTCCCACTGCCAATCACTATGTAAGAGAACTTTCAGCAGTATATGCAAAGACTTTCTAATCCATTGAGCTTCTCCAGAAGTATATTGTAGATTGACACAGTTAAGGCAATAAAATATGAAAAATTCTGGGCCATGACTTTACAGTAATCTCTGGTCGTTTCCATGTTGTGGAATGACTATGAGGCTTAAAATACTGGGAGACTTTACCCAAGGGGTAAAACCCTTATCAACAATTCAAGGATTCTAATGTGATTGTCAGGAGAAGATAATGAGCAATGGAAAAACACCCCTGGCAAAATAAATTAGAACCTCCACAGATTGATCCTAGCTTGTGGTTTTGCCTGAGGCCAGTTTTGTTTTAACACTACTCTAGGTATATTAGGAAATAAGTCACTGTTTTATCCCTTGCTCTGGGAACCATTGGTAATGCTAAGGCAAATATTAAGTAACAATTCAGTTAACCTATGAATGTTTTCCTGGGGTGATTTCTGTTATTTTTCTAAGCAGGGTAAGACAGTGAGGTGAAAAGACAAACCTGAAAGCAGAACAACTTCTATTTTTGTTTTCATTTTGACTTCTATTTTATCTCTAGTTTTTTGTCCCTGGGAATTTAAGTTAATCTTCAATTCTGAATTGTAAATTAAGAACGTTAGATTAGATGTTCTCTCAGTTCACATCTTCTTTCCCCACTGTGGTCTGACATTCTATATTCACTTACATTAAAAAAAAGGTGATGTCATGAAATGACAAATTTCACAACAAACTTCAGAGATCCTTAGAGGAAACATTATATTGAAGTGTGTACATTTAAGAGTATGTGCTTTTTAAAATATGTAAATTCATATTTTTTCAAATGTTCTTCTCAACCAGAGACATCTCATTTCTGCCTTTCCTCAATCCTAAACCGAAATCAAAACTATAATCCCATATTCCTCTAATCCTGTAAGGCAAAATACTCTTAAAGTTAATTTAGTTACATAATCACATAGAATGTTACAATTACATGGATCTAATCACCCTTGCAAGTGGGTTTAGAAGTGGTCTTTCTATTTCTAGGTCATTTAGAAAATCTGACAAGGATAGGAATACAGCTGGTCAGAAAAGTACATGTACTCATAGAACACATGATGTTGCATGTGATCTCATTGGAGGAGGTGGAAAGGCTATGAGGGATCCACAGCCATGGTACTGAGAACACAGGTTGTTTTGAACAAAATGTATCCTTTGTTGTCTCTACACATTAGTTCTTAGACACAACCTCAAAAGTCAGTTGTTAATGGACCTCCTTCGTTGTGCTTACTCATTTCTAACTTTCAGTGAAACAAAATTAAACACCAACATGCTAGGGTAATAGAGGTAAATAATTATCCTGTTCTATATGTAATAATGAATGTCATCTGAAAACTAATTGAGAGTTGACTCAATTACATGTCAGCAAGAAATCATAAATTAGTGATTTATACTATTAAAGTTATTTATGATGTACATATATCTTTAAAGTATTAACAGGCATGTTTCCTCTTGCTCTACTTCAAGCTGAAGAAACTAACATAAAAATTTGTCAAATAATTAAACCTCCTTTTTTCTTTCTGTAAATGTTATAACACCTACAGTACAAATGGTGAAGTATAAATATACAAAAAAAATTCACTATTCCCTTGTATAAAACTGTTCATTATCATAGATTATAACTTGAAATCATTGTCAATCTTTTTTTTTTTTTAATGTTTATTTATTTATTTATTTGACAGAGGGAGAGAGAGCATACAAGCAAGGGGAGTGGGAGAGGGAGAAGCAAGCTCCTGGCTGAGCAGAGAGCCCAATGTGGGGCTTGATCCCAAGACCTCGGATCATGAACTGAGCCAAAGGAAGCTGCTTAATTTAACCTATTAAGCCACCCACAAACCTCATATCATCAAGTCTTTTATAAAATATTTAAAAAATTTTAATTAACATGAATCAATAACTTCTATATTTGCAATAAAATCAGCATGATTTGGGGGAGGAGTCAAGATGGCGGAGAAGTAGCAGGCTGAGACGACATCGGGTAGCAGGAGATCAGATAGCTTATCAAACCATTGCAAACACAAATCCAACGGGAAATCAAAGAAAAGAAGAGCAACAATTCTAGAAACTGAAAATCGATCACTTTCTGAAAGGTAGGACCTGCGGAGAAGTGAATCCAAAGCGATGGGAAGACAGACCGAGTGGGGAGGGGCCGGCTCCCAGCAAGCGGCGGAGCAATGGAGCACAAAATCAGGACTTTTAAAAGTCTGCTCCACGGAGGGACATCACTCCAGAGGCTAAACCAGGGGGAAGCCCACGTGGGGTCAGCATAACCCCAGGTCCCACGGGGTCACAGAAGGACCAGGTGTGTCTGAGTGCTGCAGAGCTCGCAGGTGTTAGAGCGGGGAAGCCGGATGCAGCGACAAAGCCGAGGTGTGGGCTCTCAGCCCAGGGTTACCTTGTGCCGGTCACAGGCTGGGTGGGCTTGGAGCACGGCCAAAGGCCACGGAGACAGAAGCGAATGGGCGCTTGTTCTCCGAGTGCCAGCAATTGACTGCTTTACTGCAAGTGCGACCAGAGGTCCGGGAGGCAGAGGCGGTTGAGCGCTTTTCTCGGAGGGCGCACTGAGGAGCGGAACCCCAAGCTCTCGGCTCCTCCGGGCCAGAGACTGGGAGGCCACCATCTTCATTCCTGTCCTCCGGAACTCTACGGAAAGCGCTCAGGGAACAAAAGCTCCCGAAAGCGAACCTGAGTGGATTACTTAGCCGGGGCCCTGGCAAGGGCGGTGCAATTCTGCCTGCAGCAGACACTTGAGAATCACTACAACAGGCCCCTCCCCCAGAAGATCAATAAGAAATCCAGCCAAGACCAACTTCGCTTACCAAGAACAGCGGAATTCTAGAGGAGGAGAAAGCAAATCTTATCTGGACGAAATGACAAGGTGGAAAAACTCACCACAGAAAAAAGAACAAGAGGCAGTAACGAAGGCTGGGGACCTAATCAATATGGACGTTGGTAATATGACAGATCTAGAGTTCAGAATGACAATTCTCAAGGTTCTACCGGACTTGAAAAAGGCATGGAAGATATTAGAGAAACCTCTCCGGAGAGATAAAAGCCCTTTCTGGAGAAATAAAAGAACTAAAATCTAACCAAGTTGAAATCAAAAAAGCTATTCATGAGGTGCAATAAAAAATGGAAGCTCTCACTGCTAGGATAAATGAGGCAGAAGAAAGAATTAATGACATAGAAGACCAAATGACAGAGAATAAAGAAGCTGAGCAAAAGAGAGACAAACAACTACTGGAACACGAGGAGAGGATTCGAGAGATAAGTGACACCATAAGACGACACAACATTAGAATAATTGGGATTCCAGAAGAAGAAGAAAGAGAGAGGGGAGCAGAAGGTATATTGGAGACAATGATTGGAGAGAATTTCCCTAATACGGCAAAGGGAACAAACATCAAAATCGAGGAGATGCTAAGAACGCCCCTCAAAATCAATAAAAATAGGTCCACACCTCGTCACCTGATAGTAAAATTTACAAGTCTTAGCGACAAAGAGAAAATCCTGAAAGCAGCCCAGGAAAAGAAGTCTGTAACATACAAGGGTAAAAACATTAGATTTGCAGTGGACCTATCCACGGAGACCTGGCAGGCCAGAAAGAACTGGCATGATATATTCAGAGCACTAAATGAGAAAAACATGCAGCCAAGAATACTATATCCAGCTAGGCTATCATTGAAAATAGAAGGAGAGATAAAGAGCTTCCAGGACAAACAAAAGCTGAAAGAATTTGCAAACACCAAACCAGCTCTATAGGAAATATTGAAAGAAGAAACAGAGACAATATACAGTAACAGTCACCTTATAGGCAATACAATGGCACTAAATTCATATCTCTCAATAGTTACCCTGAATGTTAATGGGCTAAATGCCCCAACAAAAAGACACAGGGTATCAGAATGGATAAAAAAACAAAACCCATCAATATGCTGCCTACAAGAAACTCATTTTAGACCCAAAGACACCTCCAGATTTAAAGCGAGGGGGTGGAAAACAATGTACCATGCTAATGGACATCAGAAGAAAGCTGGGGTGGCAATCCTTATATCAGATCAATTAGATTTTAAGCCAAACACTATAATGAGAGATGAGGAAGGACACTATATCATACTCAAAGGGTCTGTCCAACGAGAATATCTAACAATTTTAAATATCTATGACCCTAATGTGGGAGCAGTCAACTATATAAACCAATTAATAACAAAATCAAAGAAACACATCAACAATAATACAATAATAGCAGGGGACTTTAACACTCCCCTCACTGAAATGGACAGATCATCTAAGCAAAAGATCAACAAGGAAATAAAGGCCTTAAATGACACACTGGACCAGATGGACATCACAGATATCTTCAGAACATTCCATCCCAAAGCAACAGAATATACATTCTTCTCTAGTGCACATGGAACATTCTCCAGAATAGATCACATCCTGGGTCATAAATCAGGTCTCAACCGGTATCAAAAGTTTGGGATCATTCCCTGCATACTTTCAGACCACAATGCTCTGAAGCTAGAACTCAATTACAAGAGGAAATTTGGAAAGAACGCAAATACATGGAGACTAAACAGCATCCTTTTGAAAAATGAATGGGTCAACCAGAAAATTAAAGAAGAATTGAAAAAAATCATGGAAACAAATGATAATGAAAACACAAAGGTTCAAAATCTGGGGACACAACAAAGGCAGTCCTGAGAGGAAAATATATAGCAGTACAAGCCTTTCTCAAGAAACAAGAAAGGTCTCAAATACACAAACTAACCCTACACCTAAAGGAGTTGGAGAAAGAACAACAAAGAAAGCCTAAACCCAGCATGAGAAGAGAAGTCATAAAGATCAGAGCAGAAATTAATGAAATAGAAACTAAAAAAACAATAGAACAAATCAATGAAACTAGGAGGTGGTTCTTTGAAAGAATTAATAAGATTGAAAAACCCCTGGCCAGACTTATCAAAAAGAAAAGAGAAGGGACCCAAATAAATAAAATCATGAATGAAAGAGGAGAGATCACAACCAACACCAAAGAAATACAAACAATTATAAGAATATACTACGAGCAACTCTGCGCCAACAAATTTGACAATCTGGAAGAAATGGATACATTTCTAGAGATATATAAACTACCACAACTGAACCAGGAGGAAATAGAAAACCTGAACAGACCTATAACCAGTAAGGAGTTTGAAACAGTCATCAAAAATCTCCAAACAAACAGAAGTTCAGGACCAGACGGCTTCCCAGGGGAATTCTACCAAACATTTAAAGAATTAATTCCTATTCTCCTGAAACTGTTCCAAAAAATAGAAATGGAAGGAAAATTTCCAAACTCATTCTATGAGGCCAGCATCACCTTGATCCCAAAACCAGACAAGGATCCAACCAAAAAAGAGAATTACAAACCAATATCCTTGTTGAACACAGATGCGAAAATTCTCACCAAAATACTGGCCAATAGGATCCAACAGTACATTAAAAGGATTATTCACCATGACCAAGTGGGATTTATTCCAGGGCTGCAAGGTTGGTTCAACATCTGCAAATCCATCAATGTGATACATTAATAAAAGAAAGAATAAGAACCATATGATACTCTCAATAGATGCTGAAAAAGCATTTGACAAAGTACAGCATCCCTTCCTGATTAAAACTGTTCAAAGTGTAGGGATAGAGGGCACATACCTCAATATTATCAAAGCCATCTATGAAAAAACCCACCGCAAATAACATTCTTAATGGAGAAAAACTGAAAGCTTTTCCGCTAAGGTCAGGAACACAGCAAGGATGTCCATTATCACCACTGCTGTTCAACATAGTACTAAAAGTCCTAACCTCAGCAATCAGACAACAAAAAGAAATTTAAGGCATCCAAATTGGCAAAGAAGAAGTCAAACTATCACTCTTTGCAGATGATATGATACTATATGTGGAAAAACCAAAAGGCTCCACCCCAAAACTGCTAGAACTTGTACAGGAATTCAGTAAAGTGTCAGGATATAAAGTCAATGCACAGAAATCAGTTGCATTTCTTTACACTAACAAGACAGAAGAAAGAGAAATTGAGGAGTCAGTCCCATTTACAATTGCACCCAAAACCATAAGATACCTAGGAATAAATCTAACCAAAGAGGCAAAGAATCTATACTCAGAAAACTATAAAGTACTCATGAAAGAAATTGAGGAAGACACAAAGAAATGGAAAAATATTCCATGCTCATGGATTGGAAGAACAAATATTGTGAAAATGTCTATTCTACCTAAAGCAATCTACACATTTAATGCAATCCCTATCAAAATCCCACCCATTTTTTTTTTAAGAAATAGAACAAATAATCCTAAAATTTATATGGAACCAGAAAAGACCTCGAATAGCCAAAGGAATATGGAAAAAGAAAGCCAAAGTCGGTGGCATCACAATTCCAGACTTCAAGCTCTATTACAAAGCTGTCATCATCAAGACAGTATGGTACTGGCACAAAAACAGACATATAGACCAATGGAACAGAATAGAGAGCCCAGAAATAGACCCTCAACTCTATGGTCAACTAATTTTCAACAAAGGAGGAAGGAATGTCCAATGGGAAAAAGACAGCCTCTTCAACAAATGGTGCTGGGAAAATTGGACAGCCACATGCAGAAAAATGAAATTGGACTATTTCCTTACACCACACACGAAAATAGACTCAAAATGGGTGAAGGACCTCAATGTGAGAAAGGAACCTATCAAAATCCTTGAAGAGAATGCAGGCAGCAACCTCTTTGACCTCAACCGCAGCAACTTCTTCCTAGGAACATTGCCAAAGGCAACAGAAGCAAGGGCAAAATGAACTATTGGGATTTCATCAAGATCAAAAGCTTTTGCACAGCAAAGGAAACAGTTAACAAAACCAAAAGACAACTGACAGAATGGGAGGAGATATTTGCAAATGACATATCAGATAAAGGGCTAGTATCCAAATTCTATAAAGAGCTTATCAAATTCAACACCCAGAGAACAAATAATCCAGTCAAGAAATGGGCAGAGGACATGAACAGACATTTCTGCAAAGAAGACATCCAGATGGCCAACAGACACATGAAAAAATGCTCCACATCACTCGGCATCAGGGAAATACAAATCAAAACTACAATGAGATACCACCTCACACCAATCAGAATGGCTAAAATTAACAAGTCAGGAAATGACAGATGCTGGTGAGGATGTGGAGAGAGGGGAACCCTCCTACACTGTTGGTGGGAATGCAAGCTGGTGCAACCACTCTGGAAAACAGTGTGGAGGTTCCTCAAAAAACTGAAAATAGAGCTACCCTACGACCCAGCAATTGCACTCCTGGGTATATATCCTAAAGATACAAACGTGGTGCTCTGAAGGGGCACGTGCACCCGAATGTTTATAGCAGCAATGTCTACAGTAGCCAAACTGTGGAAAGAACCTAGATGTCCGTCAACAGATGAACGGATAAAGAAGATGTGGTATATACAATGGAATACTATGCAGCCATCAAACGAAATGAAGTCTTGCCATTTGCAATGACGTGGATGGAACTAGAGGGTATTATGCTTAGCGAAATAAGTCAATCGGGGAAAGACAACTATCATATGATCTCTTTGATATGAGGAAGTGGAGATGCAATGTGGGCGGGCTGGGGGGAGGTAGGAAAAGAAAAAATGAAAGAAGATGGGATTGGGAGGGAGACAAACCATAAAAGACTCAATCTCAAAAAACAGACTGAGGGTTGCTGGGGGGAGGGGGGATGAGAGAGGGTGGTGGGGATATGGACTTTGGGGAGGGTATGGGCTATGATGAGTGCTGTGAAAGGTGCAAACCTGGCGATTCACAGACCTGTACCTCTGGGAATAAAAATACATTATATGTTTATTAAAAAAAAAATCAGCAAGATTTAGTTCATAGAAGAAGGTACTATATAAAGTGGTAGTTCATGTTGACTTGAAAGAGTTGAGCTTCCAAACTTTTCATGGAACATCACATAAAATATAAATTCTTTAATGTATTGAAATTTCTCAATGACTTTTAGTACAGATTGAAACCTAGCATGTTTAGTATATGTTTGAAAACATACATTTATTATGTAAACCACAATAAAATTTGGCTGACAAAAATCAAATATCCTTTCTTTTTTTTTTTTTTTTTTTTTTTTGCTTTTTTTTTTTTTTTAATTTTAATAAACATATAATGTATTTTTATCCCCAGGGGTACAGGTCTGTGAATCGTCTGGTTTACACATTTCACAGCACTCATCATAACACATACCCTCCCCAATGTCCATTTCCCCACCACCCTCTCCCATCCCCCTTCCCCCCCGCAACCCTCAGTCTGTTTCTTGAGATTGAGTCTTTTATGGTTTGTCTCCCTCCCAATCCCATCTTTTCATTTTTTCTTTTCCTACCTCCCCCCAAACCCCCCCACCTTGCATCTCCACTTCCTCATATCAAAGAGATCATATGATAGTTATATTTCTCCGATTGACTTATTTCGCTAAGCATGATACCCTCTAGTTCCATCCACGTCGTCGCAAATGGCAAGATTTCATGTCTTTTGATGGCTGCATAGTATTCCATTGTGTATATATACCACATCTTCTTTATCCATTCATCTGTTGATGGACATCTAGGCGCTTTCCACAGTTTGGCTATTGTGGACATTGCTGCTATAAACATTCGGGTGCAAGTGCCCCTTCGGAGCACCACGTTTGTATCTTTAGGATATATACCCAGGAGTGCAATTGCTGGGTCGTAGGGTAGCTCTATTTTCAGTTTTTTGAGGAACCTCCACACTGTTTTCCAGAGTGGTTGCACCAGCTTGCATTCCCACCAACAGTGTAGGAGGGTTCCCCTCTCTCCGCATCCTCGCCAGCATCTGTCATTTCTTGACTTGTTAATTTTAGCCATTCTGACTGGTGTGAGGTGGTATCTCATTGTGGTTTTGATTTGTATTTCCCTGATGCCGAGTGATGTGGAGCATTTTTTCATGTGTCTGTTGGCCATCTGGATGTCTTCCTTGCAGAAATGTCTGTTCATGTCCTCTGCCCATTTCTTGACTGGATTATTTGTTCTTTGGGTATTGAGTTTGATAAGCTCTTTATAGATTCTGGATACGAGCCCTTTATCTGATATGTCGTTTGCAAATATCTTCTCCCATTCTGTCAGTTGTCTTTTGGTTTTGTTAACTGTTTCCTTTGCTGTGCAAAAGCTTTTGATCTTGATGAAATCCCAATAGTTCATTTTTGCCCTTGCTTCTGTCGCCTTTGGCGATGTTCCTAGGAAGAAGTTGCTGCGGTGGAGGTCAAAGAGGTTGCTGCCTGCATTCTCCTCAAGGATTTTGATAGATTCCTTTCGCACATTGAGGTCCTTCATCCACTTTGAGTCTATTTTCGTGTGTGGTGTAAGGAAATAGTCCAATTTCATTTTTCTGCATGTGGCTGTCCAATTTTCCCAGCACCATTTGTTGAAGAGGCTGTCTTTTTTCCATTGGATATTCTTTCCTGCTTTGTCGAAGATTAGTTGACCATAGAGTTGAGGGTCTATTTCTGGGCTCTCTATTCTGTTCCATTGGTCTATATGTCTGTTTTTGTGCCAGTACCATACTGTCTTGATGATGACAGCTTTGTAATAGAGCTTGAAGTCTGGAATTGTGATACCACCGACTTTGGCTTTCTTTTTCAATATTCCTTTGGCTATTCGAGGTCTTTTCTGGTTCCATATAAATTTTAGGATTATTTGTTCTATTTCTTTAAAAAAAATAGATGGGATTTTGATAGGGATTGCATTAAATGTGTAGATTGCTTTAGGTAAAATAGACATTTTCACAATATTTGTTCTTCCAATCCATGAGCATGGAATATTTTTCCATTTCTTTGTGTCTTCCTCAATTTCTTTCATGAGTACTTTATAGTTTTCTGAGTATAGATTCTTTGCCTCTTTGGTTAGATTTATTCCTAGGTATCTTATGGTTTTGGGTACGATGGTAAATGGGACTGACTCCTCAATTTCTCTTTCTTCTGTCTTGTTGTTAGTGTAAAGAAATGCAACTGATTTCTGTGCATTGACTTTATATCCTGACACTTTACTGAATTCCTGTATAAGTTCTAGCAGTTTTGGAGTGGAGCCTTCTGGGTTTTCCACATATAGTATCATATCATCTGCAAAGAGTGATAGTTTGACTTCTTCTTTGCCGATTTGGATGCCTTTAATTTCTTTTTGTTGTCTGATTGCTGAGGCTAGGACTTCTAGTACTATATTGAACAGCAGTGGTGATAACGGACATCCCTGCCGTGTTCCTGACCTTAGCGGAAAAGCTTTCAGTTTTTCTCCATTGAGAATGATATTTGCGGTGGGTTTTTCATAGATGGCTTTGATGATGTTGAGGTATGTGCCTTCTATCCCTACACTTTGAAGAGTTTTAATCAGGAAGGGATGCTGCACTTTGTCAAACGCTTTTTCAGCATCTATTGAGAGTATCATATGGTTCTTACTCTTTCTTTTATTAATGTATTGTATCACATTGATGGATTTGCAGATGTTGAACCAACCTTGCAGCCCTGGAATAAATCCCACTTGGTCGTGGTGAATAATCCTTTTAATGTACTGTTGGATCCTATTGGCCAGTATTTTGGTGAGAATTTTCGCATCTGTGTTCATCAAGGATATTGGTCTGTAATTCTCTTTTTTGGTGGGATCCTTGTCTGGTTTTGGGATCAAGGTGATGCTGGCCTCATAGAATGAGTTTGGAAGTTTTCCTTCCATTTCTATTTTTTGGAACAGTTTCAGGAGAATAGGAATTAATTCTTCTTTAAATGTTTGGTAGAATTCCCCTGGGAAGCCGTCTGGTCCTGGACTTTTGTTTGTTTGGAGATTTTTGATGACTGTTTCAATCTCCTTACTGGTTATGGGTCTGTTCAGGTTATCTATTTCTTCCTGGTTCAGTTGTGGTAGTTTATACATCTCTAGAAATGTATCCATTTCTTCCAGGTTGTCAAATTTGTTGCCATAGAGTTGCTCGTAGTATGTTCTTATAATTGTTTGTATTTCTTTGGTGTTGGTTGTGATCTCTCCTCTTTCATTCATGATTTTATTTATTTGCGTCCTTTCTCTTTTCTTTTTGATAAGTCTGGCCAGGGGCTTATCAATCTTATTAATTCTTTCAAAGAACCAGCTCCTAGTTTTGTTGATTTGTTCTATTGTTTTTCTAGTTTCTATTTCATTGATTTCTGCTCTGATCTTTATGATTTCTCTTCTCCTGCTGGGTTTGGGCTTTCTTTGTTGTTCTCTCTCCAGCTCCTTTAGGTGTAGGGTTAGGTTGTGTATTTGAGACCTTTCTTGTTTCTTGAGAAAGGCTTGCACTGCTATATATTTTCCTCTCAGGACTGCCTTTGTTGTGTCCCACAGATTTTGAACTGTTGTGTTTTCATTATCATTTGTTTCCATGAATTTTTTCAATTCTTCTTTAATTTCCTGGTTGACCCATTCATTTTTCAAAAGGATGCTGTTTAGTCTCCATGTATTTGCGTTCTTTCCAAATTTCCTCTTGTGATTGAGTTCGAGCTTCAGAGCATTGTGGTCTGAAAATATGCAGGGAATGATCTCGATCTTTTGGTACTGATTGAGACCTGATTTATGACCCAGGATGTGGTCTATTCTGGAGAATGTTCCATGTGCACTAGAGAAGAATGTATATTCTGTTGCTTTGGGATGGAATGTTCTGAATATATCTGTGATGTCCATTTGGTCCAGTGTGTCATTTAAGGCCTTTATTTCCTTGTTGATCTTTTGCTTAGATGATCTGTCCATTTCAGTGAGGGGAGTGTTAAAGTCCCCTGCTATTATTGTATTACTGTCGATGTATTTCTTTGATTTTGTTATTAATTGGTTTATATAGTTGGCTGCTCCCATGTTAGGGGCATAGATATTTAAGATTGTTAGATCTTCTTGTTGGACAGACCCTTTGAGTATGATATAGTGTCCTTCCTCATCTCTTATTATAGTCTTTGGCTTAAAATCTAATTGATTTGATATAAGGATTGCCACCCCAGCTTTCTTCTGATGTCCATTAGCATGGTACATTGTTTTCCACCCCCTCACTTTAAATCTGGAGGTGTCTTCGGGTCTAAAATGAGTTTCTTGTAGGCAGCATATGGATGGGTTTTGTTTTTTTATCCATTCTGATACCCTGTGTCTTTTGATTGGGGCATTTAGCCCATTAACATTCAGGGTAACTATTGAGAGATATGAATTGAGTGCCATTGTATTGCCTGTAAGATGATTGTTACTGTATATTGTTTCTGTTTCTTTCTGATCTACTACTTTTAGGGTCTCTCTTTGCTTAGAGGACCCCTTTCAATATTTCCTGTAGAGCTGGTTTGGTGTTTGCAAATTCTTTCAGCTTTTGTTTGTCCTGGAAGCTCTTTATCTCTCCTTCTATTTTCAATGATAGCCTAGCCGGATATAGTATTCTTGGCTGCATGTTTTTCTCGTTTAGTGCTCTGAATATATCATGCCAGTTCTTTCTGGCCTGCCAGGTCTCTGTGGATAGGTCCGCTGCCAATCTAATGTTTTTACCCTTGTATGTTACAGACTTCTTTTCCCGGGCTGCTTTCAGGATTTTCTCTTTGTCGCTAAGACTTGTAAATTTTACTATCAGGTGACGAGGTGTGGACCTATTTTTATTGATTTTGAGGGGCGTTCTTAGCATCTCCTGGATTTTGATGTTTGTTCCCTTTGCCATATTAGGGAAATTCTCTCCAATAATTGTCTCCAATATACCTTCTGCTCCCCTCTCTCTTTCTTCTTCTTCTGGAATCCCAATTATTCTAATGTTGTGTCGTCTTATGGTGTCACTTTTCTCTCGAATCCTCTCCTCGTGTTCCAGTAGTTGTTTGTCTCTCTTTTGCTCAGCTTCTTTATTCTCTGTCATTTGGTCTTCTATGTCACTAATTCTTTCTTCTGCCTCATTTATCCTGGCAGTGAGAGCTTCCATTTTTGATTGCACCTCATGAATAGCTTTTTTTATTTCAACTTGGTTAGATTTTAGTTCTTTTATTTCTCCAGAAAGGGCTTTTATCTCTCCGGAGAGGGTTTCTCTAATATCTTCTATGCCTTTTTCGAGCCCGGCTAGAACCTTGAGAATTGTCATTCTGAACTCTAGATCTGTCATGCTACCTATGTCTGTATTGATTAGGTCTCCAGCCTTCGGTACGGCCTCTTGTTCTTTTTTTTGAGGTGAGTTTTTCCGCCTTGTCATTTTGTCCAGGTAGGATTTGCTTTCTCCTGCTGTGGAATTCCGCTGTTCTTGGTGACTGAAGTTGGTTTTGGATGGTTTCTTGTTGATCTTCTGGGGGAGGGGCCTGTTGTAGTGATTCTCAAGTGTCTTTGCCGCAGGCGGAATTGCACCGCCCTTGCCAGGGGCCGGGCTAAGTAATCCGCTCGGGTTCGCTTTCGGGAGCTTTTGTTCCCTGAGCGCTTTCCGTAGAGTTCCGGAGGACGGGAATGAAGATGGCGGCCTCCCAATCTCTCGGCCCGGAGGAGCCGAGAGCTTTCAGAAAGTGATCGATTTTCTGTTTCTGGGATTGTTGCTCTTCTTCTCTTCGATTTCCCGTTGGATTTATAGGTGTTCACAATGGTTAGATAAGCTATCTAGCTGATCTCCTGCTACCCGATGTCGTCTCAGCCTGCTACTTCTCCGCCATCTTGACTCCTCTCCCAAATATCCTTTCAATATTACCTAAAATGCATGAAACTTATTTTCATGATGTGTAGATTTTTGGTTCAAAATTAGGAAGAATTTCTATATTCCACTTTTGAGATTGCAGTCTATAACTATAAACATTACAAGTATAAGAACATTAATTTTTATAGCACTTCAACATTTTCTTTCCATTTAAAACATAAAACAAATCCATGTAATATTAAGAGTGAAAATCTGATAAGCAGTAAGTTTACATTTTAAAGAACTACTTGAGACAGTTTAATATTTTAGTTTTCCTGATGACACATTTTACATAGAATATCTATTATGAAATATTTGAACAAAAGAATCACTTTCATACAAACATCATAAGTACTCTACATTTCAAGGGTATTGTGTAGAGCTCAATGCAGGGCTTGAACTCAACAATCCTGAGATCAAGACCTGAGCTGACATCAAGAGTTGGATGCTTAATCAACTGAGCCACCAAGGTGTCCCTCAAGTGTACTAATCTTTAAAAATTATTTTCATACATTTTAGGCAGTATTTCATTATAATACCCAACGTTTGGGGGGCACATAGCAGCTATATCATTTGATATTTAGATTAAATCTTTAAAAATGCCAAATTTCTCATATTTATAAATATGTTGGGGAAAATAATTTTACAGTGGAGTATAGTATTATATAGGCTAGGGCTAATGAAGGTTCTGGTTACTATGGCACAGTGAGCTGAATTAAAAGAATGGTTCTCTTATTAAAACATATAAAATGCTGGATACTTGCTAATACTACATTTTAAGTAATGTAGAAGAAAAAACAATGAAGAATACCCCATCAGATGAGCACAAACTGAACCTGAGTAGCTCACAAGATACTAAAAGGCAATAAGACATTGATTGTGGAGTTGATCTTTTAATTACAATGGATGGCAGGAAATAATTCCTAGATTCTTGCCATATGGGAAAGCTGAAACTGAGCTTGCAACTGGGCTAATTGTATAAAGTAGATTTGCAAATCTCTGTCATGTCTGTGAAATGGATTATAAATTCTCCACCCACCACTCTTAGGAAGCCTCAAATAATCTTGTTCTTGATCTGTGGCTCAGAGGAGGCTGGGAATAGGCTTCAAAAAGTGAATACGGAACAGATTTTGGTAGACATATACATTGGGCCCCAAATCTCACTAAATGCTTGGCTCAATAATTCTAACTTAAGACATTATTCTTATAACTGCATCAAGACTAGATATCTCATATATGTCTTCACCAAAGAAGATAGATGAATCTTTCATCAACCCAACTGAAGTTGAGTTGAGGGAAAAAAACAATTATAGATTAAGCAACAAAAACTTCAGAAGATAAGGTCAGCTGACCTAGAGTTTGGATAACTTCCTTACCAAACACAAGAAACAATATAAAAAAATTGAAATAAGTAAGATCATCTCCAAAATAAGAACACCTAAAATGTAAATAAAACAAAGTAAGTAGTAGAAACCATAAGGTAAGTACATGGCAGTATGAGAAAAGTATCTTTAAAGTATTAACAGGCATATTGGAATTTTTAAAAAATTATATAAATGGAAAATTGCCATAGACATGTTAGCACTTAGACCAAATATATCTGAAAAGAGAATTTGTTTTAGAAGATAGATCAAAGGAAAATACACATATAAGAGGCAGAAGTACACAGATATAAATTATGAAAGAGATATAGTGAAGCAAAAAATTTAAAAAAGGGTCGAATGTCCAGTAGTTTTTTTTAAAGATAAATTGAAAATGGAGAAAAACAATATTTAAAATATAATAGTAAATTAGGTCCTATGATTCAAAGAAAATTATGACTCATCTTTAAAGGATTCAAATGCATAATAATAAGAATGAGCATGAATAAAAAGATGCATGATAGTTAAGATGCATAATAGTAAAGGGGCTCCTGGATTGCTCCATTGGTTAACTTTCAGACTTGGTTTTGGCTCAGGTCATGATCTCATGGTTGTGAGATCAAGCCCCACATCAGGCTTTGGAGTCATTGAGCAGTCTGCTTGAGATGCTCTCTTTCCCTCTTCCCCTTTCCCCACTCTCACTCTTGCTCTCTTTTTAAATTAAATAAATAAAATCTTTAAAAAAATGCATAATAGTAAAAATGTATATCACTTCCCACAAAAAATAGTCTTAACAGCTATAAGAAAAGCAAAGCAAAACAAAATGGATTACTCATGAAAGAATGACTTCTCATTAGCAACATTATTACTACAAGTTCACAGGAGAATCTTTCTAAATTACTATTATCCATAGCATTAATGAAACAGGGTGAAATAACATTCCCAGATTTGAAAACTCAAACTAACAATTGGCCAACCCATGATATTAGTGAAAATAAATTCTATGACTTTTCATGGATAAATATTGTATAAAAACCATATATTAATGATTAATCATTGGGGTTTAAAATTCCAGCAGTAACATAGAATATGAGAAGGTAGAGACTAAAGTTAAACAATTTTACAGATTTTTAAATATTTGAGTTTTAAGAATAAAATGATTTTTTTAGTGAAACATTTATGATATTAACTAAAAAACAAAAAGAATGTCAATTTCAAGTCAAGTAGAGGAAAAAAATCAAAAAGGAAAAAAGGACTAAAGTCTTTAAATATAGAAAAAGGAAAGAAAGAAGAAAAAGTGAAAAAAAAAGTACAACCAATAAAATATTCAAAACATACAAGTGTATCAGCCATCACAATATGAAAGTTAATATTGAAAGATAGTGAAGAGGAAATATTCCATCTTAAATTCCTATAAAAACATATTTTAAAGAAAATGTTTGATATTTTTAAGTACATCTCTAAATATATGAGAAAATAAATGTAAGTTAAAACCAATGGAAAAGTACACTTTTGAGAGAAAAAATAGTTTTCTGTGTTGGAAGAGAACAGAGGGGATGTTTAAAAGCTTATAAAGGAGAATTGTTAAACTTGGGGGTCAGTTCTCTTTGAGGGACTCCATGAATCCCTTGAAATTAAACACGAATGTAATTTTTATGAATATGTTAGGAATACCTTTATTTGTTTATTTTTGAGTGTGAATCCACAGCTTTTGTCAGGTTGTTTTGAGAACTGTGGACTTCAACAAGAAAGGGAATGATTGCTATAAATGCATTATTTGAGGTAAGACAAAAAAAAAAACCAACAACAAAAAACAGTGGTTAATCTGAGACATAATATTTAACTAAAAGGAGATGAGGCAGGTCATTTCCAAAATAAGAGTATTGCATACCAATGCTTCTCAAATGTTAAGGACTTGGAATATTCATGTTTAATTTGTTTCTCAGTTATAATTATTCAAGTTTTTGCAGACCAAACTTTAAGCACACTGTTTTACAGTCATGGAGGCATAATTGGTTATTATTTGGTATAATTAATTTGCCAGAAGATGCTTACAATAGTTTAGGGTGGCCGGTAACAAGGGTGACAAAGAATTCCACAAAAAGTAGAGCAATAAGCATGATAGAGTCTATTCACTCTCCAAGGGAGGAGAGGGTCCTGACATCAAGAGAGATATCGGTCCCCAGTTTCTGTCAGGCTAGGCCTTATTAAAGGATATTGAGGGTTGTGAGAGGGTTGCAGCTGTGCCCATGGTGGGGGGTGTGGAAGAAGGTCAATTCTTGGCCAGGTGGAGCAGGAGGTGGTAGGTTTTTCCAGTGGCTCTGTCCGCGGCTTGTCTGGAATGTGGGTTGTGGTCAAGCTAGAGAAGAATATGTTCATTTGGTAGTTGAGGTCTACTTTCTGACAATGGAAGGCACTGTGACCTAGAAAAACAAAGCATTAAGACCAAGTGAAGACACCTGTGAATTTTATCTGTAAGCGTGGCTGGGTGGGAGGGGTGTTAAATAGATTCCTTTCCCAATAGTTTCACACAAATTCTATGACAGTTGAAAAAGGGGGGAATAAAAACAATTGTTATAGTAAGGGAATTCTGCTTTTAGTTTTTGCTGTTCTCCAGCTGTTAGATGAGCTACCAAAGGAGAAGAAAAGAAGAGATAGCTGCAAGCCTATAATATTCATTTACTTTGTTATTTTTGTGTCTAGTTATTAAACCTTTATTGGGACACTTCTACCAGGCACTCTGAGGTAGATATAAATAAATAAAATCTTAAGCTTCCCTGTTTATATTGGAATATACTGAGACAGACAGATACTACATTTTTAAGTCTATTAACTGTACCTGTTTAATCATCTAAAGCATGGTTTATTGCATGGTTAAAGTACTATTATTACTATTTGGAGTTGTAAATTTCAAACTTTTTTTTCCTGGGCTAATGTCTCAATTTATAAACATAATTTTCTTCTCCTCACAATTCTGGACAAATCTTGGGTTAATTGGGTTTTTTGTTTTTTATTTTGTTTTTTTGGGTTTTTTTGTTTTTGTTTGTTTGTTTGTTTGTTTGTTTTTCTCACACCAGGATGCCAAACTGAATGGGAGGATTCACTTGGGAGAAAGTGAGATGAGGAATTTTCTTTGATTCAGAAAATAACATTAATAGATGTCACTGACATTTGTTAATTACTTAGCGAATGTCAGGCACAGAACTGAATGCCACACATATATCATGAGAGAGATACAGGTTAGTAACTATCCAGTGTCTCAAGAAAGGAAGGAGACACCTGGGATCTGAACTTTAGAAATTGACTCCAGGGCCTTTGTTCCTCAGAACTCTACAACACTGAAAGGCAAATTAACCAGTGAACAACTGCCTTATAAATAGCAAGCTACTGTAGCTGTTTTCAATTTACAATTTACTGATGATGAGTAGATACTTCTGCAAAATTAAAGTAAAAATAAGCTAATATTAACACAAAACTAAAAATACACAAAATAGAAGCCCAATATATTTTATATTTATCAGAAAAACTTTTACTCTATCAGAATGCTATAGAAATAAATCATAATTTCCCTGCATTTTGTAATGATATGAAAATTTGAGACATCTTGTCAAGGACTTGTCACAATTTGCAAATGAATGCCAGTGAAACACCAGTGAACACCAGTGAAAGACCTACCTTTGAGTAGCACTCCATTAAATCCATCCCATGTAGTGGGTATTATCCCCAATGGGAAAAGCTGAGTGGTGAGAACCCAAAAAAACATAGTAAAATTGCTTGAGCCTTATCATAAAAAGATACTTTGCTAAGTGTAAAGAATTGGCATTTTCTGCAATGATTTCCATCTCGCTTAGACCTAAATAATGATAAGTTGGGAAAAGACAACACTGAGCTTAAAGAATAAAGGAAAAGATTATCTTTAGTGTTGTTTTAGGCAAGCTCCTAAATACACCTACACTTGAGGCAAAGTTATAAGAGCTAAGAAACTTATTCTTCTAATTGACAGTGTGGTGGGAGAAGCAAATCCAAAGGAATATTCCAAGTGAAAAGTCCAGTTCAGAGAAGCTACCATTATGAATTTTTTTAGCCTGTCACCTTTGCTTTATGGAGAAAAGTGTGTTTGGTTTCAACAAGTATAGATAATCACTTGAAATACGTTTATAATATATCATGTTTTTTTAATCCATGGCTGTGGAATGTCATCTTTAGTGGTCTTCTGGATAGTCTTCGTCACCAACAGTGGGACCTGCAGTGACATGAAAACACAACTTTTGTTCTCTATTATCAAACATCATTTATCAGTCTATTTCATGCTTATCGCTGTATTAACATTTTTAAGTTTATTTTAATCTTGGAGAAAGTATGCCCTAATATGTTGATAATTAAAAAATAAGAGTAGCTACATATGAGTGCAATAAGATAAGCTTATAGGAGGCTAGCATTTTTCTAAATTGACATTTCATACATAGCTTAGTAGAAGAGAAGACTTACAAGTTGCCCTTGAAAAAATAATTCAGATTTTATCAATCCATAATTTGTAGACAGAAACTCACTGAAGATAACGTTTCTTTCACAACTGCTGAGACAATAGGTAATTCTGATTAAAAAAAGTTAATTCATAAAAGGTAAACTTTAGAGGGAACTTTTTAAATGGAACACAAGAAAAGTGTATTTTACTAGCATAATAAAAGGGAATATGGAATACAACTTTTAAAGTTTTTTCAGTTATGCTATTAATATTTTTATGCAATGTATTTTATATTTTATCTAAGTATAATTTAATCCCAAATGATATAAAACAAACATTGAGGTTACATCTGATATTGCTTTGAGGAAATGAATGATAAAAGTAGTGACATGAAACTCTGGGATAATGTAAAATATTGTTATGATTCAAAAAAATAGATTTTACTTTTTAAAGAAGTTTTAAGCTTACAGAAAAACTAAATAAAATGTAGAGTTTCCTCTATTTCCCAGTCCCCTCACCACCCACAGTTTCTTCTGTTATTAACATATTGCATTTATGTGGTGTATTTGTTAAAATCAGTGAACCAGTATAGGGTATGTTATTTCTAACTAAATGTCCTAGTTTACATGTCTATTTCCTGTGTTGTATAGTTCTTTGGGACATCTTGTATACATCATTATGGTATCATATAGAATAGATTATTTGCCCTAAAAATCCCATGTGCTCTACCTATTTATCCCTGACCTCTTCACAAAGCTTCCCACAGCCCTGGCAACTACTGGTCTTTCTCTAGAACTACTGATCTATCTATAGTGTTGCCTTTTCCACAATGTCATATAGTTGGAATTGACCAACACTTCTTTAATGTTCCCCTCAGCATAACTAAATTTTAGACAGATTTCTTTCTATAACCCCGATTCTTCCTTTTCTTAGAGCACTTACTTTAGAAAACTTGTTAATTCTTTTTCTGCTGCTTTGAAATGTGTGTATATCTTCTCCAGCCTCTAGCCAGTTCTGTAACTTTTTATTAACAGTCTGGTAATCATGTTTTTGAAATGTATGTGTGGAAGGAGATAGCAACCCTATCTTCCTGTGCCAAAGTAGGAGCCTAACTTCCAAGGGCACTGATTGGCAAACACCGATGGCCCAATTATGGAGAAAAAGTTTTGACCAGGAATAACATTTACTCAAGAGTAACTAATGTTTTACACACATCTCACTAATCTACTTCCTCTCTGACTTCCTCCAGTACATTTCCACTAGACAGCCCCTGTGCTTAAAAACCCTTCTGACTTGTTTCAGTTGGAGTTGAGTTCAGCCTCTCTCTTCTACTCCAGTGGTCTTGAATACAGGCTTTCCTGCCTGTTTTACTTTGAGCAGTGCAAATATTATATTGACAAAAACATAGTTATACAGCTTTTCAGGCTTTTTTTCCTTCACCTAGCAATATGCATTTAAATTTCTTCCATGTCTTTTTGTGTCTTGATGATTTCCTTTTATTATATTATTCCTTTGTATGCATGTATCATGATTTGTTCCCTCACCTATTGAAGGACATCTTGGTTGTCTCCAATTTTTGGCATGTAAGAATAAAGCTGCTGTAAACATTCATAAGTAGTCTGGAGTTAATGATTTACCTTCCCAAGGTTGATTCTCATGTGGTAAAACCCACATCAATTAAATTAAACTCTGGCAAAATAGTTTTCTTGAAGGAAGATCTTTGTTAGGAGAACAAGCACTCTAGGCTTTTTTTCAAAATGGTTAGTTCTCCACCCTGCCTCCTGAAAGAATGAGGATAATTTTTTCTGCTTTTTACCGTGAGAATTTGATGGGGTTTCTAGCAGTAAAACTCCCAAAAGTGTGGAGACACCCCTTCCAAGGTAGCGCCCCCAGGAGGTTTAATCTTTTAAGCTATGCAATACTTAGTTTCTATCTAGCATTTACTCAATTACCCTGTTTAACTGTTCCTACCAGTTTCCAGTTTCTGGCCCTGGTGAGCTGTTATACTTTATATTTATAGTTGTAATTTATATTTCAAAATTTTCAGGGTAGCAGCTTGCACTGTGGCTTTAATTCTCTGATGAGTCTAAAGAGAGTTGATTTTCAATGTGTTCAGACTTTTACTTGTTGGGAGGAAGGAAGTGATTACTTTCAAGTTTGTTACATGTCTGACCAGAAACTGGAGATCCTATGATATATTTTTAAAAATATTTTATTTATTTATTCATTTATTTATTTGAAAGAAAGAGAGAGAGAGAGAGCACAAGCCAGGGGAGAGGCAGAGGGAGAGGGAGAAGGAGACTCCTCACTGAGCAGGGAGACTGATGTGGGGTTGGAATCATGGCCTGAGCCAAAGGCAGACACTTAACTGACTGAGCCATCTAAAGATGTTTTTTAAATAAAAATACTATTAAAAATTACTTAAACTTATCCTGTATCCCTTATATATTAACATGTAAATGAAATAAATTCTTAATGTAAAATGTTACTCTGAATGATTTGTCAGGTTTTTCTTAAGAATATGTGAATCAAATACAAGGGATATTTCTAAACTGAAAATATGCTTTCATAGAAATCAAGACATCTCATTATTTATCAATCTGCCAAGGAACTAGTTATGTGAACTTTAGGTCTCTGAGCGTGGTGGTTGTTGTTTTTTCCCTATAAAATTAAGGGAAGAATTTAGACCACATATTCTCTAATGATATGCAAATGATAGGGATCCATAATTCTGCAAGTAATATCCCCATATGCTATCATTTCAGAGGACAGGCTTTCTATGAATTTGCTCTATTTCACTACTAAATACTGTTTTAAGAATGACTGCAAAGAGTTAAAATTATTTCCTTTATTTTCAGATCCATTCTCTTTTGAGGTAGTTCAGTCAGCACTTTTACTATTTACAGACCAACCTTTTTAGATGGATAAAAAGGTTAACACAGAAAAGCAAAACATTTGGAAGAAAAATAGACGAGACATTTAAATTCATAGCTAAGGAAACTACATGAAGCCCTTGGGTTATATGAATTGGGAAGGAAAAAAAAGAGCACCATGGATCACATAACTACAATGTTTTTAAACCCTGGATGTTTCCTCTAGGGAATAATAGGAATAAATATATTCATAATTTTAATAGCTTTTGATATCACCAGTAACATGATTCATAAACATTTAAACCATAGTTTTTGTAGAGTCTACTTCCCTGAGGGGATTAATGGCAGAGAATCGTATGTACTGACTCCCTCTTATAGGAATAGGTCTACTCTCAAAATACATTTTGTCTCAGTCAGTTTCTTTTTCTTTCTTTTTCTTTGTTTATCTGTTTTAGGTTTGGGCTGTTTGGGAAGAGGGCACTGTTATTTAGACCATTTTGGAAATTGCTGATAAGCTTAGTGATAATAGACCCTTAAATCAAATACTATCTGTGTAGAAAGATGAAGAGCTTTGAGACTCCTCTTGCACATCAAATATTACAAACTGTATGTTGCATTTCAATTTCATATACAAATCCTGAAGTATAAAATTCAAATTCACACTTCCAATACAAATATTAGAAAAACATTTTTTTTCAGATTATACAATCCACTAACAGGCTTTTCTGTGTAATCTGCATACTTTAGGCAGGTAGTAAATAACAAACATGGTATATTAGAAATTTTTATTGTCTTTGGCAAATATTACTCAAGGGGTTAGAAAAATACAGCATCTTAAAGGATTAACAATTTTTCATCTTGAGTCAGACTGTTTTCTCTTGATCTAAATGTCACTTCTATTGAGAAGAGAATTGTTAACTGCCATTCTTATATAAAAACAAAACAGTCATGATTTAGGGAAATGAGTAGTAAATATACCTTATAAATTGTGATTTAATGTTAAATGGTGCATAGGATAGGACATTTCAAATCCAGCTAAAAATAATTCTTTACTAAGACTTCATTTTATAGTAAAGGAGATGGCTAACTTGGCCTACACACCGGTGACATCAAAATCTTGACTGTACATCATTAGTTGAGTACATACATCTTTGAGTTCATGTATCTTTCCTTAACAATGTTTGAAGGGATTTGTTAACTTGTTACTTATCAATTTGTTAACTTGTTGCAATATGGATTTGGGACCATATTGCAAAACCAAATAAAACAAGCAAAGAAATATACCAGCATGTGTTATATTGTTAATCAGAATTTTGGAATAAATTACATGTAATGTGCTAAATAGTAAATTTAATTACTAAAATTTAGATATAGTGAACAGAATACTGACAGACATAAAAACTTACTTTAAAAAACCATGATACTCTACCATCTTCTTTACTTTCAGCATCTCTTTTAAGGCACTTTAGTCAGATTTTGCTCCAGTAGGAAAACAAACAAACAAAAAAACCTCAGTGGCTTAAAAGAATAAATTTTATTCCTTGAATTTATTATATGAGTTTGGCCGCAGCTCCACTTGACTTGACTAGGGAATTTTTGGCCACAATGTTAGGACCTGACTCATCTCCATGTCTTTTTATCCTATTATTATACCAGAAAGCCAACCCTCAAGGACGGATTCAGGTGGCAGCGCTTCATCAAACCATGTGATGACATCTGAAATTATAGCCTAAACATGTCATATATCATATCCATGTGCATGCCATTGGCCAAAGCCAATTGTGTGGCTAGCTCAGAATTAATGGGTTGGGGAAATACATTTTTCCTTCAGAAAGACATGGTAGTGGTGGGTAGGGAACTTATAAATATAAACAAAGCATGAACAAGAATTAGTGCTATCATAGTTTTGTATAAGGCAGATCTTATTTGGATATAATATTGGTATTAAATGATGCAGTGTTTTTCTCTTACAAGTTATTCTATTTTATGTAAAAATGGGTTGTTGTCTATTAGTATGGACTATTGTGTTTTTGTAATACAAATAGCAGAGTACTTAGTTCCTCAACTAGTTTTATTTTCTTTGATTGTGCATATGAAACTCTCTCTAATCCTGTCTCTAATGTGTCCAGACATTCATATGTGCATGTGTCCTTACACAGGTGCACACATACATAAAACACATATGATTCTGGAACATAAAGTGATTTGATCTTTTAAAAAATTCTCTGTGAAAATATTCCTATCTTTGCACCAAAGAATGATTTTTCTAATTCTCTATCAGTATTTCTATGCTGATACTTTCTGTTCTCTCTGAGGTGTCCACAACACTGACAAAAGTTGTGTAATCTATCCTTGGGGGGGACAGATAAAAAAGTATGAGAATATGACAAGAAAAAAATTCTCCACTCTACAGGACTCTTTATTATATTACCTTTAGCATAATGTTAAATATTTCCTTTGATTTTTGTTTCCTGTTTAACTATTTAATAACCATCTTGATTTTTATTTTAAAAAGTGACCAATTTTATCTAGGTATAGCATTGCAGAACCAGAGTGTTAGGTGACTAAAGTAAGATCCAGGAACGATTAGTGAACTGAAAATAAGCATCCATTGGAGAGGTCCATGACACTTGGGTAGGATGAATTGTTAAAATATAGAACATTGTGCAGTCAGGTAGAACAGGGGCTTAACCTGCTGTAACATGCACATTCAGGTTAATGTGACCTCATTAAGTCACATTAACTATGTATCCTAAGTAAGTCACAGCCCGCTGAGTTTCATTATACTAGATATTCAAGGTAAATGCCAATATGTTGTTGTTAAAAACATTATGAATTTACTATTTTTGCCCAGGGATTGCTTTTCAAGAGAAGACATAAAGCTATTCCATGCACATAGCATTTTATATTTGGCCTTTTATGGATCTTTAGCTTATTTGCTTTTTTCACTTTGTAGAAATATCTAGTATATCTAACTACCCATTCATGTAGTATAAATATGTATCCATATATATATATATATATATATATATATAAATGTATACCATTCTTGGTTTTTGGTATACATTTTGGTATACATTTTTATATGGTATATATATATACCATATATGGTATACATTTATTTATATATATATTTTTATATATATATAAATTCCATACATTGAATCCTAACACTCAATGTGATGGTATTAGGAAGTCAGGGTCTTTGGGACATGCTTATTAGGTCATGAGAACGGAACCTTCATGAATGGATTTTGTGTTATAAAAAAGATTCCACAGAGCTCCCTAAGCCCTTCCACCATGGGAGAACACAGCAAGAAGGCACTGGCATGAATCAGGAAGAGGGCCCTCAATGCTGGCTTCTTATAGCAGCCCTAATGGATTAAGACTACCAGCTAAATAACCTTAGGGGTAGTGAAATAACTGATGAAAAGCAGAAAGTTATTCAAAGATGAACTGCATTCAATTTCACTAGATAAATAGTAACCATTTATCTTAATGCATAGATATATGCTTGTGGAGCCTTACACATTCCATGACAGTGAGCAACAGGATATTGCTTGGACATTTGCTAGATAATGATTATTTATCTCCTAAAAGAAATAATTATTAAACCAATATTAGATAAGCATGATGCAAATACAAGGTTTGAGACTTTTCATTACCATGAGATCTTTTATTTAAATATCCAAAGATGAGAGAGACAAACAGAGGGAGAGAATAAAGTGCTTCGGTCTCATTGTATCTTTGTTTTTTTGGAATTATTGTTTTATTGTGGTAAAATTGAAAACCAATAAATGCCACATATTTTAAGTGTGCAGTTTGATATTGACATATGTATATATTTGTGAAACCATCACCACAAACAAGATAAAAAAAACATATAATCATCATCCCCACAGGTTTTCTTGTGCATCTTTGTACTCTTTCTCTCTCATCCCTCCCTAAGACCTTGCCCTGCCCATAAACAACCATTGACCTGACCATAGATTAGTTTTCATTTTCTAGAAATTTATGTAAATGGAATAATCTGTTCTTTGACTTCTCCCACCTAGTATATTTATTTAGAAATTCATCCATCTACTTAGTATCTCTATATTCATTTATTTTCATTGCTGAGTTATTTTTCTTTGTATGGTTTATATAAACATCTATTCCCTATTTGGGAATAGATTCCAGTAATTGACTATCACAAAGAAAGTTGCTATAAATATCACGTGTAAGTCTTTGGACAAATGTTTTCATTTATTTTTGCTAAACACCAAGTACTATAGTGGTTAGATGATACAGTAAATATATACTTAAGTTTTTAAGAAGCTGTCAACTACTTTCCAAAGAAATTGTACCATTTTGCATTACTGCCAGTAGTGTTGCTCCACGTCCTTGACAACACTTGTTATGGGTATTTGAATTTTAGTCATTCTAATAGGTGTTTAGAGATCTCTCATTTTGGTTTCAGTTTATATTTCCCAAATATTTAGTGATGTTGAGTATCTTTTCATATGGTTATTTCCCCTCTCTATATGTTCTTATGGTGATTTGTCTATCAAATTCCTATACTATTTAAGAAAATAAAAGATTACCTTCTTATTATTGAGTTTTGGGTGCTCTTTATGGATGCATTCTTTTATTTTCTCTAAGTCTGTAGGTTGGTTCTTCCTTTCTTTAAAAGTGTTATAAAAAGAGCAGAGGTTCTTCATTTTGATGACGTTTAATTTATCAGTTTTTTTCTTTAGTGGGTTGTGCTTTATGTGTGCTTCCTTATTTTTGTAACTCAGAAATATTTGTCAAATTTAAGGTCATGAAGATTTTTTTATCTTCCAGCAATTTATAGTTTCAGCTATTATATTTAGGTATATAATAAATACCAAGCCACTCCTTGTATACTGTGGAATATAAAGAAAAAAAGTTACCATTATTATCTTTCATATTGCTATTCATTTGTTCCAGCACCAGTACATTATCTTGGCATGTTTTTTCAAATAAACTGAATATATATGTATGGTGGGTCTACATCAGGATTTACATTCTCTTCAATTCTTGATAATAGTAATTTCTGACTTTTTTCCCCCCTAATTCTGGCTGTGGTTCTATTCATTACAATAATCTCCTGAAATACCCAAATTTTTATTTTATAAATTTTCTATATTATTATATTTCTCTATTTTCTATTTCATTGCTTTCCATTTTTATTTTTTATTTCATATTAACTACTTATTTCTGCATTTTTGTCCTTTTTGAGTTTCTTAATGTACAATCGAAGGGCACTGTTTTAAGAACTTTCTTATATTTAATATAATTGTTTATTGCTATAAGCATATCAATAGATGCTGCTTTAGCTGCATTCCCAAATTATAATATATTGTATTTTATTTTAATTCAATTTAATAATTGCTCAAAATATTTTATTTTTCTCCTTTTTAAATTTGGTCCATGAATTAATTACTTATTCTATTTATTTTCCATACAATAAGGATTTTCCAGACTTCTGTTACTTATTTCTTATCAGTTCTATAGTGATTAGAGAACATATTGTGTGACTTGAATATTTGTTAAAAAGTTATCAAAGCTTGTTTTGTGGCCCATATCATGGTATTTGGTGAAATGTTCTGTGTGTACCTGAAAAGAATGTGCATTCTGCTGTTTTGGGTGAAATCTCCTATAAATGTTAAATTAATCAGGTCAAGTTGATGGATAGTCATCTTCTACATTCTTTTATGATTTATTTTTAATTATTATATTGACTATGGAGAGGAGATATTAAATCTGGCTATAATTGTGAGATTATCTGTTTTTCTTTGTAGTTCTATCAGTTTTTACTTCACAAACTATGTCCTCTTAAGGAATAAATAACTGTATCTTTTTGAAATTACTTTTTAATTTCTCATAATAATCTTTGGTATGGAATCTATTATGGCTGATGTACATATAATTCCTTTACATTTTTTTAATTGATATTAGTATGTTATATTTTTTCCCACCCTTTCTTTGAAAATATATTTTTCTTTATATTTAAAGAGGATTTATTAGGTAATATATAGTGATTTTTTCCCCAGTGTGATCATCCCTGCCTTTTAATTGGGATATTTACATCATTTATATTTAATTTCACTATTAGTATTATTTGTTTTTCAAACTTTGGGATGATTGCCTGTTATATCACTATTATATTCTTTGTTAGATTATTAGATAACAGTTTAGTTTTATTATATTTTTAGGTAAAACTTGATTTTATATATGTTGAATGTATGTATAGGCATATGAAATTTGATTATAGAATTTTCATCATATTTCTTATATATAGATTTCATTGACATTCTTGTATCAATCAGTTTATAGTTTTCATCAAATTTGAAATGTTTTTAGGCTTTATTTCCTTATATATATATATTTTTTTCCTCTCCTCTCCTTTGGGGACTCAATTTACCTGTAGATTAGACTGCTTGAAATTTTCCCACAGCTGATGGATGGTTTGTTCTTTATTTTTTAGGCTTATTTTATTTTTTGGTGTATTTATGTTGGGAAATTTCTTACTGTGGTATTTTCAAATTCACTAACATTTTATTCTTCATTGATAATCTGATGTTAATCTCATCCAGTTTATCATTTCTCATTGTCCAGCATATCCTTTCTTTCTGTCTTGCATTGCATTATGTTAATTTTTATGCACTTGCTGCTTGTAATGCATCTGTTGAAAATAGAGAAAGTTCACATATAGATACCACAAATAAGAAAATGAGAATGTCATCAATATTATTACTGAATGCTATAGTTTCTAAATATTTGAAGATAATTACTTCACAAAAGAAGAAACTACTCCAAAACAGATTCTTAATGTTTGATGAGGGAGACTTTTTTTGTCTTCTTCTTATGAGAAAATGATGAAAAGAGGAAGAAAAATAATTTCTACTTACACTCAGAATTGTAAATATCTCAAGAATGGACTCATGTCCACATCAAAAATTTTGCATTGTATCTGATTATTTTTAATATTATATATTGAAATATTTCAGACTAAGTTTTTTTCTTGGACATTTGTATCTTTCACTCACTGCCTTATAAAACATTAACTCGCAATTATCTTAAGATCTGAGAAGACTAAAGACTACTCATTTATCATGGCCATATAAATAATTTAAATAGTAACTTTTAAAAAATCAAATTGATAGCAGTTGGGATTTTTACTCCACAACACTTGAATAAGGAAAAAAAGTCACTTGGGAAATGAAACTCACCACATGCTTTGAGAAGCCATCTAATTCAAAGTATTTACAAATATAGAACAGATTTTCTAGAAAACCTGTCTTTTCCAAAGTAATAATAAATATGCAGGGAATCTTAGATCAGAAACTTGCAAAGATTACATTTTTAAAAGAGGTGTATTGACTATGGATGTGACCTTTGATTTACACTGGTAACTCTGGTAATTCAGACCTTGTGCTTTTAGAGTCCATATTTGGCAGAGATGACAGAGCCTAGTGCACATGTAAAATGGTAGGTTCCAATCAGAGACAAATAAAATAGGAACCTCTGAAAGATGAAGACATCAAACTTTGAAGTTATAGTTGGAGAGGATACTTGTTTGTTTTGATCTTAGAGATGAGTGGAGGCTATGGGGGGAAAAAAAAAGATCTCCCAGAATTCCTAGCTCTAAGGTTATCCTTCAGTGAGAAAAAAGTACCAGAATTCAAACTACCCATGTCCATATAAATCTAAGAATGCCAAGAGTGATGTTTTATTTCAATAAGTGTGTGCCCGTAGTGTCATTCGTGTTGTAAGATTTTAAAATGCTTCTAGAGGGATGAAATTTATATATAAGCAACAGATTATATCTACTAACCAAGATAAACAATTTTGAGTTCACAATACAGGAAAAAAGAGGTACAATCCAGCCAAACACAAAAATACAATCCAGAATTATAAAAATGAAGAATCCAAAAAAAAAAAAAAAACCTGGAAATGCTGAAGTAATCTAATTCAGAGTATAGCTATTCATGTTTAATGTAATTAAACACATGTAGAACGGTGTCAAATTTTTTTAAAAGGTCAAGAGTTTTTCAGAAATGATATGTGGAGTTTTTAAAATGGCCAAATTGGGGAAAAGAAAATATAATTTGCATTAGAAATTTAATTAATGGTTTAATTAAGATCAAACAAATCAAGAGAAAAGTGGTGAAGTGGAAGATTATCCTGAAAGGAAGTAGTCAAGATGAGGATATAAATGTAAAATAAAGGAAAATAAAAGGAATTTATCAGACACATGGATGGAAAAGAATCTGACTAAGCAGTTTTGGAGAATTGTGTTTTGACTGGCAATGGTAATGTGAAAGCCAAAAAAAAATTGTTAGTATGTTTTACATATAGACATGGGTTAGCCATTCTAAAACTACTTGAGATGTTTATAAGATTGAACAAATAAGTAAATCAATTGCAGATGACAGTCGTGCTTTTCACTCTCAGAGAAAGAAATTACAAATAGCAATGGGAGGGAGAAGGCTTAAATAAACCTCGTGGTAAATTACAGTTGAACATACACATGTATGCATAGCAATATATACATAGCCACATAAATATAACTGTTTGTCTAACTACCCATATCTATCTGTCCGTCTATCTATCATCTATTCATCCATCATCTATCAGTCTACCTTGACTACCCATGAGTTCACACCAGCACCTCTAATTTCAATCTAATATCGAAGGAGTTTATTGTTTGTATTATATTCTGTTTTTCCTAGTTTTTGTCTTTTTTATATACTTATAAAACCTTTCTCCAACAATGAGTAAATTGATTTCTAATATCTCCAATATATTTCTTTATTTGCTTAATAACCTTATATGTCCTAACCAAGCAGGCCACTTCCTTGATTTCTGGCCCCACCTTTGATTGCTTGATGCCTCTCCGATGTGGCCTCTTCTGTGGCCCTACCATTTCTTTTGCTGCCATCTTCAAAGGAGGAGAGAAAAAGAACATTAAGGAAAGAAATAGATGGGGAAGCCAGAAAGCATATCCAGAGTTGACACACCTATAATTTTTTAAAAAAACACTTTATTTTTCCAAGTTTTACAATCTAATCTGGCCCTGCATTAATATGTCTGACAGAAACTTAAGCTTCATTATAATTGAAAGATTTAGTTCATTCTCCATAAAAAAAGTGGAATGTTCCAAGGAATCTTACATGGTCCGGAAAATGCAAACACTATTCTCTATCTTTAGTCTATACTAGTTTTGATGAAATGGCATCTGCATAAGCATACTTGGTCTTTTGAAGACAGAGGGCTTTGCTTTTCTTCTTTCAAGTGTTTCAGGTCTGTGGATGAACTATTCATTTAAGTCAATTCATTTAAGGTTCTATTGAAAGGATCTACAAATAACTATTTTCTTCCTCATTACTGCAAACTTTCAAAAACTTTTCTCATTATCATATATCTTTTGCTTTTATTTTTGAGACTTTCCCAGTATCAATTAATCATCATTTTCCCTCTATGAACCAACAAATTCCAAAATAAATCTTTTGATGGGAATTTTTTTTCTAGGAGCCTAGAAACCTCTACTTTAAGCTCTTAATAACAGTAACAATGTCAGCCATTCATGGAAGTGAAGTTGTAGAAAGCATTGGCAACTTGCTTGAAATCAGAAGTCATTAAGGGTTCCAAAACACATTTATCTTTTACAGAATAATGTAAATTAGTAACTAAATACTAATCTAAATTAATATTAGTATCTAAATTAGTATCTAAATATTAATTTTCTAGTTCTAGATTTTTTTTTTTTTTTACATTTCTTTCTTAACTTCTTCTTTAGGGAAGTGAATATTAGTGACAGTCCTGGTATTATAGGTTGTTCTTTCAATTTGGGACAGAATAATCACTCAGTGGAAAAGACTGTTCGCTATGTAAGGCAGACAAGCTTGCCATAGTAACCAGGTATAAGGACCAGCTATTTATATAAAATACCTGAAATTAATCTTAAAATATGCCAGAGATGTAATAGCAGACAGGAACAGTGAATAGAGTTTAAAAAATAGAAAGTTGTTATTAGTAAAATCTTAGTAATTCTAACTTACATTCATTCATTTACATTTTAGTTTAATTCTAGAGTTTCCTTTCCATTTGAAAAAGGGTTTCCTTTGGTAATAATTTAAAAAATACTGTAAAATTCACATAAATCGCTGCTTTAGAAGCTTTCTAAAATGATGGGAAATTTTACTGGTATGCTACGCAGAGTGATGAAGACCCCATAATAGTAAAATATAATAATTTATATAAGTTCTCAATATTAGTAAAATAATCAGCTTTTGTGTGTTTTTCATAATTAGGTTGCATATGCTTGATTATTTTATTTAAAAATTATTAACATGTTTTGAAGTAGATAACACTCAGGATTTGATATTTTATGGACTTCAATTATTTTAGTACATTAAAAAATATAACTTTGGTTTTATATGACCATTGAGACAGATTTTGAGGAAAAATGATGAACCAGATGCAGTTATAATTAGCTATTTACCGCTGAAAGTATACTTTTAAACTCATGTATAAGAAAGCAATCGGATGATACGTGCATGAAATTAAAATAGATTTTTAAATATGTTATATTACAAATGAAATTTTATTGCAGATGCATCAAACTGATTGTATATATAGTGAAATCATATATAAAGTTTGCTATTTTATTTTCAGTTAAATCCCAGGGTTTCTGATAACATCCATATATATAATTCTGTTTAATTAGATATTATATATGGAATGATGACTTCATTTTACTTTTACTTTGATTAATATTTCAAGTTTTTTAAAGGGGTTCCTGGGCTTGAAGTTATAAAAAAAGACCAAATTACTTGTAATAAATCAACATATTTAAGGCCTTTTGTAAGTCGATATAATTTATATATACTAAATATATTTTTTAGCAACTTTGTTTTCAGATCACTGAAGTATTATCTCTTAGCTACTGTGTTGTGCACAATAAGATATTTCAAACTCAATTTGTTCTTTTCCTGACACTGACTTAAATCAATCATTTCTCTAAGAGCTCTGGGTTTTGTTTTATTTTTTAAAGAGGATGGCATTTGATAACTAAGTTCTAGGCTCTAGGTGTGATATTGCAGTTTGCAGTCCCTCTGATACTGGACAGAAGCTATACACATGTTATATGAAGTCATACTGTTACTTCTAAATATAATCCAAAATTAATCAGGTTTCGTTTAGCTTTTCCTTTCCACAGTTTTACCTCCCTTGTCTGACAGTGAGAAACTTGGTTCCAATTATCCTTAATGTATTTACTTATTCAACTAGTAGGTAGGACTGTCATGACAAAATACCACAGGCTGGGCGGCTTAAACAACAGAAATATATTTCCCACAGTTTTGAAGGCTAAAAGTCTGAGATCAAAATGTTTGGCAGGGCTGGTTTCTTGTAAGGGCCATGAGGGAAGAATCTTCTTCAGGCCTCTCTCCGTGGCTTACAGATGGCTGTTTTCCTCCCTGAGTCTTCACAATGTATCCTCTCTTTATTTGTTTGTGTCCAAATTTCCTCTTCCTGGGACATTACTCATATTAGATTAGGTCCCACCCTAATGACTTCATTTTAACTGAATCACCTCTCTAAAGACCCTATTGCTACCTTTTGAGGTACTGGGGGGTTTGACTTTAACAAATTAATTGGGGGGCATACAGTTCAGCTCATAACACCTCCTAAGTGTAACCATTTTCTCATTGTCATCATTACCCCCTTTTCTGTCTCTCCATACTCCTCACGTCTCTTGAACTGACAGCCTATGCTGGACTGCCATCCCACCTCATGGACACCTTCACTATGAGTATACTCTGACACCCTGTAGAGATCAGCCTTTTACATGTAGACTTTCTAAATTGTCTGAGCTCTAACATTCTGTACTAGGCTGCATCTTGTTTTGAATCCCTTCTTTATCCCACTTCAGGCGTAGGGCCCAGTATATAATTAACTTTCATATCCTTTCAGATTTGACACCTATGCAAAGGTAATTCTGTAAGTGTTGCCAAAGAAATCCCAAGGTTGACTAACAATACCCTTTTGACTATTGAACTGCTAAAGTCAGCCAAATATCCCTGACTTCTCACCATAATGAGAAGTGAGTATCCAAAGACATACAGTCTCCAAAAATACAATTCTCTCAATCCCAAAGCAGATGTGTTAATGGGGGAAAAATGAATATAATATCCGTTCCCAGATTTTCAAACCAGAGGCTTTCAAATGAAGTAGCTGATCAAGGAAAAATTATCTCCTATCAGGTCAGGTTTTCCTTGCTATTTCTTTCCCTCAGGAAATTATGTGAGCTTGTGTAGTGTATGTTTATTACACACACCTACACTAAAAACTCTTGAATGGATAATTCCACCTTTTTAGTTTTTTTCCTTCTGTTCTCCAAGTAAGATATGTTATTATAATTGCCAGGTTGTCTGTTGCAAGTAAATAAATTTTCTTTTGCATGTAGGTCACCATACTATATATTCTAGAACCTGGATTTGGAGCTAGAAGCAATAACTGGAATTACAGTTTGGGTAGAAGTGATCAATTCTGGGAATGCATGCACAGAGATGCCAAAGTGGGCCCCATTTGCAAGGGGCCTTTCCATCTGACTCTGTAAATGAGAGAGTATAGAAATCAAAAGAATTTGAATGGCCAGTAAAATATTCTGCCATCAAGTAAGTAAACCATGAAAACTTCATGACCTATTGAGTCTTGATTACGTCTTTGTTTCCTTATTGTACCTTAAGGTTTATATTATTAGCTGATTCCAGATATCTTGACAATATTGTAATCTTTAAGAAAATATAGCCATAAGTGAACAAAACTCACACAAATAATACACCTTGTCAGCTGCTTTTATTATCTCCCTCTTTTAAAAATTTTAAATATTTTTTGTGACCTATAACACACACACACAAATGCGCAAAAGATTTAATAGTGTAGTTTATCAATTTTTTTTTTAACTTTTGACACACTATGGTGTAAGTTTGCATTTTCGGATATTATATGTAGAGTCATGCTGGTGTATACTCTGGTGTCTGAATATTTTCAGCCGACCAAATGTTTGTGATACCTATACATGTGATTACATGCATTTTTATTTAACTCATTTGTATTGTATAATTGCATCAGAATTTCTTCTTTTGTGTATGATGGACATTTGAGTTGTGTGCCATTTTAGGCTTTAACAGATGTGATTTTGTTCGTATCTTCTGGTATAAATATACCACGTTCTATTGGAAATATACCCCAGAAGAAGTAACTGGATGAGAACATATACATATTTTCAACTTGTTTTCAGTGAGACTTACTAGAACTTTGTTTTGTTTGTTTGTTTTTTGGGAAAAGAATCTCTGGCAAGAAATCCTGAGAAGCACAGAATCACAATGAAGAGCTCATTAAGATTACTTTTTTGAAATCTTAGTATATCAGATTGTGGGGATGTATGCATAAGCACACTGCAGGTGGTATGGGCAAAAAAAAAGTTCTGAAGCATGATGATATGTATTATAGTAGTGGATTGGCACTTAGCTATTTAAGCCATCTTTAATTTTATAATTTTAATTTCAGTAAGCTTAAGCTGCTTCTTCCGTCCATAAGACACACACAAAAAATGAAAAATGTATCTGGCAATATTTAAATTTAAAGAGCTAGACTTTGGATCCCTTGATTCATTTTCATGTCCTTTTACAGGTGACACTGAACCCTAAGAGGTAAATATAAATCTTGCAGGATAACACGAGGTTTAAATCACTTCAATTTCTGTGTCCTTTTAAATGAATTTGTACAACTTTTAGAACATATTTCATGTTGTATTGAAATGGCAACTGGGATGTGTATCTAAAAGGAAAAAGCTCAATCTGGAAAACCAAATTAAATACCATTATAGTTCAATGCCATTGACCAACATTTTTCAAGTTCTAAGATCAGAATGAAATATGAAAAATTCCCCTTTCACCTCATAAGTCTTTTGAAAATACTTATTTTATGTAAATAGTCATAACAAATTAAAGAAATTAACTTGTGGCTACGATTTAAGTCATTTGACCAGAGATGTATATGGATAGAATATTTTCACTGATGCAAGATACTATGTTAAAAACATACCATGAAATTAAAATTTATTAGCAGAAACTACACCCAGATTATTTAGTCTTTAAAAGAAAACTTATCCCTTGCATAAAATCAGTATTTAACTTGAGACATTGATGTCATTCAATTGGCCTGTGATAATTTTTCAAAATTGATTTAGTTCTATACTTTTTATCTTAATGTGAAAGAGAATCTATAAATAAAATGAATCAGGTACTGTTATATTGCACATATGTTTTAGACGTTTGGAAACTTTTGAAATCTATATACTTGTAAGCACCTCCAATTATCAAAAGGCCAGATAAAATTTATTTGAGAGATGGAAGACTTATCTGTGCCATTCTAAGACTATTTAACATATTTTGAAAGTGTAACTATATTTGGAGTAATGATAAACAATAAAGTAAAAAAGGAAAGAGTTTGATATAGAGTCAGTAATGAATACTCTAGGATTAAGAAAACCTTTATTCTAATTACTCATTTCTTATCTTACATGTCTTGAGACTGTGGATACTATGTTTTAATAGTTCTGTTCCATAATGTCCCTATTTCCAAAATAAGATTTTTGATCTTTTAGCTACAGAATGGTAGCAACTGTTAAGAAAAATCTACCAATAGATCTTGACAGATTTTGGACATTATTTTTAGCCTCAAGATAGTCATGGCTTCAGTCTTTCACACAGTCATTAAAAAATATTAATTATACATTTATTAAATACAAAACTTACTGATATCTTCAAAATATGCAAAGCTTGAGAAAGACAACTTTCTGCCTCCAACAGCACATGGTCTGCTGAAGGAAATCAACAAAAGTTTAAGAAATATTCATTAATAATATTATACAAGCATATTGAGCAAATATAGATTATAAGGTCCATGAACATGGCATACCTATGTTAAATATCTTGATATCTTCCCTGATAATAAAACTAGTGCATATATATTGAGCCATATAGAATATCGTGTTGCACAGTGCTTGACACAGAGTAAGAAAGTGATGATTTTTGTTGAAAGAATAAACTTCAGTTAACATTTATTACTATGTTCACCTTAATATTTTGACACTTCATACATATTAGTTTATTTTATTCCTACAACATTCTTCTTTTTAAAAAATATTTTATTTATTTAAAATAAATAAAGAGCATGAGAAGGTGCAAGCAGGAGCAGAGAGGAAAGGGCAGAGTGAGAGGGAGAAGCAGGCACCCTGCTGAGCAGAGAACCCCATAAGGGATCATGACCTGAGCTGAAATCAGACACTTAACAAACTGAGCCACCCAGGTGCCTCTGTTCCTACAACATTCATATGAAACTCTACATTTTACAGTTGATGAAACTGATTCATAAGGATAATAAGCTTTGCATTTAGTAAGTGAAAAAGGAATAGAAATGAAGTGAATTAATTATATAATGTGATGTTTAAAAAGCTCTCTAAAACTTAGCATGTTCAAACAACCATCACTGGAGAAGATCCTGAGCTCACCTCCTCCCACAGATACAACTAGATAACACCTAGATAACATTTCTATCAGTGTAAATAACCCAGAAAATGACCCGAAGACTGGCAGGACAGACTCTCCACACTTAAATGTGAAGAAGAGGCCACAAAATAGAGGGTAGGAAGGGTAGAGATGTGTTCTGGAGCTATAGAGACCCGTGGAACTGTCTGCAGGATGGAGGGATGCCGCAAGTGCAGACAGGGAAGAGAAACAAATACTCATACCAGCACCACAGACATGGGGAACCTGCATGGGGAAGACAAATCCCCATAACATTTGGCTTTGAAGACCAAAAGGGCCTAATTTTGTGAGTTCTTAACAATGAGTGGGGCTTAACACCTGGAACTGTAAAAATCAACAGGGTTGGCACTGGGAGAGCCAAGAAGGCAATAAGAAACCTAGTGCTTGCCCTTAAAGAGACAGCACAACACAGAGTTCCACAAAGATATAGCATAGAAGCAGTGGTTTGAAAAACACCTGGGTTATATAGGAAGGACATTTATTTACTAATCTCTGAGCATGTGCTGAAGGGGCAGGGATCTTTAGAAGACTTCTGCAAACAAAGGTGCTGCCAGGTACCATTTCCCTCTCCTACTCCTAGCCTAAACAAAAGGACACCTGCTAAAACCAGCACAGCACCAACACTTTCCATCTAACTTGCTAATAACAAGTTCCCTCCCACATTCTTCTGTGGACATGCCAGTTCCATCCAAGACTGGGCTCCAAGTTTCCTCCCATAGCAGATCCTCACAAACCGTTCCAATCCTGCACTTCCTGCCTTCCTACACTCTTCTACAGATCCACCCCAACTCAGGCAGCCAAAAAAATAAATAAATAAATAATATGTGTGTGTGTGTGTGTGTGCGTGTATATATATATATAGAGAGAGAGAGTAATAGATAGATAGATGTATATAACTTTGAATCTTTGAATTCTGGAATTTCACAAAATCTTAAATCTAGGGTTCACCTTTAAATTCCCTTTACCCATTGTTGATCAATGAATGCCTTGCCATTTCTTGGGGAAATACTACCTGCTGGCTATTAGCTTACTTTCCTTAGTTTTACATGTTTTTCTGTATAGCAGTGTTATTAAATTGTTTTTAACTTAATAGTACATCTTTTTAAATTTTATATTTCATGACTTCTAAATCTAAAATTGAATAATAAAATTGTTGCTTCTAGTGATAGGAAGTATTAAATTTCACAAATCCATATAGAAACAAAATCTTTAGATATACTGGATTCTAAATTTGGAGGTCAATCACATGCTTAGGTGTTCTAAATAACAGTGTGCTCAATTTTGAAGAAAAATAACAAATTAAAGAACAATATGTTTTGAAACATTTTGTTGAATTTATGTTTGCAAAGTGAAGTAATAAAGCTCTCTGCAAATCGAACCCCTACTTTACTAACGTCATGTTTTGGTTCAACTTTCACACATTCATGTTTATACACATTTGTGAAGTGAATTACATACAAAAATAGGAAAGTACACTTCAACATATCTGAGAGATGCTTTTTAAAGGTCAAGAAAACTAAATGAAAAATATTTTGTATCTAGTAGAAATAAAGAAAAAACCTGAAAGAAATAGAGCCAAATACCTGTCCTTTTTCATGTTTCTTTTTGCCTTCATTTGGTCAAAAAATGGTGAGGATTTACAGGATATGTAACTGAGCGCTGTGACCCTGGGTGACTAAGCTGTTGTTGCATGTTGAAAAATGTAGTTTTAAACTATCTTAGCCTGAAAAAATCAACTGCTTCAGGAATTCTCTTTTATTTATAAAATACAGGTGCTTAGTTGGTGATCTTCTTTTCTAAATACCTCTGCTTTCTCCTGCCATTCTTTTCCTGCCAGCATCACAGATTTGTCACCTTCCTAATATGCTTTATTGAAATAACTTTGAGAATCTCCCTCCTCTTACACTACTTCATAACTTTAACCACACCCCCAGTCCCTTCATCTGACTTTTGAATAGATTACTTTATATTTCTTAATACACATTTCCAAAGCATTTGCAGCTAAAAAGAAATTCAGGTGCACATTTTTCTATACGGTAAGAACATCGAGAATATATTATTGTAATGATAGTATGTATCATCATAGATTTATAGGAATGCAATTAGTATATGGGATATTTTATTAACTGCAGATATCCTGATAAAAAGCATATTCCCAATTATTTTACTCTATTTTATCCATACAATAAGTATTGTCGTTTTAAATGTTTCAAGCAATACACAGTTATACAAAGTAAAACTAAATGTTATTTTATTTTCACACTTTCAACAGTGTGATATTCTGATCTTTTAAGTGTACATATTACTTTTTATTTTGTTTTACATAAATAAGATATATCTACAAATTTATATGTTTTATCTATATAACCATGAATATATCCAAATTACCTTATTTTTCTTACAATAAATATTATATCTGATTTCTTTTTTCTCCTTTATTTCCTGATTATACTTTTTTTGTTGTTTTTCTAGTATTTACAGTATGCATTATTAAGTAATCATGACCTAGCTTCTAATAAAGCAATGTATCTTAACTATACTGGAATTAAAATTAAAAACTTAATAAAAGGGCACCTGGGTAGCTCAGTTGGTTAAGCGACTGCCTTCAGCTCAAGTCATGAACTAGGAGTCCTGGGATGGAGTCCCACATAGGGCTCCCAGTTCCATGGGGAGTCTGCTTCTCCCTCTGACCTTCTCAGCCCTCATGCTCTCTCTCACTCTCTCTCTCAAATGAATAAATAAAATCTTAAAAAAAAAACCTTAATAAAAAATAATATAAACTTTCACATATAGTATAAAACTATGTGCCTACTTATCTTCATTTCTCCCCTCCTACCAATTGTGCTCTTATTGGTAATTTTACTTCTATATATATAATAAACATTGCAATAGAATGTTATTGTTTTTAGTCAATCTAATAACCACTTAAAAATATTAAAGTCATGAAAACATATTTACATTTACCCACATATTTAATATTTCCAGGTTTCTGCATTCCTTCTATCTGGTATCCTTTTTCATTGCCTGAAATACTTCCTTTAATGTATATTATAGTCCTAGTTTGCTAACAATGGTTTTCCACAACTGAAAAAAAGCTTTTATTTTGCCTTCATTCTTGAATTACAGTTTTTTCTCTCTAGGTAAAAGATTTTAAGTTGTCAAATTTGTTACCAGCCTGTGGTTGTTTATCTCTATGCAATACCTGCTTTTAAGATGTTATTTTAACATTTATTTTAAAAATTCTCATTATAATGTCATTTGGTATACTTCTTTTCATCTTTCCTCTGCTATGGATTCATTGAACTTTTTTTTTTCCTATTTCTTATTTTATTGAACAAAATAGACATTCAATATTATATAGAACAGGAGTATTAAGAGTGGATATACATGCCTGGTTATTGAACCTAAGGCACTGAGTCTCTCACCATCACATATGATATTAGCTATAGGTTCACTGTGCATACCATTTGATAGAAAAAATTCCCTATTCCTAGTTTTTGCATAAGTACATGTTAAACTATTAACTGTTCTGTTTCGATCAAGATGATCAAATGTCTTGAAATTCTACCTGACAATATTATGGACTGCGTAAATTGGTTTATGAATGTTGTCAGCCTTATATTCCTGGAATGAGCCCAACTTGTTTGACACATTTATTTTACACATCGCTGGATTTAATTTGCTAATATTTTCTTTAAGAATTTTATGTTGGTGTTCATGAGAAATATATTTCTGTAGTTTTCTTTTCCTATAATGGTCTTTATTTTGGTAGTAGAATAATACTGGATTCATAAAAAGTGTTGGAAACTATTACCTCGTTTTCTGTTTTCTAGAAAGAGATTTTGTAGAATTGCTATTATTGGTACTATGCCATCCTTATATATTTGGTCAAATTCACCAATTAAAACATCTGGCATAATTTGTCTTTATTGGAATGAGTGTAGTTAATAATTTGATTTCCTTTTTAGAGATAGAACTACTCAGACTAGCTGTTTCTTCTTAAGTAAATTTATGTGGCATATGTTTATGAACTTTGTTCATTTCACCTACAATATCACATTTCTGGGCATAGAGTTGTTTGTAGTATTGACCTCTTATTTTTTAATGTCTGTGAGATCATTATCACTTACTCAATTTTTTAAAAAATGTATTAAATTACATGTATAAAAATTTCGATCTTAACCATTTTAAACATACAGTTCAGTGACATTAAGTACATTCATTTGTTGTGGAAGCATCACCACCATCATCACTTTTCATTTTGCAAAAGTGAAATTCTATACCTATTTAACAACTCCCCAATTTCTTCTCCCCCATCCCCTATAACCACTATTCTACTTTCTGTTCCTATGAATTTTCCATTAAATATCTCAATAAGGGGACGCCTGGGTGGCTCAGTTGGTTACGCGGCTGCCTTCGGCTCAGGTCATGATCCCAGCGTCCTGAGATTGAGTCCTACATTGGGCTCCTTGCTCGGCAGGGAGCCTGCTTCTCCCTCTGCCTACCACTCTGTCTATCTGTGCTCACTCGCACTTTCTCTCTCTCTAAAAAATAAATAAATTTTAAAAAAATCTTAAAAAAATCTCAATAAGTGGAATTATATAATATTTATCACTCTGTAAATTTCTATTATTTTAAATATACTTAAGTTATGTTGTAAGTTCCATAATGTGGTCTAGCTTGGTAAATGTTCCAAATGTGCTTGAGAAGAATCTGTATTCCATTGTTCTTCAATAGAGTATTTTACCAATGCCAACTACACTGAGTTTACTGATAATACTGTTCATGTAATCTATATCCTTGTACAGTATTTTTGTCTGCTTGAGTTATCAATTATTGGGAAAGTTATGTTGTTTTTAACAATAATGAGATTGTCTATTTCTACTCTCAATTCTATCAGTTTTTGCCTTACATGTTGATGCTTCATTGTTAGATCCATGTGTATTTAATTAAGATTGTTATGTCTTCTTGGAGAATTGAGTTCTTTATCATTGTGTAATTTACTTACTTATCTCTGATATTCCTTCTTGTTCTGAAGTCACTTTGTCTAAAATTAATATAGCTTTTCCAGTTTTCTTTTGAATGGGGATAGCATAGTATATATTTCACCCTCTCTTTATTTCTTACCTATTTGAGTCTTTATATTTAATGTTGTTTCTTCCAAATAACATAAGTGGGTCCTTCCTTCTTAAATCCATTATGAAAATATCTGTCTTCTAACTCATATTTAAACCATTCATTTTTAAGGAATTATAAATATAGTTGGAGTAAAATCTGTCATCTTTGTAACTGTTTTCTACCCATTGCATGTGTTCTTTTTTCTATCCACTTTTATGTGTACTCTGTTTTTAATTAAGCATTTTATTTGATCCCACTTTATTTGCTCCTTGATATTTATACTTCTTTTTTAAAAATTAGTATTTGTTTTAGGATTTACTCTATAAATTTGGAAATAAAGCCACCTTCAGATAACACCATACTATTTCATTTGTAGTTCAGGTACTTTATAAGAGTTACCACTGTCGTGTCTGTTGTGTGTTTTATAAGATTTAAAGATTAATTTCATGGTGAAATATAATACAGTGACACTTGAACAGATGAAAGACTGAATTATTTGTTGCATACAGCTCCCAATCGTGCAAGGCTGCCTCTCAGGATCACACAGGGTTATGTAAATAAGGACAGTGTAACTATCAAGCGTGAGCTATAGGGGGCAGTACATGGATGGATGGATAAATGGATAAATAGATGATAAGATAGATAGATAGGAAGACAGACAGACAAATGAGTAGATCGAAAGTTGGGTAGGAGTAGCTATGTTTTGTCAGACTTTCTGATGATTGACTAATTTACTATTTCATGATCTCCAAGGTAGAATATCTGTCCTTAATTCTTTTTTTTAATATATTTTTAATTTTTTTATAAACATACAATGTATTATTAGCCCCAAGGGTACAGGTCTGTGAATCACCAGGTTTACACACTTCACAGCACTCACCATAGCACACACCCTCCCTGATGTCCATAACCCCACAACACTCTCCAACTCTCCCTACCCCCTCCCCCTGGCCACCCTCAGATTGTTTTGTGACATTAAGAGTCTTTTATGGTTTGTCTCCCTCCGAATCCCATCTTGTTTCATTTATTCTTTTCCTACCCCCCAAACCCCCCATGTTGCATCTCCACTTCATCATATCAGGGAGATCATATGATAGTTGTCTTTCTCCGATTGACTTATTTCGCTAAGCATAATACCCTCTAGTTCCATCCATGTCGTCACAAATGGCAAGATTTCATTTCTTTTGATGGCTGCATAGTATTCCATTGTATATACCACCTCTTCTTTATCTGTTCATCTGTTGATGGACATCTAGGTTCTTTCCATAGTTTGGCTATTGTGGACATTGCTGCTATAAACATTCAGGTGCACGTGCCCCTTCGGATCACTACGTTTGTAGCTTTAGGGTAAATACCCAGTAGTGCAATTACTGGGTCATAGGGTAGCTCTATTTTCAACTTTTTGAGGAACCTCCATGCTGTTTTCCAGAGTGGAGTGGAGGAGGAGTGGAGGAGGGTTCCCCTTTCTCTGCATCCTCGCCAGCATCTGTAATTTCCTGACTTGTTAATTTTAGCCATTCTGACTGGTGTGAAGTGGTATCTCATTGTGGTTTTGATTTGTATTTCCCTGATGCCGAGTGATGTGGAGCATTTTTTCATGTGTCTGTTGGCCATCTGGATGTCTTCTTTGCAGAAATGTCTGTTCATGGCCCTGCCCATTTCTTGATTGGATTATTTGTTCTTTGGGTGTTGAGTTTGCTAAGCTCTTTATAGATTTTGGGTGCTAGCCCTTTAACTGATATGTTGTTTGCAAATATCTTCTCCCCTTCTGTCAGTTGTCTTTTGGTTTTGTTAACTGTTTCCTTTGCTGTGCAAAAGCTTTTGATCTTGATGAAATCCCAATAGTTCATTTTTGCCCTTGCTTCCCTTGACTTTGGCGATGTTCCTAGGAAGAAGTTGCTGCGGCTGAGGTCGAAGAGGTTGCTGCCTGTGTTCTCCTCAAGGATTTTGATGGATTCCTTTCTCACATTGAGGTCCTTCATCCATTTTGAGTCTATTTTCATGTGTGATGTAAGGAAATGGTCCAATTTCATTTTTCTGCATGTGGCTGTCCAATTTTCCCAACAACATTTGTTGAAGAGAATGTCTTTTTTCCATTGGACATTCTTTCCTGCTTTGTCGAAGATTAGTTGACCATAGAGTTGAGGGTCTATTTCTGGACTCTCTATTCTGTTCCATTGATCTATGTGTCTGTTTTTGTGCCAGTACCATACTATCTTGATGATGACAGCTTTGTAATAGAGCCTGAAGTCTGGAATTATGATGCCACCAACTTTGGCTTTCTTTTTCCATATTCCTTTGGCTATTCGAGGTCTTTTCTGGTTCCATATAAATTTTAGGATTATTTGTTCCATTTCTTTGAAAAAAATGGATGGGATTTTGATAGGGATTGCATTAAATGTGTAGATTGCTTTAGGTAGAATAGACATTCTCACAATATTTGTTCTTCCAATCCATGAGCATGGAACATTTTTCCATTTCTTTGTGTCTTCCTCAATTTCTTTCATGAGTACTTTATAGTTTTCTGAGTATACATTCTTTGCCTCTTTGGTTAGATTTATTCCTAGGTATCTTATGGTTTTGGGTGCAATTATAAATGGGATTGACTCCTTAATTTCTCTTTCTTCTGTCTTTTTGTTGGTGTAAAGAAATGCAACTGATTTCTGTGCATTGATTTTATATCCTGACACTTTACTGAATTCCTGTACAAGTTCTAGCAGATTTGGAGTGGAGTCTTTTGGGTTTTCCACGTATAGTATCATATCATCTGCAAAGAGTGATAGTTTGACTTCTTCTTTGCCGATTTGGATGCCTTTAATTTCTCTTTGTTGTCTGATTGCTGAGGCTGGGACTAGCAGTAATATGTTGAATAGCAGTGGTGATAATGGACATCACTGCCATGTTCTTGACCTTAGCAGAAAAGCTTTCAGTTTTTCTCCATTGAGAATGACATTCGCTGCGGGTTTTTCATAGATGGCTTTGATAATATTGAGGTATGTGCCCTCTATCCCTACACTTTGAAGAGTTTTGATCAGGATGGGATGCTGTACTTTGTAAAATGCTTTTTCAGCATCTATTGAGAGTATCATATGGTTCTTATTCTTTCTTTTATTAATGTATTATATCATATTGATTGATTTGTGGATGTTGAACCAGCCTTGCAGCCCTGGAATAAATCCCACTTGGTTGCCATGAATAATCCTTTTAACGTACTGTTGAATCCTATTGGCCAGTATTTTGGTGAGAATTTTCGCATCTGTGTTCATCAAGGATATTGGTCTGTAATTCTCTTTTTTGATGGGATCCTTGTCTGGTTTTGGGATCAAGGTGATACTGGCCTCATAAAATGAGTTTGAAAGTTTTCCTTCCATTTCTATTTTTTGGAACAGTTTCAGGAGAATAGGAATTAATTCTTCTTTAAATGTTTGGTAGAATTCCCCTGGGAAACCGTCTGGCCCTGGGCTTTTGTTTGTTTGGAGATTTTTGATGACTGTTTCAATCCCTTACTGGTTATGGGTCTGTTCAGGTTTTCTATTTCTTCCAGGCTCAGTTGTGGTAGTTTATACGTCTCTAGGAATGCATCCATTTCTTCCAGACTGCCAACTTTGTTGGCGTATAGTTGCTCATAATATGTTCTTATAACTGTTGTATCTCTTTGGTGTTGGTTGTGATCTCTCCTCTTTCATTCATGATTTTATTTATTTGTGTCCTTTCTCTTTTCTTTTTGATAAGTCTGGCCAGGGGTTTATCAATCTTATTAATTCTTTCAAAGAACCACCTCCTAGTTTGGTCGATTTGTTCTATTGTTTTTTTTTTGTTTGTTTGTTTCTGTTTCATTGATTTCTGCTCTGATCTTTATGATTTCTCTTCTCCTGCTGGGTTTAAGCTTTCTTTGTTGTTCTTTCTCCAACTCCTTTAGGTATAGGGTTATGTTGTGTATTTGAGACTAAGTTTCTTATTTCTTGAGATAGGCTTGTATCACTATATATTTTCCTCTCAGGACTGCCTTTGTTGTGTCCCACAGATTTTGAACTGTGTTTTCATTATCATTTGTTTCCATGAATTTTTTCAATTCTTCTTTAATTTCCTGGTTGACCCATTCATTTTTTAGAAGGATGCTGTTTAGTCTCCATGTATATTTGTGTTCTTTACAAATTTCCTCTTGTGATTGAGTTCTAGCTTCAGAGCATTGTGGTCTGAAAATATACAGGGAATGATCCCAATCTTTTGATAGCAGTTGAGACCGGATTTATGATCTGGAATGTGATCTATTCTGGAGAATGTTCCATGTGTTCACTAGAGAAGAATGTGTATTCTGTTGCTTTGGGATGAAATGTTCTGAATATATCTGTGATGTCCATCTGGTCCAGTGTGTCATTTAAGGCCTTTATTTCCTTGTTGATCTTTTGCTTGGATGATCTGTCCATTTCAGTGAGGGGAGTGTTAAAGTCCCCTACTATTACTGTATTATTGTCAATGTGTTTCTTTGATTCTGTTCATAATTGGTTTATATAGTTGGCTGCTCCCATGTTAGGGGCATAGATATTTAAAATTGTTAGATCTTCTTGTTGGACAGACCATTTTAATATGATATAGTGTCCTTCCTCATCTCTTATTATAGTCTTTGGCTTAAAATCTAATTGATCTGATATAAGGATGGCCACCCCAGCTTTCTTTTGTTGTCTGTTAGCATGGTAAATTGTTTTCCACCCCCTCACTTTAAATTTGGAGGTGTCTAAAATGAGTTTCTTGTAGGCAGCATATTGATGGCTTTTGTTTTTTATCCATTCTGATATCCTCTGTCTTTTGATTGGGGCATTTAGCCCATTTACATTCAGGGTAACTATTGAGAGATATGAATTTAGTGCCATTGTATTGCCTGTAAGGTGACTGTTACTGTATATTGTCTCTGTTCCTTTCTGATCTACCACTTTTAGGATCTCTCTTTGCTTAGAGGACCCCTTTCAATATTTCCTATAGAGCTGGTTTGGTGTTTACAAATTCTTTTGGTTTTTGTTTGTCTTGGAAGCTTTTTATCTCTCCTCCTCTTTTCAATGATAGCCTAGCTGGATATAGTATTCTTGGCTCATGTTTTTCTCGTTTAGTGCTCTGAATATATCATGCCATTCTTTCTGGCCTGCCAGGTCTCTGTGGATCAGCCCGCTGCCAATCTAATATTTTTACCATTGTATGTTACAGACTTCTTGTCCCGGCCTGCTTTCAGGATTTTCTCTTTGTTGCTAAGACTTGTAAATTTTACTATTAGATGACAGGGTGTGGACCTATTCTTACTGATTTTGAGGGGAGTTCTCTGGACCTCCTGGATTTTGATGCTTGTTGCCTTTGCCAGATTAGGGAAATTCTTTACTAAAATTCTCTCCAAAATATCTTCTGCTCCCCTCTCTCTTTCTTCTTCCTCTGGAATCCAAATTATTCTAATGTTGTTTCATCTCATGGTATCACTTGTCTCTCGAATTCTCCCTTCGTGGTCCAGTAGTTGTTTGTCTCTCTTTTGCTCAGCTTCTTTATTCTCTATCATTTGGTCTTCTATGTCACTAATTCTTTCTTCTGCCTCATTTATCCTGGCAGTGAGAGCTTCCATTTTTGATTGCACCTCATGAATAGCTTTTTTGATTTCAACTTGGTTAGATTTTAGTTCTTTTATTTCTACAGAAAGGGCTTTTATTTCTCTGGAAAGGGTTTCTCTAATATCTTCCATGCCTTTTTCAAGCCCGGCTAGAACCTTGAGAATCGTCATTCTGAACTCTAGATCTGACATATTACGAATGTCAGTATTGATTAGGTCCCTAGCTTTTGGTACTGCTTCTTGTGTTTTTTTTTTTTTTTTTTTTTTTTTGTGGTGAGTTTTTCTGCCTTGTCACTTTGTCCAGATAAGAATATATGAAGGAGAAAATAGAATACTAAAAGGGTGGCAAAGACCCCAGGAAAATGTACTTTAACCAAATCAGAAGAGACCCCAAATTGTGGGGGAAAAAAAGGGGTAGAAAGTTCAGAAAAAAAAATTAAAAAAGAAAACAAATAAATAAAAAATATAAAAAAGAAAAAAATATGTATATATTATATTGGTGACTAGAAAAGGGTCACCCACTTAATTTTGGGAGTATTTTGGTCTCTTAGAAGAAACTACCTCCCAAAATTTTAAAGAATAAAAAACATATATAAGGTTAAACACAATGAAGGGATGGAATATGTCTATAAAGATGAAAAAAAAAATTTTTAATTTCTAAAAAAGGAGTTGATAAGTTGATTGGGAGAATAAAGAAAAAGAAAGTGGACAGAATTTGCTCAGACTGGAGGCTAGAACAAGCCTGGTGCTCGATTTACGGTGTATTTTGATCTATTAGAAGAAGTTGTACCCCAAATTTTTAGCAGAAAAAACCTTATGTGTATACAAAAAATAAAGTTAGAAACAATGAAGGATAAACTATGACTATAATAATGAAGGTTCAAAAAAGATTATTATTTTTTTATGAAACGTATTTTTAAGATAAACTAGTTAAAAAACATTAAAAGAAGAAAGGGTAAAAGTTAAAAAAAATTAGCAGAAGAAAAAATAAATTAAAAAAATAATTAATTTTGCAAGGCTAAAGAATCATGCGGAGAAAGCCATGAATTCCATGCTTTGCTTTCTCCTCCTCTGGAATTCTGCTGTTCTCCTTGGTAAGTGAACTTGGTCTTGGCTGGACTTCCTTTTGATCATCTGGGGGAGGGACCTGTTGTAGTGATTCTCAAATGTCTTTGCCCAGGGCAGAATTGCACTGCCCTTACCAGGGGCCAGGCTAAGTAATCCACTCGGGTTTGCTTTCAGGAGCTTCTTTTTCCCTGAATGCTTTCCGTAGAGTTCCAGAGGATGGGAATGAAAATGGCAGCCTCCCAATATCCCGCCCAGAGGATCCAAGAGTTCTGGGCCCCACTCCTCAGTGCACCCTTAGAGAAAAGAGCTTAATCACTCCTGCCTCCCTGGCCTCCAGCTGCGCTCTGAGCTCACCCAACCTGTGACTAAGCATCTCTGTCTCTGGCACACAGCTCCACCTGGAGTCTCCAAACCCTGCAGATCCCTGAGATCTTCCAAGGAGGTTCTCCCCGGATCTTATGGGGACCCCACTCACAGAGCAGTGGCCTGTGCCACAGATTACAGTTCAAGGTAACCCCGAGTTGAGAGCTCACTCCTCAGCTCTGTCTCTGTAGCCGGCTTCCCCGCTCTAATACCTGCAAGCTCTGCAACACTCAGACACCCCCGATCTTTCTGTGACCCCGTGGGACCTGAGGCCACGCTGTCCCCGCATGGGCTTCACCCCAGTTTAGTCTCTGGAGCGATGTCCCTCAGTAGAGCAGACTTTTAAAAGTCCTGATTTTGTACTCCCTTGCTCTGCTGCTTGCTGGGAGCCAGCCCCTCTCCCCGCGGTCTATCTTCCCATCGCTTTGGATTCACTTCTCAGCTGGTCCTACCTTTCAGAAAGTGGTCAATTTTCTGTTTCTAGAATTGTTGCTCTTCTTCTCTTCAATCTCCTGTTGGATTTGTAGGTGTTCGGAATGGTTTGGTAAGCTATCTAGCTTATCTCCTACTACCTGATGTCATCTCAGCCTGCAACTTCTCTGCCATCTTGACTCCTCCCCTCATCCTTAATTCTTTACTACCCAGTCTCAAAATAGGAGTTTATAATAAGTGAGTCAGTTAGTGAAAGTGCATAGTGACCCAAAGAGTAGAAGCCTGATAAGGGAAATATTTGGAATGGAGATTTAGCCAACTGTCTGTGAAGGTGAATTAGAAGTTTTTAACCATAACTTCAAAACTGGGTCATGACAGTACTTTTGAAATATATTACAATTGACACCTTGATGTCTTGGCATAATAAGTCACTTTTGAGCTTGATTATTTGGGGTATTTGATTGGCCAGAATAGTAGAGTAGATTCCCAGAGAGTAGGGCATGAGTTGCCCTAAACAGTATAGAAACATTTTATGACAGTAAAAAGAAACCAAACAGAAGCACGGAGTCTGTGAAGGCTAGTTAGTAGCCAGAATCCTCTGGTATTAATCAGGAGAAAAAATTCAGTAATGATATAGGCCGTTAGTAATATTTTAGTTGAAATAGGGAATATGCTAAAGGTGTATGTTATTTCTTATTTTTTAGAATAATAATTTAAAGTTTATTTATTTTACTAATAGTGCATATTTGCTTATTTGTTTTTATTCATTATGTCTTTATATTTTATTTAAATTATTGGGTCAATTTACATTTAATGTAATTATTACTAAATTCTTCCTTAAATATACTATACTATAATTTGATTTCTAGTCAAACTAATTGTTGAAAGATTTTGAAATGTTTCTAGAGGAATGAACTTTATATGTAAGCAACACATTATTTCTACTAATCGAGATAAACAATTTTGAGTTCACAAGACAAGAAAAAAATGGAGGACAATCCAGCCAAACACAAAAATACAATGCAGAAATATAACATTGAGGAATTCAACAGAAACTGGAGATGCTAAAATAACCTGGTTGAGAGTATAGATGTTTAATGTAATTAAAGACATATGAAATGGTGATGAAATATTTTGAGAGGTCAAGAGTTTTTCAGAAATGATATGTGGAGTTTTTAAAACAATCAAATTGAAAAAAGAAAAGATAATTGGCATTAGAAATTTAATTAATGATTTAATTAAGATCAAGAAGAAATTGAGAGAAGTGTGGGGTGCCTGGGTGGCTCAGTGGGTTAAGCCTCTCTGCCTTTGGCTCATGTCATGATCTCAGGGTCCTGGGATCAAGCCCAGCATCATCAGGCTTTCTTCCCAGCAGGGAGCCTGCTTCCCCACCCTCCCCCCCACCTGCCTCTCTGCGTGCTTGTGATCTCTGTCTGTCAAATAAATAAGTAAAATCTTAAAAAAAAAAAAAAGAAAAGAAAAGAAAAAGAAATCAAGAAGTGGTGCATGGCCATCATGTGACGACATGGATGGAACTAGAGGGTATTATGTTTAGCGAAATAAGTCAATCGGAGAAAGACAACTATCATATGATCTCCCTGATATGATGAAGTGGAGATGCAACATGGGGGGTTTGGGGGGTAGGAAAAGAATAAATGAAACAAGATGGGATTCGGAGGGAGACAAACCATAAAAGACTCTTAATGTCACAAAACAATCTGAGGGTGGCCAGGGGGAGGGGGGTAAGGAAAGGGTGGTGGGGTTATGGACATTGGGGAGGGTATGTGCTATGGTGAGCGCTGTGAAGTGTGTAAACCTGGCGATTCACAGACCTGTACCCCTGGGGCTAATAATACATTATGTGTTTATAAAAAAATAAAAAATATATATATATAAAAGAAGTGGTACATGTAAATTTTTTGTCTTCCTTTTCCTCTAATTTTGAGTTGTATAGTTTCCTTACTTTTAAAAAGTTTACTCTAAATATTACAATAACCATTACTGACTAACTAAAGTCTAATATAAATCAGTACCTGTACTACTTCATGGATAATGCAAGAACTTTAAAACACAGTAAATCCATTTATTTCCCATGCCATCCCATCCCATGTTTGTATTATGTTGTTTTATATTTTTCCTCATTCCCTTCTCCTACCTTGAAGACATTGTATATCATTCTGTATCTCAGTTTATTCATCCTCTCTTTGGAAGTATTTAATTTTTTAAAAATATTTTTGTGTATGTATATATATATATACACATACACACACACACACACATATATATATATATACATATATATATATATATATATGATTTTATTTATTCACTTGACACAGAGAGAGATAGTGAGTAGTGGGAGACAGACCACAAGCAGGGGGAGTGGCAAGCAGACAGAGGGAGAGGGGGAAGCAAGCTCACCACCAAGCAAGGAGCCTGATGTGGGGCTTGATCCCAGGCCTCTGGGATTACGACCCAACTGCCTGAGCCACCAGACACCCCTGGAAGTGTCTAATTTTATGCTAAAGTCATCTCTTAGATTCTTGGTTCATCTTTATATTTCTTTAAATTTTTTTCATTCATTTAACTCATATGTATTCAGGGTTTTCTTTTTTTTTTTTCTAATGGTTTAAGTGTTGTTTTTTTTTTTTCAAATTTTTATTTAAATTCTAGTTAGTTAATATACAATATAGTATTGGTTTTAGGAGTAGAATTTGTGATTCATCACTTACATACAACACCCATTGCTCATCATAATAAATACCTTTTTTTTTTATATAATGTCCAAGATTCATTGTTTGCATATTATACCTGGTGCTCCATGTAATACATGCCCTCCTTAATACCCATACTGGCCAATCCATCCTCCCCTTCTAAAATCCTCAATTTGTTTCTGGGAGTCCACAGTTTCTCATGGTTTGTCTCCCCCTCTGATTTCCCCCAACTCATTTCTCCTCTCCATCACTCAATGTCTTCTGTATTATTCCTTATGCTCCATAAGTAAGTAAAACCATATGATAAATGACTTTCTCATCTTTTATAATTTTTGATCCAAGAATTTCTTTCCCTATTTCTTCTCCTCCTCCTCCTTCTTTCTATTATTATTTGTAGCTCTCTGCTGAAATTCTCAGCTTGTAATATAATTTCTGGAATTCACAGATCACAGTTATTTTATTCTATTTTTTTTTAAATTTTAAAGGCCTTTTTAATATCTCAGATATCTGTATCCCCAGTGGGTCTTATTCTATTTTTTCATCTTAATTTTTGCATTTTATGCATTTGATTTTGTCTCCTGATGTATTGAATACTGAATGCTATGTATTAAAAGTTGTAAAGATATTTAAAAACTTAACTATGGTATTTTCTTCTCTAATACAATCTGAGATTGTAGTCTTTTGACACTGGGTTTTAATTTTCAGAGGATTTCTCTAATTCTAGATTCTCTTATGTTTTCTTTCAGTGATTATAATAGAAAGACTGAATGTTTGTAATTCCCCTGTGTCTTGGTCAACATATACCTCTAATTTTTATAGCCCCACCCCTGTGAGATTGCAAAAAGCTTATCATGGCTGCTCAACTTCTTGACTAATAATTTAATTAGGAATTTTAATTCAATCAGATGATCTATATGGGGGGGGTCATCTTTCTAAGACCCAGTCTATTTTGAGATAGAATTCATTCCTGGGGAGTAGCCTTTCAAGGACTCAAGTTGAAACTATTGGATATTTCACAGAACCCTTTCATGTTTGTGAATCTTGAATCCTACTTTTTGTTGCCCTATTCCTTTATAAGTGTGATAATCTTTACTGAATTCTGTTCATTATAGAATTAAAATTTTAGACACTACTCCAGAGAAGTTCAAAGAACTTCATTTCTGAAAACTTTAAACCTATACTCTTACAGGTCTGATACACATTCTTTGTTTGAACAACCCATTGAAAGTTAAAATAGTTGTTTTAAACACCCATACTGCAAACAAACTTCTCCCATTCTTTATACTGCAAACAAACTTCTCCCCATCTGCTTACATTTGAATTAATATGATGCTATTCTTTGCCTCCTGCATAACTAGACTTAGTATTTCAAAAACAGTATATTTTATATCCCTTTCCACACACACAGATATATTTTTTATCTTTCCTTGCCTTTTTTTATAACCTTGCGATATCTCTCAAAGTCATCTGTTCCTGTTTATTCTCTGACTACATATATTTAAGGCCAATTTCACTTGCCATGATATTTAAATAAGATCCTTAACCTGGTTTCCTGGGCACATACTTTTTCCCTTTCTAGCCCATTTTATAATACTTTTTATTCTTTGAGGACTACTCCTCTAATGAGGCCGTTTGTCAAAATTTCTGGGTTTCTTTGTAAATAATAAAGCACACATTTCTTAGACGATCATTCGGTGCATACATAATTTCAATTTTGTGTTGTGTTTCTCACAATTCTTCAGGATAGTTACTGTTTAAAAATGTAAAACTGATAAATACTTTCAATTGATGTATTAAACTCAGATAATTTAGTATTTTATTGGACTTTCTTTGTAAAAATGTCTTCATATCCAACCATGATTGCTCTTCCAGAACCTTAAAACACCAACTCTCATTTTTTCTTTCAAACCAATATATGCATCTATAGCATTTTTCTTCATCTATTTTCTGGAATCCTTTTCTCTCTTATTATATGGTTATTTATTTATGTACTTTATGTCTTTAGCTAATATATATATTCTTCAGAGAGCAACCTTCATATTTGAATAATGCTTGTTTGTTCACAACAGTCAACATAGCACCTTAAATTTTGCTGGCACACAAAAACAATTGTTGATTGAATTTATTGAATTACAACAAACTTGGCAGCTTAAAATTATATTAGTTACTACTTAATAATTCAGTAGGTCAGAAATCATTGCAAGCTCCGTGGAGTCTCTGTTCAGGTTTTACAAGGCTTAAGTCAGGGTGTTGGCTAGGTGGGAATCATATACAGAATCTCTGGGGACAGAATGTTTCCATCCATTCGGATGGCTACCAGAATTCACTTCCATGCTGTTTTAAGACAGAGGTTTCTGTTTTCTTATTTGCTGTTATCCATGGGCTACACTCAGCTTCTAGAAGATATCCAAATTTTTCGTCATATGTGCTGTCAGTCCCCATGCCACCATCTTCAAGCCAGCCACAGTATGTCAAATTCTTCTCATGCTTTGATTCTCGGTCACTTCCCTTTTCCAGTAACCATGGAAAACTCTCTTCTTCTACTGGGTTCACCTTATTGGCTCAGGTCCAATGAGACAATCTTTTTATCTTAATTTCAGTTAATTTGAGATCTTAGTCACATCTGTAGAATCCTTTTACCATAGTACATAGATTAATATTTGAATAAATAATGAGGGAATTGACATCTTGACAGGTATAGCTTTAGAATTATGCCTACCTCAATAAATAAAAAAGATCTTCACCATTATGAGTCACAGTCAAAATTTTCAATCCTTGACTATAGAGGATCTTGTGCACTGAATTTTAGGAAAATTTTAAGCAGTATGATTGCAGTTCTTTATTTAGAATTTTTATAATATATGTTCAATATTCAAAGTCTTTGTTTTATTAGAGTTTTATCTTATACTATGAATTCCAGTATTTTTTTTTATTTAGCAAGAGTTTTCAAAGCCTTATATTTGACTTATGAATATTAATAATTAATTGAAAAGAATACATTTTTATCTTCCTGGAAAATACATTTGTGGGAAATTACAGAATTCTCATTCCCAGTTGTAGGATGTGTTTGCTTGCTTGCTTGCTTGCTTTCTTGCTTTCCTTTTTTTTTCTTTTTTTTATATATTTGGTTTCTTTAATGAGGTGTTAGAAGTGATATATGATTATCAGTAAAATAATCATAGAATTTTACAAAGTGCTGACAGATACAAGATTCTTTGAACAAAGCTTAAGAGAAAGTGTATTTGCATTCTAGAGGATATAAATAGAGTTTAAATTAATTGTCCTCAGCCGTATCATACTAAGTGCCATACTTAGGACTTGGAAAGTGGGTCTTATTCTACATTCAGTGTTCTTTCCACTGAATAACAACTATGAGGTATCACTTCATATAAACTTATATGACACAAATAGTTTTATTTCTTTGTAAGTCAGGTCCCCAAGGCATGTGCTTTGGGTTAAATTCTCAATGGAACAGCAGCTATTTTGGTATGCTTTTCTTCAATTTCTTACAGTGATAGTTATCTTAAAGTTGTGAAATATATTCTGGCCATATGTTATGTGTTAAAATTTTTATTTTTAAAAACTATTTATGTTTTTAAAACAATTATGTTGGAAGATGAAAGAACAATTGCATTTTAATTAGGCTACTGAGACTTTTAAAAGAGAGTAATGCTTTCAGGCCACTAAATATATGTATGGAAATACAAGAGATACTCAAGAATACAATTCATGTTCTTCAGTTTGGCTGAACTGTCTCTCTAATATTTTAGTGTTTAAAATGATTTATAATTTGGTCACCATTGTCACTGATAACTCTGTAACAACTAGGAATCTCATAGCAAGAAACCTAATGCCATCTTGTTTCTTGCTTTCTCCAAAATTTAACACTAATTATTTTATATTTCCTTTAATAATTTTGCACACAATGGAGTAAAAGTTTCTACTCTTTGAAAGTAATTTCAGTCTTCCAGCAGTATCTAAGTTTATCTCATAGTCATCGTTTTCTTCCCATTTTCCTAGGCAACCATAACATTAACTAGGTGCATCCTCACTATATATCTCCCCTGAGACATTAGTGATTATAGATTTTTTTTTCTTTTTTTTCTTTAGTAAAGTACAGACACTTCTTCACAATAACTAAATGAATACAAAGGCCTTTCTGAAAGATAGTGTAGCCTATCTCTTGAGGTTTTACTCTAGTCTGTCACATCAGACATTTCCTTTCTTCCATACACTGCTACTTCTTCACCCCATGAACCATGGAGAATTAAAAGAAAGAGGAAAATAGCACAAAAACACACTAAAGCCCTGGTTTTATACTTTCAATACATTGATACAATATTTGTTATTTGGAAACAACGAGTGTTTAAAACTGGAATCATCATGGACATTAAGCATTCTTCCAGTTAACTTTAAATATGTTTTTAATTTTTTTTATTATTATGTTCAATGAGCCAGCATATATAGTACATCATTAGTTTTTGATGTAGTGTTCGGTGATTCATTGGTTGCCTGTAACACCCAGCACTCATCACATGTGCCCTCCTTAATGCCCATCACCTGGTTACCCTATCTCCCCACTCCCCTCCCTTCTTTAACCTTCAGTTTGGTTCCCAGAGTCCAGAGTCTCTCATGGTCTGTCTCCCTCTATGATTTCTTCCCATTCAGTTCTCCCACATTTCCCCTGTGGTCCTCTACTGTATTCCTTATTTTCCACATATGAGTGAAACCATATGATAATTGTCTTTCTCTGCTTAAATAATTTCACTTAGTATAATCCCCTCCAGTTCCATCCATGTCAGTGCAAATAGTGGGTATTCATCCTTTCTGATGGCTGAGTAATATTCCATTGTATATATGTACAATATCTTCTTTATCCATTCATCTGTTGAAGGGCCTTGGCTCCTTTCACAGTTTGGCTATTTTGGACATTGCTGCTAGGAACACTGGGGTGCATGTGCCCCTTCTTTTCAGTATGTCTGTATCTTTGAGGTAAATACCTACTAGTGCACTTGCTGGGTCATAGCATAATTCTAATTTTAACATTTGAGGAACCCCCATACTGTTTTCCAGAGTGGCTGTACCAACTTACATTCCCACCAACAGTGTAAGAGGGTTCCCCTTTCTCCACATCCTTTCCAACACAGCAACCTCTTTCAAGACATTTCTATAAAGGCAAGGGAAATAAAAGCAAAAATGAACTTTTGGGGACTTCATTAAGATAAAAACCTTTTGCACAGCAAAGAAACAGTCAACAAAATTAAGAGGCAATGCACGGAATGGGAGGAGATATTTGCAAATGACATTATGGATAAAGGGCGTATATCCAAGATCTATAAAGAACTTCTCAAACTCAACACCCCCCCCAAAAAAACAAATAATCCAGTCAATATGGACAGAGGACATGAACAGACACTTCTCCAAGAAGACATGCAAATGGCTAACAGACACGTGAACAAGTGTTCAACATCACTAGCCATCAGGGAAATACAAATCAAAACCACAATGAGATACCACCTTATACCAGTTAGATTGGCAAAAATTAACAAGACAGGGAATAAGTTTAAATACTTAAATCCTTAAGGTAACATTTAAACTACTAGTTTTATAACTAAGTGTATAAGATTTTTCAAAAGTTACAAAAATTCTCTCTTTCAACTGCAGATGGAAAAAATTAACTTGCTCATATTTTTTAGTTGATAGCACATAGCACAATATCATCATTGGTTCTTGCAAGTTCTTTCTTTCATTTTATCATTTTTTATACATGACATTTCATCCATATCTCATTCATATTCTTCATCCCAATAACAAATTTTGATTAAATGTGTTTTTCCAACATGTGTATCTTTGTTTGTGTTTAGATGTTTAAATGTTTAAAATGTCATCTTTAAATATTTAAATGACATAAATTATATTAGGAAATACATGTGTGTGTGTGCACGTGTGTGTGTGTATACTATGTGCTGGTAAATGTTTAACTGCTCTTTGGGGAAAGAAAACAAAGACTTAATTTTCAGTGTTTATTGGTTTCTATGGATAGGCACACCTACTGTAGCTGGTTCAAGGTACCAACATGATGTCTCAGAATGCAGAGTTGATTAGTAACGTGCAATAACAGGCTTTGAATCTTTTTTTTGTAAAGATTTTATTTATTCATTTGTCAGAGATCACAAGAAGGCAGAGAGGCAGGCAGAGAGAGGGGAAAGCAGGCTCCCTGCTGAGCAGAGAGCCCAATGCAGGGCTCAATCCCAGGACCCTGGAACCATGACCGGAGCCGAAGGCAGAGGCCTTAAACCACTGTGCCACCCAGGCGCCCCTGCAATAACAAGCTTTGTAGAGTATTTTCACTATATAGATATAATAAATACAAATATATGTATAATTTATATATGTAATTTATATAATATAAATGGATGTATGAATATATAATATGAATATAAATATCTCTACAACAGAAATAATAATAAAATGGAGTAAAATACTTAGGTATTGTGAAATTTGAATATTTATTAGCTTTGTTTTGTCATAGTTTATTGTTTAGTAAATTATTGAAAATGTCACAATAAGCTCCCGTTGACTCTCAGTACACCGCTGGTTCTGAGACTAGAGACTTTTCCAGAAGGAGACTTCTGAGCTTACATTACTTCTTTTTAACTAGTTTAAATAATGAGACAATTGCCCAGAAATTTCCAATTCAGAGGAAGTTGAGAGATTTTTTAAGATTCATGAAATTAGTCATCCATATTATTGGTCTGGGCATAAAATGAGAAAATTTTCACCTTGAATGTCAATCATAACTTTATTTTTAATTTTATTTTTATTTATTTTTTATTGTTTAGTTTCTTTCTTTATATTTCTTTTTTTTTTCAGTCCCAAGTCAGTATGCCGCTATCATCTTATAGTACATGGAATTACAGAAAATTTATAATAAACTTTACAAATAATCAACCTATATGGAGAAAGTCATAACTAAAAAATAGAATAAAACTTGAATGCATAGATTTTTCTTGGGGCTATAAAGCTAAGATATAATAAGTGTGTCAAATATTTCTAAGTTTCAGTACCGTTTAAGTAATTCTAACCAAAATTCTGGATATGGCTTTTTATTTCTTTTTAAAGCTAATGGTGCTCTTTAAAGTTGACAGATATCTTGTTTAGATATTTTAATCATAATGATGAGATTATAAATAAGGTTCAAATTAAGGAAAGTCAATTTCATAATAAACATAATAATCTCTAAAATGTTTATGAAATTTGATAAAGTAATTCCACTTTCTTATGACCTTTTTAATAAAACAAAACTATTTTTAGATATGCACATAATTTTAATTTATGGGGACACAGTGAGAAGACTGCCAAGAAAATTGGGAATAAGATAGGAAGTTTTTGTTTATTATAAAAAGCACTTCTTTCAACATAAAAATTGCTGTGTATCCATTAACATATTTTTTTGAAATGGTGTAGCAACACAAGGCTGTATTTGTTAGTACATGTTTGCTAAGTAAGAGTAGCCTAGACACATTCTTTGTTTCTTAATTATATGTCTATATCTGCCTATATAACAAGGAAAACCAACAAATTATTTATTATAATTAACATTGAGTTAACTATTATGGGTGATTTATTTTAATTCTTTATACAACTACATTTTTCATTATTTCTACAGTTACACAAACAACACATATAAATAGGAAATATAATATTTCATTAAATAGCCTGTACAACTATGTGATGATTAACTATTCGGCTAATAAGATCCAGGAAATTTAGTGGAACACATTTGGAACTCTGGGTTTGAAAAACATCTGTTTTTGGAAAAGATATATATAAACAAAAGAAAACTTTCATTCAGTTACTTTTTTTTTTCCAGATCAACTGTTTATTGATTTTTTTTCTAAAATACTATACATTTGAAGAAACTCCTAACTGAAAAGACTTGACAATTTTTGGTAAATCTGTAGCAAAGGAATGAGGATTTCTGCTGGTAAGTTTTCATGACAAACACAGATGCGCATCCACTTTCCAAGCAAGACATCAAGCTCACTGCAAACACTGAGAAAACGCACAGTTTGTGATGGCGGCGGCCACGTCACCGATGTCTGAGTTACACAAAATAGAGGTTTTCCCGCCTCCACCCCCCCACCCCACCCCACCCCACCCTCGCCCCGGGATTGCAGCACAGCGCCCACTGCCGGCGCGCTCCCGATGACTAAGGCCATTCAAAGGGACCCCACTGCTTGGGGTGAGACCCAGCTTTCCTGTGCTGGTGAGGAATGGGGAGGGCTAGAGTCTGCAGCTGCTGGAAAGACATGGGAAGTTTTAGTGTTCTGCTATGGAAAGGACTAAGGCTGGTTAGAAGGTGGACCCACAGCTGGCCGGCGAGGACAGGCTGCCCCACAGCTGTCTCCACTCCAGAGAGGCCCAGGCCCGGAGCCCAGAGGAGGCCCAGCCTACCAGCCAGGCCTGTGCCCGAATGTCACAATCTTCAAGCAGTTTACAAATGAAACCCACTGTCAAAAGCCGTTAGATCTCATTGAAACAGTAGATGAACTCTTTAGGGTCTCTGAATATCAAATAATATAAACAGATACACACCAAGACAGGGCAGTCTCACAGAAAGCATCTAATCCACAGACGCCCGTGCTCGAGAAGTTAGTCTTCTTACCGTGTAACCTTCCAAATCACCGATAAAACTGTTAATTTGCAAGAATAAAGTTTTAAACACAAGTAGAACGAAATCATTTTATTATTTTGTTTTTTCATACTTTGTAGATAATAGTACCAACATGAAAGGACTTGCGTAAGAATTATGAAAGAATTTATGTAAGAATTGCTTAAGAATTGCTATTTATATACATATGCATATATATTTAGTGTGTATATACACAAGACATCTGAGTATATGTATAACTAGACTTATTAATTGTGTGAACTACTATGTCCCCAAACTCTCCTAAGGAATCTGCCTAATATAGATTTCCCCATGGAAAGTCCTTGATGACCATATTTTATAGCATACTTGCCTCATTCGGGTCACTGCTGTTAGGCCTGGCTCAGAATTGTGCATTGAGCCAGTAGCTTCTTTTTAACAGGATTATGGACTGTGAAATAACTAGGGAATAAGGCATTTATACACCAAAACTAGAGAAGAAAGGATGCACAGAGAAAAACCATGTGAGTAATATCATCAATAAGGTGATCACGGCAAGCCAAGTTTAGGAGAAAGCTGATAATCTGAGCAAGCAGAGCCTATGAGATGGAAAAACAATAAACAAAAGATAAGAGTGAACTGGTGGGGTAAGAGGTGTAAAGAGATATTTGGGAACAAACATACCGAAAACTATTTCTATTGATGCCTGTCACTATAGTGCAGATACATGGGCCTATGATGTTAAGACCCCAGCAATTCCTTGCCTACTGAACTTAATGCAAGTAACACTGAGCCTGCCTCAGTTGTTCCAAGGTTCTGAGGAAGAGATTGACATGGTAGCCAATCTCTTTTATTGGTCCACTAGTATCTTTTTATCTTTTTGTTCTGATAACATTAACAGTTTTTACAAAGCCACAATGACCTGATTCATTGCCATTGTTGCTGCCCCCTGCAGGCTGCCTAAAATAACCTCCACAAGTGAGGTTATTTCTCTTGTCATTACATTTTACTTAAAAAGTAAATACAGCTTTGAAATATTTGAGGCGTTTGAATAGACCTAACAACCAATATTATATTGCACTAAATTTCTTGTGTTTATTCAACAAATAATTATTGTAATAATATGTTTTGCATTATTTCTTAAATGTATTATATTATTGTGAAAATCCAAGATTTTCTTTACTGCACCTATGATCTGTTACATCAAAAACTCTTTAAGTAAATGGGGTGTATATACAGAACTAAAAAAAAAAAAATTTATCATACAGAAATTTGGCTTTTAAAATCATTTACTGTAAAGGGATCTAACCTTTGTTTCATTAATTTTACTCTGTGATTTACTTACATAAATGACTAAGATTTTTTTTGTTTGCTGTTGTTGATTGTGTAAATCCCAAGTGTAATGATTAACAAGTAGGATATATGTAATTAGATGCAAGTTATGAAAAGAGAATTACCTGGGAGTTAAACACCTGGAGTTTGAACCAGTTGTTTGCCATTGACATACATTATTAACAGAAGGCTCTATAGAGAAAGCAAATGTACAGTTTGTCATTAAGGAGGATTTGGTGCTAAGTCCCACGTGCAACACCTTGGCATCTTAAGGCTCTATAGAGAAAGCAAATGTACAGTTTGTCATTAAGGAGGATTTGGTGCTAAGTCCCACGTGCAACACCTTGGCATCTTAAGCAGAGCTGGGAAGATAAAGTGGGGATCCCTTTGGCACTCATAGGCCTATTTTCACTGGGTCTCATCATAATTTTGTTCAATTAGTGTTTACACCCCAGAACGAGAACCGAAAAGGAAATAAACACGCAAGTGTAATTTTACTCTGAGAAGAATGGAGTCAGGTTTCTGTGCCTCGATCCTTCCCAAGGTGGGACCTAGTGTCAGTTGCAGCTAGATAAAGTGGATTTTAAAAGGAGATAAAGGAGTTAAAAAGAGATAAAAGAGTTTAAAAAAAGGAGATCCTTTCCAGACACTGAAACCACCATGCACCAATAAGAATAAAACCAAAAGAAGTTAAATTGTAGATCGATACACATAGGTAAGATCGTAAATAAAATCTCAACTCATTTTCTTTATTTAGCACACGAAGACACTGGAGATTAAAAAATAGACTAGGAACTAAGAATCTAAAATGATTTGTCTCAAATATTTTAACCCTGCTCAGAGGCAACATAGTGATGAGGCTTTTTAAAAGCATAGATTCTGGAACTAGAATACAGGTTTGATTTCTGGGCCTTTCACTATGCCTGCTGAACTGCTGTGGTAGTTACTTAATATCTATCCTTTGGTGTCTATTTTTTCATTCCTAAAATCATTGTGTACCTCATGGGCTTGTTATAAAGATTAAATGAATTAGTATTTTCAGAGCATTTAGAATACTTCCTAGACCTCATAAACATAGAAATGCTCACTAAATAAATTTATGATATGTGTATTGATATATGCATTTATTGAATGTATGTAGTCTGTCTAATATGTGAATCACAATACATTAATCATTTTTCCTTTTGCAATGTGAGTGTGTCTTGGATTATAGATAAACCTAAAATAAACTGTAATCAAAATCAAATTAAAATAGCTCACTGCTATATGATAGACATTGAGCCTTATATTTTTAGATAAAACTAAAAAGAAATATAGCACAGAAAATCTATGTAGTCATCCCCGGAATAACAAAAATACACCTCTTTTAACTATTGAGTACATTGAATGAATACGCAGAATCAAGCCAACTCAAAAATTATTTTAAGACTTTTTAAATCTAAGTCAATATTTATGATTGATAAATATTGATTTAGATTTTAAAAATATTTAAAATATTGCCCACCAACTGAATGGTAGGCAAATTTTGTTTAGAATAAAATTATCTTATGATAGCTTTCTAGTAAACATTTACAAATGTCTATTCTCACTTAGACACAATGCAAAGAATCATTAATGGCATAAATAGAAACATAAATGTTTTATCATTCCAAAGTTACATTTATTCACAATACAAATTTTAAAAACTAAATTTAAATTAAAGTCTATTCCTTCTTATACTTATCAATATCTAAAAAGCAATCACATCACACAAAACTTGTTGCAAAATTAAGTAAGTTTCACAGATAAAATTGGTCCATCTGTTTAAGTGAAATAGTTCCATATTCATAGAACAATTCAGGTCTTATGAATTACTAAGTGTTATGAATATTCTATTTTTATTTATTTTTTATTTTATTTTATTTTTTTAAGATTTTATTTATTTATTTGACAGAGAGAGAGATCATAAGAAGGCAGAGAGGCAGGCAGGGAGAGAGGGGGAAGCAGGCTTCCCACTGAGCAGAGAGCCCGAAGTGGGGCTCGATCCCAGGACCCTGAGATCATGACCTGAGCCAAAGGCAGAGGCTTTAACCCACTGAGCCACCCAGGCGCCCTATGAATATTTTATTATTAAATGAACTGCCTGTATTAGTGGCAAAGGAGATCTGACCTATGCCCTTTATTCTTTACCAAGTTTTCAAAAATGATCAAAATTTAATATCAGCCATATAACTCATGGTAAGAATCCATTCACAAAACAGAAGATTCAGTTGCATTTTGCAGTTTTATAGTGCAGCTTAAGTCTGCACTAATTTAAGTGCTAACGAAACCATGACTAACTAAACACGAGAACCATGACTGATGGTGTAAGCCAACCCATGCTCACACAGAGACACAGATATAGAAGTTAATGCTGGTCCAAGGAGAAGAAGAATGTTCTGTGTGACAGAATAGGTGCACCTAAAAGTTCAAGAATGGACAAGCCCATGGTATTCTCATGTGTGTACATACAGATTTTAGTGGTTTCGAAGTGTAATATAGCAAGTTTATATTATTTTTATTTTAGAATTTCCCTCTTTGGAAACACTTAATTTTTTGTTCAGTAGGTTATATCTGTAAAGGAAATTGAAACTGAAAGACTACCCTTCAAATTTTATTCTATGTACGCAGTAAAGGTTTGTTTATGAAAAAGGATGATAGACCTTATTGCTTGAGTTTGAAAACTGCCACTTAAGAGTTGTGAATTTCTAGGCAAATTACCTATGTTCTTGGTGGCTTAATGCTCTTGTCTATAAATTAAGAAGAGGAATATCTAAATAACAGGATGTTTATGAGAAATAAATAACATCGATATATGTAAGGTTCATAGAAGATATGTACTTTATAATGATTTGATATTGTTATTATTCTATATTCTATATTTGTCATTATTTAATACACCCAGAAGGATTGTCTTCTGTAAGCTAAGAATTGTGCTTTGGTCTTGGGGCATAATGAGATTTATTGGTTGTCTACTAAGCTTTCAGTCTACCTTTCTACTGAGCCATATGATTTTAGTAGGGTTACCTCACCCCAAGAATAGCAATGGACCTTGATTGGCTTTTAAAATCTCAGTTCCATGATCACAGCATTTTGTCAGCTTATTTGTAGTCTACCTTGGGTCAGTGGGATGTGATACGTGTTCTCTGGTGGCTTCAGAGAATGAAGCTTTGTCTTTTTCTCCAGGTAGGTGTAAATAGTCAAGCTGGTGGACCAATTTGCAATCAGTAGCCTTCTTGTGATAACAAAGGGGTGAGGCTTCAAATGATAATGATGCTTTCATTGTGAAGGTCAGGAGGAGATAAAAGAAAAAAGCCCAACAACTTTATTTGCTAATACTGATAACGTTCTTTGAACTTTTAAGTGACAAGAATAAAAGCAAACTTTAAAAAAAATATTCAATTAAAATTAATAATTAAGCTACGTTGAAAATTTCAAGATATTGTGTGGTGGACAGTTTCTAGAGTCAGGCAGAAAGAATAACATCCAAAGAAATCCAGTATTGGAACTGGACAGCAAATGGTACATAAATATAAAAGCCAACTTCATCATACTATTTGTTCCAGTTGTTTCCTTTTTCTCAATTTTCTCTGAAAACTCTCTCACTTGACTTCCAATTTTTTCTCTCTTTTAACACTTAAGTTTTATTCTCTTAGCAAATTACAATCACATAATATAGTGTTATCTATTATAATCTCCATGGTATGCATTAGTTCCTCAGACCTTATTCATTCTTTAGCTGAAAGTTTTTACCCTTTTGTCGGCCTCTCCCTATTCCCCCATCCCTCAGTCATTGAAAACCACCATTCTATTCCGTTTCTGTTAGTTTGACTTTTTTTTTTTTTTTTTTTTAATTCCACAAGTAAGTGATACCATGCAGTATTTTTCTTTGGCTTATTTCACTTAAACATAATTCCTTCCAGTGCATCCATGTCGGTGCAAACAGCAGGATTTCTTTGGGGGTGTGTGTGTGTGTGTGTGTGCGGTGCTGTTGTTGTTTAAGTGGAATAATATTCCTTTGCATATATATATATATATATATATATATATATATATATATGTCACATCTTTTTCCATTCATCCTTCCATGGACGTTTAGTTTGCTTTCACACCTTGGCTATTGTGAATAATATTGCAGTGAACATGGGAGTACTTCTGTCTCTTCAAGACAGTGATTCATTTCCTTTTGGTATATATCCAGAAGAGGGAATGCTGGATCATACAGTAGTATATTGTTAATTTTTTGAGGAATCTTCATACTGTGTTCCATAGTGGGCGTATCAGTTTATATTTCCACCTGGGCTGCTTTTCTTCACATCCTTGCCAGCATTTGTTATCTTTTTTTTTTTTTTTAATAATAGACATCCTAACAGGTATGAGGTGATATCTCATTTTAGTTTTGATTTGCATTGTTTTGTTCTAAAGTTTTCACCATTGAGTGTGATGTGAATAGTGGTTTATCACATGTAACTTTAATTATGTTGAGGTACATACCTTCTATAACCAGTTTGTTCAGAGTTTTTATCATGAAAGGATGCTAAATTTTGTCAAATGCTTATTCTACATCTATTGAGGTGGTCATATGATTTTTATTACTCATTTTTAATGCAGTATATCACATGTATTGGCTTGCTTATGTTGAAACATACTCGTATCTGTGGAATAAATCCCAAATGACCATGATGTATGATCCTTTTAATGTATTGTTGACTTTGGTTTGCTAATATTTTGTTGGGCATTTTTTGCATCTATGTTCTTTAGGGATATTGGCCTATAATTTTCTTTTTCTTTTCTTCTTTTTTTATAGTGTCTTTGTCTCATTTTGGTTTCAGTGAATTGGAAGTATTCATCCTTTTTGCTTTTTGGAGGAGTTTTGAAAAGGATTGGTATTAATTCTTCTTTAAATGTTTGGTAGACTTCACTAGGGAAAGTATCTGTTCTGAATGATCTATCCATTATTGAAAGTGTCCATTGGCTTCCCTGGGTTCTAGGGAGGATCACAGCCAGCCCCTAGTTGCATGTTAAACTAGAAGCTGAACCTTTACACAGTAGCTTGTAAAGTACGCAGTGAGACCTCTTTCAGGGAAATATTGAGAGATGGGTGTCTTTTGGCTTACTCCCTCTACACTGAACCCTGGGGAGGAGCAGTCACAACAAGGTCTCATTTGCTCATTAGGAACTGCTTCTTGTTTGCTATAGTCTTATGGGTCTCATGTAGGCAAGCCCCACTGCTTTCAGAGCTAAGTGTGTTAGGGGCTTGTCCCTCAGATGGAAATCTCAAAATTTGGGGTGATGAATATATGTTCCAAACCTTTTGCTCCTCAGAGAAAAACTGAGTTGGGGGTTTCCTTCTGATTGTATGACACTATGATGAGAGTAGTATTTATGACAAAATTGTGTCTCAACCGTTCTTACCTATTTTGATTTTGATATATTTCCCATTGCCTGAAGTATAGGAATCATTCAGACAGTTTCTAGATTTCTTTCAGAGGGAATTGCTGCATATGTAGTTGTACATTTTGTCCATCTGTGGGAGTTGTTCATTATGTCACCATTTTGCGCTATCCTCTTGACTTTCTAAATTCAAAATGAACTTTTAAAAATTTTCAAGACAACAGTGATTAATTTTTTAAAAGTAATCAAAAGATCCAAACATAACATAGCATAACACGTGTGCCAAGGTAAACTATTTTTGTTCTCATATCTCTTAGAATCAAGTGAATGGAATATACATATTCCAAAATATATATAAAATATGTTTTACATGTAATATAAAAGTATATTATATAATATGTATTATATATGTTTTGTATAGATATAAAAGGTAATTTTTAAAAAGTAGTAATTAGCACTTATTGAGCACTTACTATATGCTAGACCTGACTATAATCACTTCATATATATTATTTTCATAACTAACAACTGTATGACATAGATCTTATTAATGTACTCATGTTACAAATGTGGAAACAGAGAAGAAGAAATGAAATGAATTGCTCAGGTTTATAGAGTTGGTGGCAGAACCAAGAATTGAACTAAGGAAACATGGAATGGTACCTGTAGCAAGAGGGAATAGTTCTCACGGTCTCATGAAAGTTTATATTAGGGCCATATGTCATAAGAAGATCACTGTTTTCTTTCTGCCTTTTTTCTTCTCCTCCTAAGCTTAGATACTATTTTTTTAATGATAAAAATATTTCAGTTGCTTCATATATCTTTTTTGCTGACCAAATTCATGGTTCATTTTCTTGAACATTTTTTTTATTATTATTGTAAGAACACATCACATGAAATCCCTCAACAAATTTTTAAGTGCATAGAATGTTAATGTTAATTGTATGTATAAAATTATACAGCAGATCTCTAGAATTTTTTCATCTCGCATGAGTAAAACTCCTTACCTATTGAATAGCTACTTCCCAATTCTCCCTCCCCCAGGAGTCCTGATAAACACCATTATATTTTAAATTTCTATGAGTTATATACACACAATGGGATATTATTCAGCCATAAAAGAGGAAAGCTTGTCATATGTGACATCATCTATGTCACAACATAGATGATGAATCTTGAGGACACAGTAAGTGAAATTAGATAGTCATAGAGCATTATTCCACTTTTATGAGATAAGCTAAGCATTTTAGCAGCAAACTCATAAAAGCGAGGTTTTATTTTTGAAGGAAGGGAAACATAAGCTGCAATCAGAAATATAAGTAGGAGATAACCTGAAAGAAAAATTCTTCTTTTTTTTTAAAGATTTATTTATTTCTTTGACAGACAGAGATCACAAGTAGGCAGAGAGGCAGGCAGAGAGAGAGAGGGGGAAGCAGGCAGCAATCTCTGCTCCCTGCTAAGCAGAGAGCCCGATGTGGGGCTTGATCCCAGGACCCTGGGATCATGACCTGAGCCGAAGGCAGAGGCTCTAACCCACTGAGCCACCCAGGTGCCCCTGAAAGAAAAATTCTTAAACTACTTTCCAAGTGGAGCATCTGTAAATCTTGGAAAGAGCATGATCTGGATAAAAGAACGTTGGTTTGGCTAGAGCACAGATTCAAGGAGCACCCTGGTGGGAGATGAGCTAGGCACTAAACTATACAGATTAAAAAAAAAAAAAAAAGTTATGCCTTATTAAGGAATTACAGTTTTAGAAAATTAGGAAACTTTTTTTTTAGTATATGTGCTGCCGAAGCGAGCACGAAAATTAGGAAACTTTTAACTGTTTTTGAATATTTACTAAAAATTTATTGATTACATTATGCTTTGGAGTATTTAGTTGACTTTATTTTTTAATCATTATATCAATTATTTGGGGGAGGTAAAATATGTTGAATACATAAGAACTAAAAGAGCTATTCTTCAATTTATTTTCATTGCAAACTGCAATAGATTTTCAGTTCTATTTTTTTAAGATTTTATTTATTTATTTGTCAGAGAGAGAGACTGAGCAAGCAGGGGGAAGGGCAGGGAGAGGGAGAAACAGGCTCCCTGCTGAGCAAGGAGCCTGATGTGGGACTTGATCCCAGGACCCCAGGATCATGACCTGAGCCAAAAGCAGACACTTAACCAACTGAGCCACAAAAGTGTCCTTTAATTTTTAATTCTAACAGAATACTAATTCAAAAAAGTGTTAAATATCTCACTTCTTAAATTATCCTTTTTTCCCCTCTAAAAAAAAGGAGGGAATTATTATCCTTCTTTTTGGATATTTAACCTCTACAGCTCTTAAGTGCCTGATTAATAGATTTTTTTTTATAAAGAAAATTATTGATGTGGGTGCCAAACTCCTTCAGTGAGTAGGTTATTAGCTCATTATTTTCTAAAATTATTTTCTCTGAATGGTAAATTTGAGAGAAGCTCTATGTAGATGACATGTGCTACAGAAAATTTTACTTTAGACTCTTTGAGAAAGAAGCAGTTTACCGGGCTGTCATCTGTTCCACTAGTCCTCTCTCCCCATCAAGCCGTAAGATAAAATAGGTTTTCACAGGTTTCTGTACATTACTTGAGGGTGAAGAAAAGAATCAGATTGAAAGGCTCACATTTCTTAACACAAATTTTTGAAATTTGTTTTCTGATAATTGCCTCAGAGTCAAAATAAGAACAGTGAAGCTACAGTGTTATATGGCCATCCGATATCTCTTATGATGATTTCTAGATCAAAGTATTAGGAGACACTCTAAGCTAGTACTATAGACTGAATATTTATATCCCTCCAAAATTAATATGTTGAAATCATAATCCCTAGTGTGATAATATTTGGAGGGGAGGCCTTTGAAAGATGATTAGGTCATGAATGTGGAGCCCTCGTGAATAGGATTAGTGCCTTATAAGAGATCCTCAAGAGCTGTCCATTCTGTGTGAGTACACAGTAAAAGGACAGTTGTTTATGAACCAGGAAGCAAGCTCGGCCGCCTCGCACTCCCACCCAACACAGAATCTGACAGTGCTTAAGTATTGGACTCCTAGCCTTCAGAACTGCATTTATTGTTAACAGGTATTTTTGTTACAGCAGTTGGAATGGACCAAGACAGCTAGAAAGCCAAATATTCAAGGAATTAGGTGTATAGCCAGAGATTAAATATAAGACTTTGATGGAAAAGACAATAACATAGGTGTAAGGTGAGATAAAAACAGTATGAATCTCTGTGCCATGAACAGTGGTGAATTGTAGTACTCAGCTCTAAAACAAGGTATACTGGACAATTATTTCTGAGAAAAAAGACAATGAATTTATTTTATGCTGTGATCAGAGATGCTGTATGGCACTCAAAGGCCAAAAACCAGGATATATGTTTGTTGAACTTGAGAAATAGAGATGAGCTTGAAATGTAGATTTGTGGTTATTAGCATATAGAAGGTAGATTCATGGAATGGATCACCCTGACAAGAAGGGTATATGAAGAATGAAGAGAAATGAGATAAGGGAAAAGACCCTGGGAAAATCAACATTTAGCATTTTAGTGCAGCTTATGGCACTCAAGAAATACTGAGAAGAAAGCGCCAGAGAAATAAAATAGTGTCAAGAAAGCCAATAGAAAAGAAAACTCTGATGTGGGGAGGCAATACTAAGCAATGAAAAATACTTCTGAGTTTCAATAAGAAAAAATATATATATGTTTATCATATTTACTAATATGAGTGTCATTAATGGCCTTGACAACTGAAGTTCAGTAGATTAATAGAATTGAAGTATAAATCAATGAGTAAATAAATAGTGGGTGTTGAATACACAGTGACAGGAGGTGTAGAATTTGCTCTCTAAACTGTAGTTTGCTAACGTGAAAGCACAGGAGTGAAACCAAGAATTAGGACACATTAGAAGTGAAAAGATGCTTTGTTTTTTTTTCTTATTTTTGTTTCCTTTTTTTTAAATATTTTGTTTATTTATTTGATAGACAGAGATTATAAGTAGACAGAAAGGCAGGCAGAGAGAGAGAAGGGGAAGCAGGCTCCCCACTGAGCAGAGAGCCCGATGTGGGGCTCGATCCCAGGACCCCAGGATCATGACCTGAGCTGAAGGCAGAGACTTTAACCCACTGAGCCACCAAGGCACCCCTTATTTTTGTTTTCTGCTACTAAAGATATTTAAGTAAATATCTATAAAAGTGCTTTAGAGAGAACGTTCTTGAATATACTGAAGAGAGTGATGATGATTAAAACAGGAATAGGATATTTAGTCTATATAATAGATGGATCCATTTTATAATGGAGTTGATACCTTTCAGTAGGTGCTTGGAAAATAAATCAGAGAGGAAAGGAAAGGGAGGTCCACCAAAGTTTTCTAATTTATCAGTAAAAAATGTCATTAAATCTTGTGTTATGACTGAGTAGATCAAAGGTTATATAATACATAGCTTACTTTAGTCAATTTCTATCTATAGAAATAATTTGTATTATCTTTTTAAATGTGTATTATCTTAATGTAAATTTTATTTGCATTAATATTTTATTAATACAAATTCTATTTATATTATTATAATAATTATAAATATATGACATATGTGATATAGGTCTTCTGTAACTAAAAGCACATTTGGATAAACAAGGCACTCCATCTCCTGACATGACTACATAACTGATACAACAAAACCAGCTTATTTCTCTTTTCTTTTTCCTTTTTTTTTTTCCCTCCCAACAAATCAAACTATTAAACTACTGCAGTTGGCTTAAAGAAGTTCAGGTCAGAGGAAAGTGGATTGCTGATGTTTCACAAGTTTTATTCAGTCTTTGAGAAATAAGGAAATGATCTCAAATAAAACTTTTCACTACCCTATTGTACTTTCTTTATCTTCTAAGTAGAGCCCCTTGTCAGCCTTTGATCCTACTCCACTAAAGTTTCCAGTAATTCCTCTGTCCCAGAGTGATACGTTCTATAGCATTTCTGTAATTGCAAGCCAGCTGGTAGAACTTCAAGAGACCAACAAAAAAATATCTTAAAGGGCTATTTTAAAAACTATTAGTTGCTAAATTACACTCGTTTTCCTCACCATTTGAAGTATTGTGCACATAAAATATGCCTGGGATTGCCTAATTAAAATAGAGAAGAAAATTTTTTTGCAATTTACCTTTAAGCAAAAGCATACTTTTATAATAAACTTGCAGCTGTATTTTTCTTTCTAGTGCCTTTTCCTAACAAAATGTATGCCATATTCAATAATCTTTTCACCTGTAGGTCTACTGGGTACTGCTAATAATAACTAGACCTTTACTATTTGTAGAGAAAGTAGCCCAGTGAAAATGGGGTCAGGAAAATCTCTTTTTCAATGAATGCACAATTTGGTATAGGAAAGGAAGAAAGGTATATAAGGTTGTCTTCCCAGTCTATAGAAACATAATTTTATTTTAATTTCATTTGATTATCTTTATAAAAATAAGTATGTCATGTAATTTGTAATTTCCTGATTCCATTATGCTCATGTTTCAAAGGGAATTACTCAGGTAGAAAGGCTTATGTAAAATATAATTGTAGTACTTTGTTTATCATCATCATGTAAATTATCTTTTATTTTTTATGTTTTTACTTAAATCATACTTCCCCCCACCCTTGTTATAAAGTTTAAGTGAAGGTCAATGGCAATTAGAAATGGTATGACTGACCTGAAGGAGTGTGGGAGACAATTTGATATAATTTGATACTCTGTTGATACTATTCTATAAGTTTTCTGATGGTATGTTCATTTTTTAAACCTTTTTAACATTTTAAAGATTTCACAATGCAAATGTACTATACAGTGGTCCTGAAATTCGAATTATTAGGTCAGAACTGAAAGCGTACTGATCAAGTCTACTTTAGCTTCCGCAAAATAGGGTGAAAATGGTATCTTTTCCACTCTAACTGATTTTTACCTAGGATTTTGTTGCATATTATAGTATCAGGAATTCAGCAAACTGCTTTTTAAATTTCTATGCAAGCTAGTTTAAGGGCTGTGTATGATACAGATTTAAATTACATGTATTTACAATATTATTCCTGAATTTTTTATAGGGTCTGTCTTTTAAAGAGTTCTATAATTCAAATTTACTATGATTCTTTTTTTATAGTATCTTATATCTTACTAGATTTAACACAATAAACTAATTGGAGGATTTATAAAGGCAAGAGGTTATCAAGGAAAATTGATACTTGTTTTTCATTCTTCTTCTAATGCTCATATTTAGTCCTTGATATAACAAGGGATCATTTATTGTTTAAATTCAATTAATTAACATATGGCATATTATTAGTTTCAGAGGTAGGTTTCAATGATTCATCTGTAGTATATAATACCCAGTGATCATTATATCACTTCCCTCCCAGCAAAAGAATATGTAAGAGTTAAAAACTTTAGTCTACTTTAATACATTCTGTCTCTATATCAAGAACAATGAGATACCTTGATGACTTTAAGCTGGGATAGCAAAGTACTTTGACTTGCATTTCAAGAGATCCTTCAGCCACAGATAAAGAAATGAGCACCAGAGAGAAAGATAGAGCAGACTAGTGTTGACTAGTGAAGAAGCTATTTTCATAGGAGACTGATAGGTTGTTCAGAGGTGAATTGTAAATCGTATAAGTGAAGAAATGTAAAGAAATGAAAAATATCATGAAAAATTACCACTGTTTGCTGATAATTGAAAATTGTCCAGATATAGGAGTTTCACTTAAGAATGTTGCCATTTGGGGTGCCTGGGTGGCTCAGTGGGTTAAAGCCTCTGTCTTCGGCTCAGGTCATGATCCCAGGGTCCTGGGATCGAGCCCCACATCGGGCTCTCTGCTCGGCAGGGAGCCTGCTTCCCCCTCTCTCTCTCTGCCTGCTTCTCTGCCTACTTGTCATTTCTGTCAAATAAATAAATAAAATCTTAAAAAAAAAAGAATGTTGCCATTTGTGTTTTTTTTGGGACTCAAATCTACTATGAAAGGGTATTAAATACTACCTCTGGAACACTTATAATGGGAGGGACTTCACTATTCTAAATTTGGACATCTTTATATTGTTAAAATTGAATTTTGTATTTTTATAGAGCTTTACTTGTTGCAAAATCTTATGTGAGCTATTACAAAATAGCATTGCTGAAACATGCTTTGGCAAGTAAAATTAGCACCAACATTTAATGATGAATTAAATATGGGTTCAAATTAAAGAAATATTTAAAGGATGATTGCTTGACTTCTATTCTCAACAGTAGAGTTGGAGACCAAGTTTAGAGATTATATATTTAAGATATATTAAGATGCTCTTGAAGCATGTGAGATAACCTTATTATGGGAGCACATGTATTCTCTTTCATCTTGCTTCCATATGAAAGAATTTCAAAACACATCACCTCAGAATTCCATTGATCTCTTCTTTTGCTTCTCTTTAGGAGAGGAGACCTGATTAAACTGATTTATGTGTGGGAGAAAAATAAAATTCCAAACACTGCATATTCTTTTGTATGTATCTGTTTGCAGAAAATGTGAATTCTAGTCTGCTTTCTGAGCATGCTGTCAAAGGCCAGTTCCTCTTGATGTAGTACATGGTTTTCCTTATATAGTCATTTAAATGTGTCTAATGTTTCAGTGTATGTTGTATACTAATCAAAAGTGAGTAACTCTACTTGGCCATCTACTCCACACTTGATTTTCCCCTAACTTTTTATTTTGAAATATTTCAAACATGCACAAAAGCTGAAAGAAGTGTATTAAGAATGCTCATATGCCTATTATCTAGATTCAACAAATCCAAAGGTGATTTAATATTAGAAATCCCCAAAGTTTAGTTGTCTATGTTAGTCAGATTCTAAAGGGAAAAAAAAAAAAGAAAAAGTATATATATAATTATTTAAATAGATGTAGAAAAATTATTTGATAAAATTCAGCAACCTCTCAGCAAATTAAGAATAGAAAGAAATTTCACATGCTGAAACATTATTTTCAAAATACCTTTAGGATACATCTTCTTAAAGGAGAAACATTGAATACTTTCCCATGAAATTAAGGTCAAAACTAATATATTCACTATTATATTCCTATTTGGCAAGAAGAAAGAACTACAGATATAAAGATATGAAAGTATGATCCAAACTGCCATTATTAGCTGATGTCATAATGTATACATGGAAAACCAAAACAATTTCCAAACATAATTAAATTAATAAGTGAATTTATGAAGGCTGCCAGATAGTAAACAATTATCAATTCTATTTTTATATACATGCATCCAGCATTTGGGATTTCACATTGAGATAGAATGTCATTTACAATAGGTCAAAAATTAAATACCTAGGAATAAACCTAATGAAGAATGTGGAAAACCACTACACTGATAACTACAAAATGAGGAAAATGACAGGAAAGCTTAAAAAATGAAGAGCAATACCATATTTATACTTTGGAAGACTTAGTATTTTTGAGGTATCAGTTTTCTTAAAATTAGTTTATATATTCAATGTAATCCCAGTAAACTTGTATGTGTATCTATAAATTGACAAACATTTAGTTTCAATTCTTGTTGACAGGCTTAAGTAGACAATGCAATACTTTCCACATCAATTTCAATAATTGCAAAGTCAAGAAGGATCTGGAAGTATTAAGTTCTCTAGAGGCATCTCTTTATGTTAACTCTAATTTTGCTTTGGATATATGAATTTTATAAACTCCAAAAAGTATGAAGTTTTAAATGCCTGTGCCAAAGATACTCTGTCTCCAGGAATACAGGATGCTCAAGACATCAAGAAGGACTTGTGGTGGTTACTTATCTGATTGGGTGGCATAGGCCTAAGAGCTAGGTTCAAATGGTAAACAAAACAAAACAATACAATAGTAACGATAATAACAACAAAGACACAGCTAGAAAATGTTAAAGGGGAACATATATTTGTTATTTCTTTTGCTTCCAAGTAAGGGAATTCCAGTTAAAATAGCACTCCTGGTCCTATAAACCTTCTAACTTACTCTTCCAAAGACTATAATTTATGATCTAGATTTCAGATATACTTGCTAGAGAAGTAGATTAATTCATTGCAAAACTCAACATTATTTGCCTGTATATCCAATCTATTTCTTACAGCCTAATTTGGTCAGCAATAAAGATAACACTTAGATTTCCATTTACCTGAATTTTTTCTCAGTTTTGTTAATTGGTTCACAACTTAATGGATACAAAAATTTTATTCTTCTACTTATCACCCGGAAATCGTAACAGAATGTCACTAGAAAAGTGGATATGGGAACCTGGAATGGAAAGCAGAAGCCTGGAATGAAGACATACATTTTTTTTTTTTTTTGTAGTAATCACAGAATTATAATCAATAGTCAGAATGCCCAAAGGAAATGTTCAAAGTGAGGAAAGAGAAGTCTTGGATGATTCCAACTTTTAAATGACTTAGAAGGTAAATTCAATAAAGAGGAAATGGAACTACTACTTAAACAGCAGGCAGAAAAACAATACTGTTTCATCCCTCAATTGAGAGAATGTGGTGGTGTCAAGGAGGAAAAGAATATGGTGTTCATTCTACTGAGAGGTAAAGTAAGATAGCTGAAAAATGTCTGCTGTCTGTAGGAAAGTGAACTTTACTGGCACATTTGTGAGTGCTCATTTGGACAAATGTTGCTATTCATTGAGAGATTTGTTTGAGAAGTTTGAGATGAGAAGATGGAAATAGTCAATGTAGAAAATTCTCTTAAAAAGCATTACTGTAGGAGTGCCTGAGTGGCTTAGTCAGTTAAGCATCTGACTCTTGGTTTCTGCTCAGGTCATAATCTTAAGATTGTGAGATCAAACCCAGCATCAGGCTCCATGCTGAGCATGGAACCTGTTTAAGATTCTCTCTTTCCCTCTCCTTCTGTCCCTCCCCACCCTACTCACGTGCTCTCTCACTCACGCATGTGCTCTCTCTCTCTCTCTCTCCAAAAACAACAACAGCAAAGAAGTGTTTCTGTAAGGGGAGGAAAGAGCCAGACATTAAATGCAGTGGAATGTGGTAACAAGTGATTGTATTTTTTTCTTTAATGGGAAACATGAACATGTTTAATAATCAATGTAAAGGATATGATAGGAAAGAAATATTTGAATATACAAGATAATAAAAAGGATAATTTAAGCAATAAGCACAAGTTTGCCCTTAAGCTTCTCAGTATTTTTTTGTAAAGATTTTATTTATTTATTTGACAGAAAGAGAGATCACAAGTAGGCAGAGAGGCAGGCAGAGAAAGAGGGGGAGCAGGCTCCCTTCTGAGCAGAAAGCCCGATGTAGAGCTCGATCCCAGGACCCTGGGATCATGAGCCGAGCCCAAGGCAGAGGCTTTAACCCCCTCAGGCACCCCAGCTTCTCAGTATTTTTAAATAAGGCTTATCAATACTACAGAAAAGTGTAGGTATTATTTACCAGATATCTAAAACATTTTAGTCTTCTTAAAATACAAGATTGCTTTTTCATTAAAAGATTAGATATTTAAAAATATTTTAGAAATCCTTGAGATAAATACATGGATTTTCCCCATGTCTCTTGCTATAATATTTACTAATATGTATTCCTACTCATTTAGGTGACAGTGCAGGCTTCACATGCTTTAATAGGCAAAATAACCATTGGCTTATGTGTTGCTCATTTAAAAACATAGAGCCTCATCTTCACTTGTTATATATATCTTACCTTGCAAACATATCTCTCATTATGCCATAATATATTGCATTTAAATTACCTCATATCAAAATCTCCTGTTTTTATATCTTTACTCAATAATTTTATTGATAAAATATAATTTTGGGGTGTCTTCTGCACTTTCTCAATATTTAACATTCTGGGTCATAAGATTGTCCTCTATGTAATTTATGAATCAATTTGGTGATCTGTTTATGCCTGGATTTATTACCTAACAGATGTCTGTGTAGTTAGAGACCCATATGAATACTGTATCCTGTGGCTTAAAATACCTTTCAGGTGATCAATTATAACTGCAACTAAAAGACTTTGAATTTAGAAGATAACGAAACCACTAAAAATGGCAAAACAATTGGGTTTATGTTTTTTTAAATTTTTTTTTTTTATCATCACGAAATTGTGTGAAGGAGGAATATAGATTGGTCCAAAAAGTTATTTAGAATTAATGAGTAAAACAACTTGAAAACCACTGTTAGGTACATTATATACTAAAAATGATTAGCTGAGGAGGGACTACTGTGGTTTTGTACATTGATGAAAATATCCTAACGAGAGCATGAGATCAAATGGGAAAAAATATATGTTGGACTAATGTATGAAAGGAGATTTATACAAGAAGAAACAAAGTGCAAAATTGTGGAGATTAAAATAAACATGTTTAAGGAAACACTTAGTAAAATCTGTTTGCTCATATTGTGGTTGATTTATTGTTTTTGAGGGGCAGTGTGAGGATTATATCTGAATAATTATATGCTATGGAAGCTTTAGGGAAAGTGGAATCCCAGATTACTAATAAGTTAACATAAATTAATATTAAATTTTAAATGTCATATCAAATAAATTTTATATAACTTGTAAAATTTACTGAACTTTATTCTTAAGAATTAAATAATGATGTCTATCAAGAAAGACATGAATACATAGTATATATATATATATATATTTTTAAATGTCTACCTGGGACATTATGAAGATGACAAATAGGAAGTCTCAGATCCTCCTTCCTCCCATGGAAACAATACATAGACTAGTTCTTTCTGTGAAAAAAAAAAATCAGAATCTAATTAAGGGGCTCCAATACTTCAATTAAGTGCAAAACCAAATTCATTGAGCTGGTAAGAAAATTCATGGCACCTTCTCACCATAGTCCCTCCCACACAGCATAGTGCCATGTGATGAGGAAGAAATTCCACCTCTCAGTCTAACTCTGGAGTGGGAAATATACAGTATTCTGACATTTTGGGGAGCTGCTTGAGGGACTAGTTTTTGTTTCACCTGTTTCAGAGTGTGGGTGGGACCTAGCATACTCTAAATGCCTGGGAATCATTGAGAAGGAAAAAAAGAGCTGGACAGCATATTACTCCTCCAGCAGACCTGCAGTAAAGCAGGCAAACTAATAAAGTTTAAGGACCTCTCCTCCCAGAGGGAAAGAGAAGAATGGAACATATGTCCAATGTTCTAGCTTTTCAGGGGACTGCCTAAAAGACTAGTTTTTGGCTAGTCTGACTTTGGCATTGATGGGACTCAGTGTAATCTAGATGACTGGATGCCTAGATGCCACTGAGAACAAAAAAGGATCTGGGTAGTGTGCTGCTGCTTCAGACTATCCATAGTACCTTAGACAAACATTAGAGGGAGCAAGAGATTACAAGTTCCTGAAAAAAAGGGGGAGAGAGAGAGAAAGAAAAAGAAGGAAGGAAGGAAGGAAGGAAGGAGAGAAGGAAGGAGTCAGCCAATCCCTCTAATAAGAATCTACCTGCACAAGTCCAGAGGAGACACATCCATAGTTTGAGAGGCCTCCAGAGTCTCTAGTTAAGCTGACTGGTGAAAGTCATTTCCTGTACCAAGGCAGTGGCTATTTTTTCAAATACATAGATACCAACACAAAATTATAAGGCATGTGAAGGAAAAAAGAGGAAATGACCATATCAAGAGTACCATATAAATTTCCAGAAATCAACCTTAAAAAAATTATATATATATACACACACACACATATATGTGTGTGTGTATATATATATAATCCGAAATATATATATAATCTGAAAATATATATATTTATATATGTATTTATAGATATAATATATATATATAAATATAAATATATATAATCTGAAAAAGAATTTGAAATAACCATCACAAGATACTCAACAAGTTTGTGAAACCAATGAATAAATAAAATGAGAATTTCAACAAAGAGATAGAAAATATAAAAAAAAAAAAGAACCAGTAAGTTTCTGGGACTAATAAAGAGATTAAATCAGTAATCCAAAATCCCCCAACAAAGAGCCCAAGTGCAGATGGCTTCACTAGTGAATTCTGCCAAACTTTTAAAGAAGAATTAGCACAAGTTCTTCTCAAACGCTCCCAGAAAATTAAGAAAGGGGAACATTTCTGTTCTTTTTGTTCTCACTTTATAAAGCCCAAAATAACCCTGATTGAGAACCATCCCAAAATCATTATAAGAAAACTACAGGCCAGTGTCCCTGCTGAACATACATGCAAAATCATTAGCAAAATACGAGCAAACTGAATTCAGTAGCACATTAAAAGGATCATACAGCTTGACTAAGTGTGATTTATACTTTGGATACAAGAAGGATTCAACATACCAAAATCATATAATATGATATACTACATCAGTAGAACAAAAGATAAAAATCAAATGATCTCCTCATAGATGCAAACAAAGCATTTGACAAACTTAAAGACTCTTTCATAATAAAAACACTCACCAAACTGGAATGAAAAGAAATGATCTTAATCTAATAAAGACTTTATATAGCAAGCCCACAAAAATTGAGAGTTTTTCCTCAGACAACAGGAATAAGGTAAGAATACCCACCTCACCACTTTTATTAAACATAGCACTGGAAGAGGTCAACTAGGAAGATGGTGGAGTAGGAGCCCCATAACTTTACCTCATCCCATGGATATAACTAGATAATAACTATATCAGCATAAATAACCTAGGAAATAACTTGAAGACTGGCAGAACAAGCTCCACAGCAAAAGGCAAGGAAGAGGCCACATCGAAGAAGGTAGAAGGGCAAAGAAAGTGTCTGTGAGGAAAACAGACCATGGTTATCCACAATTGGGGAAGGAGCCAGTGGTATGGAGAAGGGCATAAAATAGACTTTCATACCGGAGAGTCCATGAATGGGAAAGACAAATCTCTGTAATGTTTGCCTTGGAAAGTGAGGGGCTGGATTTCATGAGTTCTTAAAACCAGCAGGATTAAAGCCTGGAATTTTAGAAATCAGTGAGTTGGTCTCTGGGAGACCCCAGAGGGCATTAAGAAGTGGAGTTCCTGCACTTAGAGAGACAGACAACAAACAGCTTATGCATATACAACATATAACCAGCAGTTTGAAAAACACTGGGAGCAGATGGGAGGAAGAATGACTTGTTCACCTCAGAGCATAGCCTGGAGAGACAGGGGTCATGGGGATATCCCTCCAGGAACAAAGGAGCTAGCAGGTGCCATTCTCCCTACACCCTCTAGCAACTTGGAACTAAAATGGGACCCATACTCCTCACCTAACTTGTTTGCATCAAGCTGGAGCCACCCTTCCCAGTCATGGATATCTGAGTCCCAGCACTGCAGGCCCCAAAGACAAGCACAAATCCTGCCAACACCACATCACCTGACTCATGTATTTTGTAGGACCTCAGTTCTGAAAGTAGTAGGTGTAGGTCTCCCTTTGTAAGCAGACCAATGCCCACATTGCTATCCACAATAGGCAAAGAAACTCAGCAGACAACTGGATCAAAGGAAAAGAAGGCCAACACTCAAGAGAAGAGTACATACCACACCACACATGGGAGACACTCCCAGAAGTGCCAAGTCTTGGGGAACAGAGGACACTGCACTGAAAGGCACTACAGGACCTCTTCTTCATAAGATCATTATTGTTAAGAGCAAAAAAAGTAGCTGAATTTCATAACACAGAGAAACAGAGGAAGTCAGACAAAATGAGGAGACAGAAACATCTCCCAAGTGAAAGAGCAGGCCCAAACCACAGCAAGAGACCAAAGTAAAATGGATACAGGTAGTATGCCTGATAGAGAACTTAAAGTAATGATCAAAAAGACACTGGACTAGATGGGGTGCCTGGGTGGCTCAGTGGATTAAGTCTCTGCCTTCAGCTCAGGTCATGGTCTCAGTGTCCTGGGATCAAGCCCCACATCGTGCTCTCTGCTCAACAGGGATCCTGCTTCCTCTCTCTCTGCCTGCCTCTTTGCCTACTTGTGATCTCTTTCTCTGTCAAATAAATACATAAACTCTTAAAAAAAAAAGTTACTGGACTAGAGAAAAGAGTGGAGGACATCAGTGAGACCCTTAACAGAGATGAAAAGAACCAATCAGAGATCAATAACATAATAAATGAAATAAAAAATCCACTTGACAGAATAAATAGCAAGCTCAGAAGGACAAATTAACAGACTGAAAGTAATGACCAAAGGGGAGGAAATAAGATTAAGCAAATTGATAATAGTCTTAGGGAACCGAATGACTCTGTCATGGGTAATAATATTTACATTATAGGGATCTCAGAGGAAGAGAAAAGAAAAGGGCCAGAAAATTTATTTGAAGAAGTAATATCTGAAAACTTCCTTAATTTGAGAAAAGAAACAGAGATCCAGATCCAGGAGACAGACAGATCCCCCCTGCCAAAATTCAACCCAAGGAAGTCCACACTGAGACACATAGTGATTAAAATAAAGCAGCAAAAGAAGACAGTTACATACAAGGAAATCCCCATATGGATATCAGCAGATTTTTCAGCAGAAACTTTGTAGGCCAGAAGAAAGTGGCATGATATGGGGCGCCTGGGTGGCTCAGTGGGTTAAGCCTCTGCCTTCGGCGCAGGTCATGATCTCAGGGTCCTGGGATCAAGCCCCACATCGGGCTCTCTGCTCTACGGGGAGCCTGCTTCCTCCTCTCTCTCTCTGCCTGCCTCTCTGCCTACTTGTGATCTCTATCTGTCAAATAAATAAATAAAAGTCTTAAAAAAAAAAAAAAGATTAAAAAAAAAAAAAAAAAAAAAAAAAAGAAAGTGGCATGATATATTCAAAGTGCTGAAAAGGAAAAATCTGCAGGCAATAATACTCCACCCAGCAAGGCTATTTTCAGAATAGAAGGAGAGATAAAGAGTTTATCAGACAAACAAAAACTAAAGGAGTTCATGATCACCAAACCAGCCCTACAAGAAATATTAAAGGGGACTTTAAGTGGAAAGAAAGACCATAAGTGAGAGTATGAAAATTAAAAAAAAAAACCAAAAACAGTAAAATAAATATTTTGGTAAAAATATTAACCAAGGGATTCATGTAATGAATTCATGTAATAAAGGATAAATTCATGTAATAAAAGGATGTAAAATGTGACACCATATACCTAAAATGCGGAAGGGAGACTGCTATGTACAGAAGACATTATGTACAAACCTAATGGTAACCACAAATCAAAAACCAATAATATATATACAAAGGAATCAAAGTATATCACTGAAGAAAGCCAACAAACCATTAAAGAGAGCAAAAGAAGAAAGGATCAGAGAAAATCTATAGAAGAAGCCACAAAACAATTAGCAAGATGGGAATAAATACATATCTATCATAATTACTTTGAATATAAATGAACTACATTCTCCAATCAAAAGACATAGGGTGACAGAGTGTATAAAAAACAAAAACAAGACCCATTTACATGCTGCAAGAGACTCATTTCAGACCAAAAGACTCATGCAGATTGAAAGTGAGGGGATGGGGAAACATGTATCATGCAAATGGATGCCAAAAGAAAGCTGGGGTAGCAGTAGTTACATTGGACAAAACAGACTGTAAAAAAAGACTGTAACAAGAGACAAAGAAGGACACTACATAATAATAAAGGGGACAATACAATAAGAAGTTATAACAATTGTAAATATGTATGCACCCAAAATGGGAACACCCAAATATATAAAAAGTTAATAACAAACAAAAGAAATTATTGATAGTAATATGATAATAGTAGGTGATTTTAACACCCCACTTACATCAATGAACAGATCCTCCAAACAGAACAACAAGGAAATAGTGGTTTTGAATGACACAGTGGACCACATGGATTTAACAGCTGTATTCAGAACATTTCATCCTAAGATCACAGAATACACATTCTTTTCAAGTGCACACAGAACAGTTTCAAAAACTAATCACATATTAGGCCACAAAACATAGCTCAACAAATTAAAAAAGACTGATATCATAGCATGCATCTTTTCTGACTACAATGCTATGAAATTATGAATCAACCACAAGAAAACATCTGGAAAGAGCACAAATACTTGGATGTTATTTGAATGGGTCAGCCAAGAAATCAAAGAAATAAAAAATTGCATGGAAACAAAGAAAATGAAAACATGGTGGTCCAAAATCTTTGGGATGCAGCAAAGGTTTTTTTTTTTTTTTTTTTTTTTTTTTTTAATAGCAACACAGGCCTACCTCAAGAAGTAAAACAAGACAAAACAAAACAAAACAAAACAAACAAACAAACAAACAAAACTCAAATAAATAACTTATCCATGCACCTCAGGAGCTATAAAAAGAACAACAAACAAAAATCAAACCCAGAAAAAGGAAGGAACCAATAAAAATGAAAGCAGAAATAACTGATTCAGAAAGTAAAACAAACTAACAAACAAAAAACAAAGCAAAATAAAAATAATAAATCAATGAAATCAGGATCTGATTCTTTAAAAAATTCAACAAAATTGATAAACCTGTAGCAAGACTCATTAGAAGGGAGAGAGAGAGAGAGCTCAAATAAACAAAATTACTAATGAAAGAGAAGAAATGACAACCAACACCACACAAAAATACAAACAATTTTAACAGAATATTATGAAAACCTATATATGCCAATAAATTGGACAGCTTAGAAGAAATGGATATATTCCTATAAAAATATAATCTACCTAAACTAAAGCAGGAAAAAATATAAAATTTGAACAGACCAATCATCAGCAATAAAATTGAATCAAAAAACTCCCAATGAACAGAAGTCCAGTATCAGATGGCTTCACAGGCAAATTCTAATAAGCAATTAAAGAATTAATTCTTCTTAAATGATCCCAAAACATACAAGAGGAAGGAAGATTTGCAAATTCATTTTATGGGCCCAGTATGCCCTGCTACCAATACCAGGTAGAGATACTACAAAAAAACAAAAAACAAAAAACAAAAACAAAACAAAACAAAAAACAAAAAAACTACAGGTCAATGTCTCATGAACATAAATTCAAAAGTCCTCAAGAAAATATTAGCAAATTGAATGCAACAGTATATTAAAAAAATTATACACCACAACACATGGGATTTATTCCCAGGATGCAAGGGTAGTTTAATATTCACACAACAATCAATGTGATTCATCACTTCAAGAAGAGAAAGGATAAAAACCATATGATCATTTCAACAGGTGCAGAGAAGCATTTGACTAAATACAACATCCATTCATGAAAAATCCTCTGCAAAGTAGGTCTAATGGGAACATATCTCAATATAATAAAGACCATATATCAAAAAACCACAGTCAACATCATACTCAATGGTCAAAAAATGGAGAACTTTTCCCCTAAGGTCAGGAACAAGATGAGGATGTCCACTCTCACCATTTTTATTCAAAATAGTACTGGAAGTCCTAGCCACAGCAATCAGACAACCCAAAGAAATAAAAGGCATCCAAATTGGTGAGGAAGAAATAAAGCTATCACTTTACAGATGACATGACACTATATATAGAAAACACTAAAGACTCCACCAAAAAAAGTACTAAACTAATAAATGAATTCAACAAAGTCAAAGGATACAAAATCAATATATAGGAATCTGTCCCATTTCTATATACTATTAATAAAGCAGTAGACAATGAAATTAAGAAAACAATCCCATTCACAGTTGCACCAAAACAGTAAAATATCTGGGAGTAAACTTAACCAAAAGGTAAAAGACCTATACTCTGAAAACGATAAACACTGATGACAGAAATTCAAGACAACACAGAAAAAATAGAAAGACATTTCATTCTTATAGGTTAGAAGAATAGATATCATTACAATATCTATACTACCTAAAGCAATCTACAGATTTAATGCAATTCCTATCAAAATACCAACAATATTTATCACAGAGCCAGAACAAATAATCCTAAAATTTGTAGGGAACCACAATAGACCTTGAGTAGTCAAACTTACGTTGAAAAAAAAAAAACAAAACTGAAGGTATTGTAATTCCAGATTTCAAGTTATATTATAAAGAGGTATTGATTAAAACAATATAGTACTGGCATAAAAATAGACATACACATTAGTGGAATAGAAAAGAAATTCTGGAAATAAACTGACAATTATATAGTCAATTAATCTTTGACAAAAGAAGAATTAATATGCAGTGGGGCAATCTCTTCAACAAATGGTGCTGGGAAAAATGGACACCTGCATACAAAAGAATGAAACTGGGCCCCTTTCTTTTACCATACATAAAATAAACTCAACGTGGATGAAAGACTTAAATGTGAGACCTAAAACTATAAAAATCCTAGAAGAGAGCACAGGCAGTAGGCTCTCTGACACTGGCCATAGGAATATTTTTCTAGATATGTCTCCCAAAGCAAGGGAAACAAAAGCAAAAATAAACTATTAGGACTACACAAAAACAAAAAGATTTTGTACAGAGAAGGAAACAATCAACAAAACTAAAAGGAGACTTATGGAATGGGAAAAGTTATTTGCAAATGACAGATCTGATAAAGGGTTAGTATCCATGGTATACAAAGAATTGATAAAACTCAATATCCAAAAAACCAATGATCCAATTAAAAGACAGGCAGAAGGCACAGACATTTCTCCAAAGAAGACATCCAAGGGGCCAAGAGGTACACGGAAAGATGATCATCATTCATCATCAGGGAAATGTAAATCAAACTCACAATGAGATGTCACCTCACACCTATCAGAATGGCTAAAATTAAAAGCACAAGAAACAATCAATGTTGGCAACAATGTAGACAAAAAGAACCCTCATGCACTGTTGGCAGGAATGTAAATTGGTACAGCCATTGTGGAAAAGAGTATGGATCTTCCTCAAAAAATTAAAAATAGAACTACCCTTTGGACCAGAAATAACACTACTGGGCATTTACCCCCAAAATATAAAAATACTAATTCAAAGGGATACATATACACCTATGTTTATTGCAGCATTGTTTACAATAGCCAAACTTTGAGAACAGCTCAAGTGTCCATCTGTTGACGAATGGCTAAATAGGAGGTGATATATGCATCAAATATATAATATATATATTTTGTATATATTTGTGAATATATATTCGTATGTATATACCACATAATATGTATAAATATATATTCCTATATTTACACATAAGAATATAATTCAGCCATAAAAAAGAATGAAATTTTGCCATTTACAACATCATGGATAGAAATAGAAAGTATAATATTTAGGTAAATAAGGTCAGTCAGAGAAAGACAAACACCATGTTCTCTCATTCATATGTAGAATTTAAGAAACAAAACAAAGGTGTAAAGGAAAAGAAAAGAAAGACAAACCAAGAAATAGACTCTCAACTATAGAGAACAAACTGATGGTTACCAGAGGGGAGGTGGGTGGGAGGATGGAATAGATAGGGCATGGGGATTAGGTCAGCGGGAGAAGCAGACTCCCCACAGAGTAGGGAACCCAATGTGGGACTCAATCCCAGGACTCCAGGATCATGACCTGAGCTGAAGGCAGTTGCAACCAACTGAGCCGCCCAGGTGTCCGAGGCATAGAGCTTAAAGAATATACTTGTCATGATGAAAAATAAAAGGAAAAATTTAAAAAATAAACTAAACTAAAATAAAACAAAAAACATAGCACTGGAAATCCTAGCCAGAGCAATTAATTAGTCCAGGAGAACAAAAGACATCCAAATCAGGAAGGAAGAACAAAATGATCTCTGTTCACAGATGACATGAACTAATACATAGAAAACCACGAAGAGTCCACAAAAGGAAGAGTTTGAACTAATAAACCTATTCAGCAAAGTCAAGGGATACAAAATCATGATACAGAAATAATTTTCATACTTCTACATTAATAATGAATTATCTAACAACATGAACTAAGAAAACAATCTCATTTCTTACCCTGCAGTCTGGAGCCTAGGCCAGCCTTCTCATTCTATAAAATCCCACACAGGCTCCAGGTATGGCCAGCCTGCGCATGAATGAGCTGGAGCCCTGCATAAATGAGAATTTCATCTCCAGAACCTCTGCCACCACGGAGGACATTGTGATGAGCATCAGAATTATCCAAAACCCCTTCATTGAAATCTCAACTGGCTACTGTTCTGTAGAATTCAGAGAGGTGGGTGTAACCAAGAGGTGTTTTCATAAAGTTAATGGGAAACCCCTTCTAGTACCCACACTTTTACTTAGCTTATAAGTGCACTAAGCTGGCACACCTTGGCTCGTAGAACCATAGAGCTGGCAAGCCCTTAATGGTCATCTGTGCAACCCCTCATTTTTACAGGAGAAAAAGGTGTGGCTTAGAGAAAAGAAGATGCTTTGGCCAAGGCAAAACATTTTATTTTATTTTTTTTAAATATTTTATGTATTTATTTGACAGAGATCACAAGTTGGCGGAGAGGCATGCAGAGAGAGAGAGGAGGAAGCAGGCTCCCCGCCAAGCAGAGAGCCCGATGTGGGGCTCGATCCCAGGACCCTGGGATCATGATCTGAGCCAAAGGCAGAGGCTTTAACCCACAGAGCCACCCAGGCGCCCCAAGGCAAAACATTTTAAACTGAACTATGCCACTTATGGGAAACAACCAGATAACAGCCTTAAGTATTCCTTCTTTGCAGGGACCTGACCCCAGATGTGGATGATGACATGCTATATGGATTCTTCACCAAAGTTTACCCCTCCTATTAGGGAGGCAAGGTGATTTTGCCTCCAAACAGCTGTGTCTAAGGACTATGGTTTTGTGAAAATCACAGATGAACTGGAACAGAAGTGAGCCTTGACTGACTGCCAAGGAACAGTCGTCCTGGAGCCTAAACCAGTGCAGCTGAGCGTGGCAATCCTCAAAGCAAGCCAAATGATGTCAGTGGAGTAAAGTCAAATTTACAGTTACAGCTACAATCACTATTACCAGTAATGCGAGAACTATTATAGTTACCAGAATACAGGCAGCTACCGCTATGGCTATCCCTAGTATGGTTATACCCAGACCACTATGTAGGGATATGAAGAAGTTAAGGATGACACATTGGAAGACCCCATGCCACATCTGGATGTGATTGAGGCCAACAAAGAGTTCATGGAGGAAAGACCTGTAGGATGCACTGATGGTTGTCACTGGCAACTCCTGAACATAGTATCATCAGAGACCCTACCATGATGTAGCCAGGACAAAGGACAAGCCAAAATGGACTGTGTGAGGGAGATGAAAGACTTCTTTTTAACAATAATGACAACAACAAAATATTGGAAGAACTTTTACCTTTTTGGAACTGTTTTGTAAGATTTTAGTAACTGACAATTCTGAGATTATGACAAGTCCTACAACACTGCTGCCATCATTTGACAGTGAGACACTTGAATTTAAAAACCAAGGGACCAACTCATACTGTTGAAGAAGTTTCAAAAGAATGAAGGAAGGAAGAAAGGAAGGAGGGAAAGAAGGAAAGGAGGAAGGAAAGAAAGAAATCCCATTTATGAGAGCATCAAAAAGAATAAAATACTTAGGGATAAACAACCAAGGAGCCAAAAGGCATGCACACTGAAAACTACAAAACACGCTGAAAATAATTTTTAAAAGACACAGATAAATGGAAAGGTATCTTGTATTCATGAATTGGAAAACTTACTATTATTAAAATGTCTATACTACCCAAAACAATATACAGATTCAATGCAATCTTTATCATGATTTCAATGGCATTTTTCACAAAAAAGAAAAAATAATCCTAAAATTCATATGGAACTAAAAAGGACTCTGAATAGCCAAAATGATCTTGACAAAGAAGAACAAAGTTAGAGGACACACACTTCCTGTTTTAAAAACATACAAAAGAGCTACAGTAATTAAAACAATATGATACTGGACTAAAACAGATGTGTAGACCAGTGGAACAAAATAGAGTACTCAGAAATAAATCCACAGGAATGTGGTCTTCTACATATTTTTGACAAGATTGTCACAACAGGGAGCACACAGTGGGGAAAAAATAGTCTCTTCAGCAATGATTCTGGGAAAACTGGATATATACATGCAATAGAATGAAATTGGACCATCATTTTACATCATACATAGTTAACAAGTCAAATTAAAGACTTCAAGAGGAAAAGCTTCATGGCATTGCTCTTGGCACTGATTTCTTGGGTGCGACATCAGAAGCACAGGCAGCAAAAGTTTAAATAGATAAGTCAGACTATATATCAAACAGAAATCTTCTGTGTGGCAAAGGAAAAATCAACAGAATTAAAAAACAGAATGGAAAAAATCAATAAAATTAAATGGAAGAAAATATTTTCAAACCATACCTGTAATAAGAGATTAATAGTCAGCTTATATATAGAACTCATATAATTCAATAGCAAAGTAAACAAATGACACAATTAAAAATGGTCAAATGACTTGAATAAAGACATTTTTCCAAAGAACGCATACAATTGGCTAACGAGTATATGAAAAGAGGGTCAGCTTCACAAGTCATCAGACAAATGCAAATCAGAAACACAACTAGATAACACCTTTATCTGTTGAGTTTGTGATTACTAAACAAAACAAACATAAAAAAAAACACAAAAAACTAGTGTTGGCAAACGTGGAAAATTAGAACTCTGTACATTGTTGGTTGGAATGCAAACTGCTATAGCCACTGTGGTAAATAGTCTGGAGGATCCTCAAAAAATTAGAAATAGATCTACCATGTGATCTAGCAACCCTACTTCTGGGTACTTAACCAAAAGAACTGAAGTCATGATCTTGAGGAGATGTTTGCTCTCCCATTTTCATTGCACCATTATTCACAATAGCCCAGAAGTAGATACAACCCAGATTTCTATTGACAGATGATTAGAAAAAGAAAAATGTGGAATATACTTATAATAGAATATGATTTAGCCATTACAAAATCCTGTTATATGCTACAACATGGATAAATTTTGAGGGCATTCTGCTAAGTGAATAAGCCAGTCACAGAAGGGTAAATATGCATAATTCCTCTCATAGGAATTATCTAAGATGGTCAAAATCATGGAAGCAGAAAATAGAATGTTGGTTGCCAGTAACCGGGGGGAAGGATAAATGAGAGTTGCTGTTCAGTGAGTATAAAATTTCAGTCATGAAAGAATAAAAGTTCCAGAATTTACTGTATAATATTGTGCTTGTCTTTAGCAATACCGTACACTTAAATTTTTATTGAAAAGGTAGGTTTCATGTTATGTGCTGCTTATTACAATAGTTTGAAATGTAGTGGTAGCTAGATTGAAGAAGGGAGTTGGGATAGTAGGACATACTAACATGGGGTACTTAGGATGATAGTAGGAAATGGAAGAAGGCTTAATTGAGGATGCTAACAAAGTTTTTTAGAAATTTACTTTTCTTAGTACTGAAAGAACAATTGCTATTCTACCTTAAATGCGTGATAGATGCAGAAAAAAATAAAATGAGAATACTAATAACAATGTTTTCAGAATAAAGGAGGAATTAGGCAAATATGAAAATATGAGAGAAAAAATGAAGTATTTTGCCTGCTTTTGCCATCTATTGCTTACTGCAATTTCACAGTCATATTATTTGGCACTGTAACATTTAGGTAACATTTAGGTTACATTAGGTAACATTTGACAAATAATATGTATTTCTTTTTATATATACATTATAAGAAATACTACTATAAGATATTAGGGAATATTTATCTTTTGTTCTCTCTTTACTCTCTAATCCCTTCTCCTTTTTTTCCCTCTAAAACACAAAGAAATAAAAATAAATAGTACCAAAGTATAGAAAAAGGTCTTTTAAAAAATTGGCCCAAAGAGAAAAACAGAAAGTCTGAACAGACCCTTTATTAAAAAAAAAAAAAAAAAGAAAGAAAGAAAATTTAAGAATCGGTATAGAAAAGGGACACAAAAATTGGTCAACATGATTTTTCTTAAGGAAATGTTAAAAAAAATTAAGAAATCCCCACTAGTTACCTACTAGAATGGCTAAAACCCTACACACTGAAAATATCAAATGTTGGTGAAGGTGTGTAACAACAGGAACTCTCATTCATTGTATGTAAGAATGCATATTGGACAGCCACTCTGGAAGACAGTTTGGTAATTTCTTATCAAGTTAAACATAGAAACATCATACGATCTAGCAGTCACCTTCCCAATAATTTAGGTAGCCACTTCCCTAAATGGTGCTTTTAAGTTAAAATAGTGTTTAAAAAATATCCTGAATTGGAAAAACCAGATAGGGCTACTATTATATCTGCCCATCAATAAGTCGCTGGAAAAAGTGTGGCCCTGTATATTGGCCATGGTCTTAGGGGAAACAGCTCCTGTGGTAGACAACAAATCCCAGAAAAAATACGTAGTTGCAAACCACAAGCTGTCAAACTTCCTAGATATTTTTTAAATAAATTCTTTGGTCATTAAGGTGATCTTTCTTGGTGGCAGACCAGAATATCAACTAAGTCTTGTTTTCCTCTTTAGTGTGGTTGGTCTCTTCCCTGAACTAGAATTGTAGGTAGATTTGTAGGTTTTGTCAGAGATTTTGTAGGCTTTTATTCTACTCTTTTCCTAATCAATTATTCCTGTTATGAATGTACATGTATATATGTATAGCAGCATCTTATGTATTTTTTAGTAAAATAATGATATTAACTTCATTTTTTTAAAGATTTTTTTTTTTATTTATTTGACAGACAGAGATCACAGGTAGGCAGAGAGGCAGGCAGAGAGAGAAAGGGAAGCAGGCTCCCCGCTGAGCAGAGAGCCCAATGCAGGGCTCGATCCCAAGACCCTGGGATCATGACCTGAGCCAAAGGGAGAGGCTTTAACCCACTGAGCCACCCAGGTGCCCCAGGATATTAACTTCATTTTGTTAAGTCATGGTTCCAAGTAGGTGATTGAAGTAAGGCATATTTTAAGGGAATTCTAGCAACTTGTACGGAAGTTCAATGATATTAGACAATTTTATTTAGAAGCTCTACCTGTCAATTCTGGTTATTAAATTTCTTAAATCTCTTTCTAGGTTTTAATTTGCCACTCTACAAATTCCCCTGTGTACTTCATATTACTTTCTTGTCAACTTTCTCTCTTTTAAATCACATCTTGAATTGTTAGTGGCAAATGGGAAAAGGAAATATTTGACAATTCACTCTATACCCCCCTTTTTTAAAAGATTTTTAATTTTTTATTTGACAGAGATCACAAGTAGGCAGAGAGGCAGGCAGAGAGAGGGGGAAGCAGGCTCCCCGCTGAGCAGAGAACCCGAGGTAGGGCTCGATCCCAGGACCCTGAGATCAAGACCAGAGCTGAAGGCAGAGGCTTTAACCCACTGAGCCACCGAGGTAACCCTATACCCTTTTATAATCTAATGTGAAAAATATGTTTTCCATTGGTTTGACAACATACATATGTTATGTGTCCCTTCTATAATTACAAGGATCCCTTTTTGTGATCATTTATGGGAAAACATAGTTCCAAGTGTATGATGTCCTTCACGAAGTCACTTATTGCTCCTGCTGCCGTGAGCATCCAAAATTTACATGACTCAATTCAGGATAGCAAGAGAACTTGCTTTAAGGCTGAATGTCCATATTCTTGGATTAAACTATGAATTGCGCAATGAAAACCAACATGTCCAACTTCTGGTAGGTTTTTTTTCCCCATAGTTATATTCCTTAGGCTATTTCAGTGAGATTTTGGGTAGAAAGCAACATCTTGAAATGAAACAATGTTTTATATACAATGTTTTAAAAACATGGCATTTCCCAAATAAACAAGTTTTGAAAATACATTTACAGTTTATGTGCAAAAATGTAGATTTTCAGTATTCAAAATGGCAAACATATTATAGTGATACTCAAATATATTTTGATACAATTTCCCTTGATTATTACTGTTCAACGTTGTTTTTCTAAGGCATGCATACTCATGGCATGTATCTTGTAAATATAATTTTAATTTAATTTAATTCACATTAATTTAATTCAGTTTAACTCACAGCCATTATTAAGGTTTCAGCTACTTTAAGGCTGTAATTTTGGTTTAGTTCACAATTTATAGAATATGCAAGCTTGAATGTATGATATGCTATCAAGGCTATGAAAAATCAAATAAACATTGCAAGAAGCCTCAGAGATTTACCCTTTCAGACAAAAGATTAGATTTAGAAATGTACTATTAATAAAAAAGGGAAAAGAAAACAATTCTACATAATTATCTAATGGATTAAAATGATCTTTAAAGTGACTGAAAAATAATCTTGTAAGATTTAGTCACATAAACTTTGTCCTTTAAGATTTATAAATACTGTATTATTCTATAAGATTTATAAAAGTCCTTGATTAAAAGCTCTCAAATTATATGTTCTTACCCAATACATCTCTTTCTTTTTAAAATTGATGAAAGTTAAAATGATATATGATTGTTTGGGTTCTATTTTAGGTTGTAAAAATTCTTTCTTATTTAAAAGGGTATTCACATAATAAAATAAGAAAGTCATACTGCTTACATAAGTATACATCAGTCTATTTATTAATATGCTTATATAATGATAAATTATGCAAAGTTTTATTTATGATAATCTCTATTTCTTAAGAAAATATAGAGGTTTGGTATAGAAAAATACGCTTAATAACTATTGATTTCAATATCTGATTTAAGCATTCTTCTATGTGATATATTTCACAGCATTAAATATTTAAAAAGAAAAAGAATAAATAAATAATACAAGAACACAGAAGCATTGTAGAAGTCTCTTCTGATCCCCATTTATTGTTAGAAATATGACATTCAGCCAAAGACATTGTACTTAAAATGAATTCATAATCTTAACATCGGCCTGTAAATAGTCAATATTCCTTAGTCTGTATGCAGATTTTATTTATATATCTTGACATTATATACCTTATCTTTTCTAAAGTAATCTTTGTTCTTCACTTTCTCGTTTGCTAATCTCCTTTACATCTCTAATAGGACCTAAACTTCTTGCCATGTATAAATTAGGCAGTTTGGGATATCCAAAAGTAAAGTTATAGTCATGTCTCCACGAAATATTAAAGTTTGTTGATCATAAAGATGGGGGCATACAAAAAAAAAAAGCATTCAAGTACCAAATATTCTTGCCTGCTCCTTGATGTATATGAGAAGATGAGGGTCAGTGAGAATTTTACCCTAGATTATAGTGTATATCTTTAAATGAACTTGGGATGTCACATTAATCCCTTCTGTTTTAGCCCTTATCTTCAACTTATTGCTAACCAGTTAGGTTAGCAAGTGATACAAAGGAGATCTCAGTTTCTTGAAGGAGGTGAATAAGTACAGTAAGTATAACATACTAATAAACATTAATATTACATTACATAAGTATTATGTATATGAAATATATATCATCAACAAATATATAGATATGTTAAATGTGTATAGTTCCAAGTCAAACATGTATCTATGTTTGTTTTTTTAGGGACTGATTTTCTAATTTTCTGTTTGAGGTGTGAAACATAAATAGACTTATTATCACACATTAAGTAGAGTTGTTTAACAATAGATAATCACTTCTGGAAAATCTGATAACGATGTATATCACTTATTTATTGAATACTACATATATTAGTTTCAAAATGATACACATAAATACACAAAATGATACACAAAATGATACACATAAAATCTGATAAAGATGTATATCACTTATTTATTGAATACTACATATATTAGTTTCAAAATGATACACATATATTAGTTTCAAAATGAATTTAGGGGCAAAGTGATCAGACTTAATATTTAAGGGAAAGAAATCAAAATTTTTAAAAATGATAAAACAATAATTCTATATTTTTAAGAAAGCTCTACATATTTTCTAGCTTATGTAATTCCAGTGATTTTGGAAAATATATTTTCCTTATAAACAGATAAAGTGTTATCAATATTGGCAGGTGTATTATAAAAATTATGGTACAATAGGTAGTGTGAATTTAGTAATACTATAAGGAAATAGACTTGGGTTAATTTAGGTTGTGGAGAATTTTTAGTGTCTTCAAAATGCTGACAAAAGCAAACAGCTTGTCTTTGACCTTCTTTACTCATGCAACACAATTAATTGCATTTCTGCATGATGGACTGTTACATTCCCTTTATTTATCTAAACATAAATTTGCTTTATAGTTCATTTAACTTTGAAAATTTTTTTGACACTTGTATACTAAAAATTTAGTGTCATACGGGTACTTTATTATCAGTCTGAGGGACATAATTAGAACCACAATGGACAAAACTGAAGACTTAGAATACTTTATAGAATTGATCATTTGAGTCAACATATTTGAGACAGTCTTGTTTTTTGCTTTTTACATTACACACTAATATATAATTTGCATGTCTTTGTGTGTGTGCGTGAGAGAGAGAGAGAGAGAGAGAGATAAACAGAGATAGAGATAGCTGGAGAGAGGGAGGAAGAGAGAAACTTTGTGGGGGAAAAAGAAAGAAAGAAAGTTAGATTTAAAAAAGATTTAAAAAGAAAGTTAGATTTAAATGATTTTTTGGTGAGTGCTTGCTTGAAAAGTGCCATAACACTTTCCTAGTTCGACTGCTTTATTTATACAGTTATGGTACCTATAGAAGTTAGACTATATATTTGAAGTTATAACTCATAAATCACTGATGTTGTATATTATTAGTGTTCTAAGAGCAATAAATGATAAGGGATAGATCTTTTCCATACCTTAGAAAAAATTGATAGAATTCAATTTTTTGAATTGAAAATGTCAGCTAACCTGGTCAAACACAGTTTTCCCAGTAACTCACTGTAAGACATAGCAAATAAAGAAAAATGCTTGAGCTAACTACTTAGCTACAGAAAGTATTCTGAAGAAAAAAAATTGGTGATAGAGCAAGTCTTTAAGGTTTTTACACTAGGGTAAAGAGTTTAGGCTTTCATACTTTCAACATCCTCTGGATTTAATTATCTTCAAATGCTACTTTGCCAGGATCTCCAAATATGCATAAATTTTTAAAAAGAGAAAGGAAAACAATATAAGATGTATTTATAGAATATATATATTCTCCACATATTTCTTCAAAGTTTGTGTTTATATTGTTTCACCAAAGAATCATTTCAAACTGACTCAGTAGAGAGAGGAAATGTGAAGCAAGTTTCATATACTGAAAGGGATTTCATATCATAGTTCAACAGCAGGAAATAAAGTTTCAGGCTACACACACACACACAAACACACACACACACACATACATACATACACACACATATATATGTACATCTGGAAAATATTACTATATTATAGGCTATATGTATATGTATCTGGAAAATATTACTGAAATTGTTCTGTAATTCAGTTTCTTTAATACTCTTGGAACTCAATTGTCCAAGAACCCTCCATTGCTTTTAGTAGGAAAAAAGTGCATTTGTAGTGATATTCATCATGTGCCAGCAATTTACATTTACAGTAATAATAATGGTGCCTTCAAATATCATTGAATGTGTAATATGCTATGCAATGTGGGCTAAACACTTCACATGCATGCCTTATGTCATTTAATCCTCCCAACTATACATGTGAGGAAGCTCAAGTGTTGAAGTTAAATAATTTAACAGAAGTCTCACAGTTAGGAAATGGTTTATTTGAAACTTGAAGCAGGCTTCTCTGAACTTGAAGTTCATGCTCTTAACAATTGTTATTTAACAGTGACTGAACTCTAAGTATCTGTAAACACAGGTATAAAATCATTTATTTGGAAAGTTCAAATTTTAAAAAAGACAATGCTCTAATTAATATTGGGTTTTTAATAGATGTCTTTACAATAAAATATCACTTATCCCTTTTTAATCACAAATGCAATGCTGGAAGCTATGTAACTATAACTTTCTTAAAGGGGGTAGTGTTATGTAAATATCACATCCCTTCAGTAAGCCTTTTTTAAATAAATTATCAGATTGTTTATGTTTTATTTTCAAATATTATATAACAGCTTTGTTTAAAAACAGGATAAAAGGCATATATAATTTGTCTCCTACTGTAAATATGTGAATATAAGAAAAATGAATTTCATGGAGTACAAAGTCAAAAATCATTGGGATTTCAGAAATAATAATTGCTAACTTTATTGTGGTTTGCTATATGCAAAAAAGCATACTATTTATATCATTGCAAAATATTGCAAAAAGTAATAGACTCTTTAGACTTAGAGTTCCCTAATGAGTAAGCTGAATATTTTTTTCTGACAATAGCTCAGTAGATAGAAAAGTTGCATTATTTTCTTTTCTGTTTTAAAGATTTTATTTTTATTTATTTGACAGACAGCGATCACAAGTAGACCAGCAGGCAGAGAGAGAGAGGAAGGGAAGCAGGCTCCCTGCCAAGCAGAGAGCCCAATGTGGGGCTTGATCCCAAGACCCTGGGATCATGACCTTTAACCCACTGAGCCACCCAGGCGCCCCAGAAAAATTGCATTATTTTCAATTAATCATCTATGTGCAATTATTGTATTAGGAATGCCTCTTTCCTTTCTATTTACTTCATGCAAGAATAGTTATTATGAAAGAGAGTGATTCCAATCAGTGGGAATAGCTGAAGGTCCAGCTGGGCACTGGGAATACTTGCAAGGTTTTTACCAAGTAAGAGTTTTATGTAACGTCTTCACCCTGGAGATTCCACAAGGCAGGACAGAATTTTTGTTGAAAGTCTTGTGTTGTTAGATACACAATGAAAGAATGTTCTCTGTAAAGACTGTCTGCTGAAATACAGATGATTCTCCAGTTATTTGACTGTTGGAGTTGTGTTTTCTTCTTTTCTCTCCATTTCTTTCTCTCCTTATGTTTCTCTCTCTCCTTCTTTCACGTTCCTCTTTGCCTCTTGCTCATTCTCTGTTGGTATCACCTTCATAAATTCGCATCATTCATTTTATATATTAAATGAACATTTGTGTATCAAGAGATAGTGAATAGTGTAAAAGATGAAAAGCTGCTCAACATCACTGGTCGTCAGGGAAACACAAATCAAAACTACAATGATATCACCCCCGTACCTGTTAGAATGGGTAAAAGCAATAACACAAGAAACAAGTGCTGATGAGAAAGTGGAGAAAGAGGAAACTTTTTGCACTGTTGGTGGGAATGCAAACTGGTGCAGCCACTCTGGAAAACAGTTTGAAGTTTCCTTAAAAAGTTAAAAATATTTTTACTTTTTTCTCCTACTCTTTCTCTTCTTGATAATAAAGATGTTCTGCATTTTAACGCAAAAAAAAAGTTAAAAATAGAACTACCAGCAATTGCACTACTAGGTATTTACCCAAACTATACAAAATTACTAATTTAAATGGATACATGCACCCCCATGGTTATAGCAGTGTTACCTACAATAGCCAAAATATGGAAACAGGCCAAGTGTCTATTGACTGGTAAATGGTTAAAGAAGATATGGTATATATGTACAATGGAATATTACTCAGCCATAAAAAGAATGGAATCTTGCCATTTGCAATGACATGGGTGGAGCTGGAGAATATTATGCTAAGTGAAATAAATCAGTCAGAGAAAGACAATTATCATATGATTTCACGCATATATGGAATTTAAGAAACAAAACAGATGAGCAAAGGGGAAAGGAAAGAGAGAGGCAAACCAAGAAATAGATTCTTAACTATAGAAAATAAACTGATGAGTTACTGGATGGGCGGTGGATGGGGGAATGGGTGAAACAGGTGACCGGGATTAAGAAGTACATTTGCGGGGCGCCTGGGTGGCTCAGTGGGTTAAAGCCTCTGCCTTCGGCTCAGGTCATGATCCCAGAGTTCTGGGATCGAGCCCCGCATCGGGCTCTCTGCTCATCAGGGAGCCTGCTTCCCTTCCTCTCTCTCTGCCTGCCTCTCTGCCTACTTGTGATCTCTCTGTCAAATAAATAAATAAAATCTTTAAAAAAAAAAAAAAAAAAGAAGTACATTTGCTGTGAGAAGCACCTGATGTTGTGTTGAAGTGCTGAGTCACTATATTGTACACCTTAAACTAATATTATACTGTATGTTAACTAAGTGGAATTTAAATAAAAACTTAAAAAAAAGTGTAAAGGAAAGAAAGTTATATTAGTCAGATGCCCAAGATAATGTCAAGATTGCCTCCAGGTAGGGATGCCTCGGTAGCTCAGTCGGTGAAGCATCTGCCTTTAGCTGAGGTTATGATCCCAGGGTCCTGGGATCAAGTCCTGCATTGGGTTCCTTGCTCAGTGGAGAGCCTGTTTCTCCCTCTGTTTGCTGCTTGTGCTCTCTCTCTGACAAATAAATAAATAAAATATTAAAGAAAATATTGCCTCCATCTAAGCAAAAGTTTATCATAGTTGTTTTTCTTTTTATGTTTTTTTAACATAGTGTACATGGCTAAATTCATTTCTTCCTTTTATTCCCCAAAGACCTATGGTAGCTATACAATCAGACAATGCTGACATTACCATCCAAAAAAATAGCAACATATATAGACGTGGTGAGATTTAAATATAAAATTCATGGTATAGAATTATTTAATAAATTATAGATCCATAATTAGTATATAATTGTGTTAAATCTTATGATGAACATTTTATAATATTTCTGTTATTGTACAAACTTTAAACTTAGGAAGTTATAATAAATATTTATAAAGATAGTTGTAGACTTTGACACATTTCTCATTTTCAGAAAACAAAGCTTTTTCTCTTCATTTTCCCCTATGATAATATCATTTGATTTCACTTATATTGAATATTTCTTCTCATTATATCCTTTTTTAGTAAATGTAAGATGTAAACTACATTTTCAGTGTTGAAAATTAGATATTTTAATCATAATTTCAAAATAAAGTTCATACACTAACAAGAGTAATTGTTTAAGTAATATAAAGTTACATATTCTAAAGTTAATTAATTTATACTTATAATGCCAGAAAAAAACAAAATATATAATTATGAATGTTATTGATTTAAAAATAACTTGTATTTAAGAGTTAAGAAGAAAACTTTTTTTTTTAATATCTCACATCAATGACATTTCTAGAAAAAAAAGGTTATTATTCTTCTATAAATCAGGGAACATATACATAGAAATCTTTCACTACTTGCAGACAAAGAGCGATAGGGTATGCTACCCCAAAATGTGCCATTTTGGTATAAGGATTATTTTGAGTTAAAGGCACTCAAAAAACAGTGCATGTGAGAAAAATACTCTGACCTTTTTTCTTTTTCTTAGAAGCAGGAGATGAAATGCCCACATGAAAAATGCCCTCCTTGTACCAGAAGGAGCTGACATTATTAACATCTAGTACAAGAAATTGAAACAGAGAGAATTATGTATAAATAATTTTATAAAAACAGAACTTGTTAAAATAATTATCTTCCTTTAGCCTCCCCACAGAGATGGTTACTTTTCTATAATTTCTTTTTTTAAACCTACTATAAAAGCATATATGTTCCACCATTCCTTTGGGTCTTCATTCCTTTTGAGAACTCTTTGTCATTCGACAGTTACATAAATTTGTATGCTTTTTTCCTCCTGTTAACCTGTCTTATTACATCAATTTAATTCTCAAGCCCAGCTGGAAAACCCTAGGAGAGTAAAGGTAAAATTTTGCCTCCTCTACACTAATAAACTAATATTTTGTTGGTTATATATTAGTTTTTCTTGTATTAATATTTTCTAGTTTCCTTAAAATTCTTCCCAGATTGGGGAAAATAATAAATTAACTGAAGTTCACATTAAGCTAACAAATTGGGGGAAAATTATATTTTGTAGCACCATGTTTATAGACTATCTATGAGAAAGTAATAAAAAAAATCCTAAAAATGAGTACTCACATATTGTTAAAATATTTGAGGCTTATAAATCTTTATAAAATATTATCCTAACCCTTGAAGTTAGTTGAAATTGCCATAAAAATGGATTAGGAGCCGACAAAGAATGGTATGAAATCAAACATTAGAGACATAGCTGGTATAAGAGCTTTTTATTATATATGGCAAAATTCTAATAATATTTATTCAGATTATTTCATAATCTCATATTTTCATGTATAGGTATATCAATATTTACATTGACACACCACTCTATAAAGGAAAAGCAATTGTTTTCTTACTAAAAATAAAATTAAGACAACTAAAATTAAAACTATAAGGGTTTTTTGGATGTTATGTCTGCTATAATATGTTGCATATAATGGACAGTTACCAAGTTTGGGTTTTTTTGTGAAGTGATACAAATATTTATTTATTTTTTTTTTTCAAATATTTATTTTTTTAATAGCAATTTTGATTCTTATATTTACATTGTAATGAAAATTAAACTAAACTAAATAAAGGGATGATATAAAATTCTTTCTCATGTAAACATCATTAGAGAAATATTTTTTATTCTACATTGCAAAGATAAAAACTCATAATTTGTTTGGTCAACTATCAGTTGCCAAAAAACATTTGCAGTTAAATATGTATGTTGTTATCTGTCTGGTGAAAAGTCCAATATTTGACATACTTATAGAAGTACATGGATTTTTAGAATGCTTTTTATTGACTTAATATCCCAGATTTTTAATTAAGCTAAAAACTTGACACTAGAAGAGAGATAGTATCTAGGAAGATAAACAAAAAGAACTAATTAATAATACAAAAACATTTTTTATATTGACTAAAGATAATTCTCACTCTAAGAGCATATGTTTTTCACTTGAAAAATAAAATTTGTAGAAAAGTTGCAAGATTAGTACAATAAACTCCTATATACCCTTCACCCAGATTCCCCAGTTTTAATTTTATTATTAATTTTTTCATTTTCCTCTTATCTACTATCTATTGTTTTATCTGTATATCTATATATCTGCCTTTTTTAAAAAAGATTTTATTTATTTATTTGAGGGAGAATGAGTGAGAGAGAGCATGAGAGAGGAGAAGGTCAGAGGGAGAAGCAGACTCCCCAAGGAGCTGGGAGCCCAATGCGGGACTCGATTCTGGAAGTCCAGGATCACGACCTGAGCCGAAGGCAGTTGCTCAACCAGCTGAGCCACCCAGGTGCCCTGTATATCTATCTATCTATCTCTATTTTTTTCCTAGCCATTTGTTTTGATCTCAAGTTTTTTTTCATTCTCGTCCTTTTTCTGTTCTAGGATCCCATCCAGGGCTCCGTGTTGCCTTGAAACATCAAGTTATCTTTGTTACCACTGGTCTATGAGAGATTACTGGTCTTTTTCTTGTTTCTCATGACGTTGATAATTTAGATAATTGGTCATGTGTTTTGTAGAATGTCCCTCAATATGGGCTTGTCTGTTGTGTTTTCATACTCAGACAGTGTTTATAGATTTTTTAAAAATAATACCACAGAAGTGCAGTGTCATCACATTGTGTCAGTGCTTACATGACGTAAGATAATTGATAATGTTGACCTTGGTCAGTTGGTGAAAGTAGTATTTCCTAGGTTTCTCCACCAAAAAGTTACTATTTTTTCCATTTCTTTGTTCTTTGAAATTCAGTCACTAGGTCAAGCCTGCATTCAAAGAAAAAGGTGTAACTACATACATTATTTGAAATTCTTCTGTGAGGTTTGTTCCTATCTCTCTCATTTTCTGTGCAATCTTGTATTTGTATTAGTATGGACTTTTGCTTATTTATTTATGTTTGCATTATAATCCAAAACTATGTTCTTTATTGTTAGCTCAAATTCTGTCATGTTTAACCGTTGCATGCTCCTAGAGTATGGCACCTGGGCCCCTTTGACATGACCCACATTTTTGTGTTTTGGCCTCTGTGTTTATTTTTCCCCAGGTTTCATTGAGGTACAAATGACAAATGAAGATTGTATATATTTAATTGATAACACTTAAATTGATAACACTTCCTTATTTCAGACATGAAAAAAACTTCAAGAACATCTTTTGTTTTCCTTACCTCACCATGGAAGCAGTCATTTATGCAAGGGCCAACATATCTTGTTAGCTTATTCATTTTGAGCACACTTTCTAGAAAAACTAATGTGAAATATGACAAGATCCATGAAAGCTGAAAGTTGGATAATGACTTTCATTCAGTTACTCCCAAATTCCTCAGAGTATTTTCCTAAGTTTTTTTTTTTTTCATTAGTCATATCTTGTTAATTATTTAGAAGTCCAAAGGGATCCCTGACTCTAGGAAAATATTATCTTCCTAAGGATTACCATAAGCAGAAGTGCAGAGTCCCAAGTGTTCAGTTAGAAGGATTTTCTGCTGTCTTGGAGATGCTTACTAGCAGATCCCATAGTTCTGTGCATTTCTGGTAAGACACCCAACCCTTTTCTCCCTGCAGCACTCAAATTCTTTGCACTAATATCTGTTCAAAATCTCTCATTTGAAATTTTCCACCATCACATACCAAGTCAATCATGATTACTGACATCTTTCCTGATTTTTCTGCCTAGGATATTTTATATATAATTTCTGTCATTTTTAATCTTATATTTATTTGAGTTAATATTTTATGACTCCCTGTCAATATTCTCAAGCTGTGTGTGAAAGGGTTCATGGATTGTTTGTTCACAGTAAGATCCTCAACTTACATTATAGTACCAGACACATATTAGAGTCTTACCACATGCTTGTTGAATAAACAAACTTCACATGAGAGATTTCCAGCACCATAAAATAAAGGTCAAGGAGGTGAGATGGGAAGAAGTATGGTAATTTTTACACAGACTAGGAAATCAGAGTACCTGGAGAGTATGGACATATGATGCTGCATAGCTGAGGAGAAGGAGGTTATGTTGTGCAGGAACTGGTCTCCATCTTAAGAACAATTGACTTTTCTTGATTCAGTTTGATCTGGAATGGAACAACCAATGGTTTTGAAAGACTAATTGCATATGTAGGTGACTGTATTTAGAGGAAATGGAGAGAAGATGGAATAAAACCAGGTAATAGGCAATTTCAGTACTCTGAGGGATGGTGGTAACTTAGATAAGTAATGTCAAGCAACCAGAATAAGTTGATGGCTTCAAAAAAGTTACATAGAAGGAGGTCTGAATTTGGTAGCAGTTTCATTATGGGAATCTATGATATCAAGGATGATTCTTATGTTATTGCTTTTGATAATAGAAAGGATACTGGTACCATTTAAAAAAAAAGCTACTTTATTTCATCACTTCTTTGCCTTCTTGTGGCTGATAATAAAGCTAAAATCATTGCTTCTTGGATAGAGTTTTTATTCCCTGTTACCTTAGAAGAGAACAGCATTTTTCAAAAGATTTGCTTATATATTTTTAGAGGGGGGATAGAGAGAAAGCACATGGGGGGTGCTGGGGAGCAGAGAGAAGGAATCTTAGGCAGACTCCACACTGAGCGTGGAGTCCTATGTGGGGCTTCGTTTCACAATCCTGAAATCATGACCTGAGCCAAAACCAAGAGTCAGATGTTTAACTGACTGAACCATGCAGGCACTCTGAGGGCAACATTTTTAAGGTAAGGAGAATGTGATGTTGTATTTAAACAGTTCAATGCAAGTTAAATTTGGGACCTCAAGTGGAAGCAATCAGGTATAGACTTGTATATATAAATATGAAACTTACTGAAGGGATTTTGAATGTTTAGACTAAAAATGTATTTCTCTAGGCATGGTTTATGATCATAAGGAAGAATAGGGAGCAAGGAAAGGAAAAGTCATTTGATAAATGATGACTCATTCCTATGACAGGAAATGTTGATATTAAGGATTCAGTCTTATCTTGGGACCAGAAAACAATTAATTTGTTCTCTGGAGTTGTGTGCTTAATACAAATGTATAGACATGTGGAGACTTTAAGAAGTTGTGTTGTACATGGTGCAAAGTCCTGTGCAGGGATTTAAATTGTCATCTGTATTATAATTTCTTGTCATTTTCAATAAACACTCTCTAAGTTTCATAGTAAGGGATGCAATGAGAGACATTAGGGGAAGGACTGTGCCCTTACAGTGAAACCTAGAGTGATGGTAGGAGGGCCAGTCACCAAGGAGAAACAAATCTGCTCAAGAAACAATGATTTTGTCAGGATTCCTAGCCACAAGAAAGCAGATGACTGATTAATGAAACTGTAAGTTCAATTTCATTATCAATTATTGGTCATGAGAAATCAGATTTTTTTTTGCTTTTCTTTAATATAGAAAATAACTTTTAGTTATGCATGGTATCTAAGCGGATGTATTTTTTTTCATTAGTCATATATTTTTAATTATTTATAAGTCCAGAGGGATGTCTGCCTCTTGGGAAATAACTTCTCAAAGCCTGCCATAAGCAGGAGTCCAGAGTCCCATATGTCCAGAGTCTGAAGTATCCTCTCTGCCCTGGAGACACTTGCTATCAGAATTCCATAGCTCTGTACACTTCTGGGGAGAAACTGCTCTATTCTTTTCTTCCTGCAACATTCACATTCTTTACACTACTATTTGCTATGGCTAACAAAGGACTAATTAAATCGTACCCTTTATTGTGAGTTTTTCAGCTTATTATAAGCCTCCCTAATGGGGCACCTGGGTGGTTCAGTCCGTTAAGCATCCGTCTTTGGCTCAGGCCATGATCCTAGGTCCTAGGATGGAGCCTCTTGCTGGGCTCCCTGCTCTGTAGAAAGCCTGCTTCTCCCTCTTCTATTCCCCTGCTTGTGTTCCCTCTTTCACTGTCTCTCTCTGTCAAATAAATAAATAAAATCTTAAAAAAAAATAAAAAAATAAACCTTCCTAGAAAACCTTAATCAATATGTGCCCTTGACCAAATTTGTTAATTTCCATGAGTCTATGTCCTCATTTAAATGTATTTCCCAAATAATATTATTAGAAGGATTAGAATGATCAATGCAAATGTTCTATCCCTATGCTATTTTTATCATGGAAAGTTATTAAAATGTTCCTATAATCTTGACATGACTATAATAGTTCAGTTGTGTGTCTAAGTGTTGCATGCATGTGTTGCATCTGTGTCTACTGAATTAATCTTATTTAGTTTTAGATTAACTGAATTAATCGTATTTAGTTTTAGATTAACTGATTTGAATCTCAGTTCCACCACATAATATTTCTGTGACATAAACCCACTCTGCCTCAGTTCTCTCACTTGCAAAATGGAGATAAAATTGTTCCCATCTCAACGATTATTGGTAGAGATTAAGGTGTTAAGGTATAAATGGCTATCCCAATTGGGAGGGATATTTATATACTTGAGTTTATATAACTATTCAAATATATGAGAAGGATGAAAGAAAGTCACAGGGATACTATAGATCCTTAGGACAAGTGATAGCAGAGATGCCACTCCAAATATAAAGGACCAGGGGAAGGTATAATTACTACAGTAACTTCTATAGAGAAAATTGTATGGACAAGCATCCTTGAGATGATCTGTGAATTAGGGGACCTGACAAGTCCAAAATAATCATACTAGAACAAAGCTACTGAAATAAATACCCTCCTCTTATTCTCGTCACTCCTTTTTATATTGTGCCACACTTTCCCATTGCCTAAAACCCACTGGAAACCAAATATAAGTAAGCCCATGGGTACAGTCCAAGAAGTTCAGGTTCCTAGGGGAAAGAAGAGATTGGAGAATTTCTGAAGTGTTTCCGTGATAACTGGCATAAAAGCACTGAGAGTCATGCTCAGGATACAGTAAGTGATATAAATGCTGGCCACTGTTTGCAACTGCCTAAACTAAAATTACAGACTTTTATAGCTGCTTTGTCATTCTTTACACTGCCTCTATTTAAATGTACAGAAACATTCAGAGCACACATGATTAACTGTATTATAACATTTCACAACCAACTTTGATAACAGTATGGATTCCAAATGAAATAATTTTCCCCTAGATGCTGCTAATTTAAAGATAATTAGCAATAAAAATGATGTAAGATTTCATTTGTGAGAAAGTCTAAACATTTTCAATTCAAAGAAAATGAGAATTTATTGAATTTCCATTTTTCCCTTCAGAAGTTATTAGTTGAAATATTTAGTATTATTGCATATATAGAGAAATAACAAAATAAAATCAAAATGTCTATGCATTTAATATTTTCTCACTAATTAACTACGGCAGTACTTTTAGTTTAGAAGCTTTGGTTAGTTGTAAATCCAATATTTCCAATAATGGAAAAGGAATAGATATTCAGTTTGGGAAATGGATATATTTCTAGGAATTTTTCAAAATGAAAATTGTACTTATATTGTTTTACTCAGAATGACAATTAACTACATTTTTATAACTGGCTAAGATAATTTAGATTCTAAATGACATATTTTAATATCAAGATAAGTGATTTAATATAATCAGTATTAAATTACTCCTAATTTTCACCATTGATAGATTGAAAATATAATAGCACAGGCAGTTATATTAGGTTCTCAAGCCAAACACCAAGCACTAAAATAGAAATTGCCATTAGGAGAAATTTTACTTTATAATTTTCTAAGGAAAGATTAACTTTTTCTTCTCTTTTATTATTTTATTTTAGTGCATGTGAATGCATTCTCTAATTTTATGTAAATATTATGTGAATTACTTGTATATATTTAAGAGATATCAGATCACAGGTGGTATTTACATAAATAGAAAATGTAGAGAGAAAAAATATGAGCTTTTATTCTTTGTTTTAATTTAATTTTATTTTTTCAGTGTTATAAGAGAAAACATATGAACTTAAGAGTACTGAGCCCTGAGGAGTACCATCCTTTACAGATTAGGTAGTGAAGGAGGCACAACTGAAGTATCCTGAGAAGGCTGGACTGTTTATGTATGGAAAGCAAACAACAAACTGCACATTAGAGAGTATTATCAGAGTTGCCAAGAAATGAAGGTGGTTCATAAAAGATGGTGTGATGAACCATATTAAGTAACACTGACGTATGAGTAAGAGATGACAGAGAGAGCCCATTGATTTTAAAACCTGGAGATTGCTGGTCACACTGATAAAAAGAGCATTAATGGATTAGTGGGTGCATTGTTTTTTGTTATATTGTTTTGTAAAATGAATTGGAGTTTATATTGTTTTTGTTTTGTAAGATGAGTTGGAGTTTAGAAAAAAGAAACAGTACAACAGTTTGTTATAGAATGAACTACAAAAAAAAAAGTTTGTAGCTATGCAGAGATGTAGAGCTAAGCTTTAAGAGAATTTGTTTTGTTTATCTTTATTATTATATCTGAGGATAATACAGTAGAAGAAGAAAATGTATGATACAGAGCATAGAAAAACTAACAGAGCCAAGTCTTTCAGAGACTGAGGAGGGTAAATTCTTGAGCATTAACTATTGGGTATGGTCTTTCCCTTGTCAGGGAAAGAGATAACTTCTTCCCTTGAAATAGGGCAGACAAGATAGAATATAGTCAGTGGGCTCATAAGCTTGTTAGAAACAAAATGAGAATGGCCTGTTAATATTAAATTTTTAATAATTTTTTAAATGTTAAAAAATTATCTAAAATTTTAGAGGTATAAGGAACAGAGGTATAAAATGTCTTCCTCAGATGTGAAAAAACAGACTAGATTTAATTGAATACATCTGAGAGTCAATTTAAGTTTCTAGATCATGTATTTATACAATCTATTGACAATGTATACATATATTAAAACACCATGTCTTACACTTTAAATATATTACAATATTATTTATCAATTATACTTCAGTAAAACTGAAAAAAAGGGCAACTTCTAGTTTCACGGTGATGTGACTGCTATTTTTTCCTTCTCATAACACTTTTCAATACCCCAAGCTTGGGTCATGACCCTTGACATACACTAGGCCAATGATAACTTCTTACTACTCTTAGTGACTAACATAAGGAATGTGTTAGTGACTAAAGTTTTAACAACATAAAAATTTCCTGAGATTTTCTGAATCAGAAATGTAAATTTATTTTCTTTTTAACTTCTTCCTTATTTCCTTCTTGTCTCAAAGAAGGTATGTTGTATGTAAACTTGAAGATTCCAGCAGTTACATTTATTTACACCTGATTTGAAAAAATTAAGCCAAAAGGCAGATAGGAGCAGAGAAGAAAGATAAAGATGGTACTTCAGACTTTGATTCAAATCATTCAGAAGCTAGTGAAATTGTGCCTGTCTCTAATATTTGGGCAGAATTATTACATGTGCTATAAATTAGGACTACTATTGTTTTCATTTTGTTTGGTTAAATTGCATTTCCGACTTTTAGGAAAAGTCTTGATACAGATGCTTATGTCTGGAGTGCAGCACTGTGAAAAATAGAGCTAAAATATGGTATTGCCTGACTCAAGGTAGGATGGGCATAGTGAAGGATCTCTTCATGCCAGGCCAAATAAGCCTTTCCTATTAGGTAAAGCACACTTTGAGTTATTGCCTGTTACCTTAGGATTCTGACCATGTTCTTACAATAGAAAAGGTTATAGACAAAGGAAGATATTGACTACTTCTTACAGCAATTAAGATGTAATACTAAAAAAAATTATTTGTTGAACTTGGCCCCTTGTTATTAATAAAAGACAAAAAGGATATAACATTGTTAGGAGAGGACTTTTCTGAATATAACCTTGATCCAAGACTAACAATATTCAAGAAACCAAGTGCTATGACTTTGCAAAAGGAAAATCTCTGTCCCTTGTTGAAGGGATTACACAAACTGGTAATGTCTAAAATAAATAGAAAAATGGAGGGGTGTGTGTGTGTGTGTGTGTGTGTGTGTGTACGCCCATCCTGGTCCCTGTTTGGTATCCTGTTCCTGATATTATCCATCATAAAGAAAAATCATATAGAACATAACCTGAGGCCAAAATTTGACATCTGTAAAGGTGTAAGAAGGACATAAAATGAGGGGTAGTACAACTATAGTAAAGTTCTCACAGCTGAGGATAAAGAAAATGATTTCCAAGGACCAGGTCATTATTCAAAGAAAAAAACAAATCAAAACAGGTCCTAATAAATAAGATTCCGAAATCGGTACTAGTGAAAAGAGTCCTAATTTGGGAAATGAAAGAGCAGCTAAAGGTATTAAGACAACTGCATTGTTGGAAATATCTCAATGAGCTAGTAGTTTTTATATTGCTAAAGTAATTTCTGAAATGTTGCAAAGCAGACCAACTTTTACAAAGTTCTCCCATAGTCTCTAGTCTCAGGTATCACCATGGAGAGCTATAAACAAGGAAATCTCTTGAAAGCATAATCAGGGTCAATCCAAGGATTACAATCCAAGGATTTTACTCCTCTACCAATGAATTAGTGTCTGTTACTTGATGCTTGTCGATTTAAAAAAAAAATTACAACTATGAACTTTTTCATTATTATATAATTTTCCATCACCATTGCAATTTTTTTTTGCCTGAAAGATACAGATCATGAAAAAGTACATCAAAAATTGAGAAAAATGGTATCAGCTGGAGATCTTAGAACCAGGGAGCAATGTCAATTGCTTTGAATTATATAGCTGAATATGAAATTAGCTGTCCCCTACTGGGAAATCTGTTGGTGCATTTGCATATATGTATTTCATTGATTTATAATATTAAGACAGGGAAAGTTTTGAATTGCAGATATGAAAACAAGCTCATATATGAGACATATGCTTATATGTGTAGCTGTGATTGGCAACCAATGTATGTGTGGAAAGGGGAAAGGGGAGGTCTGGTACTCAAAACAAATTAGTATGCTTAACATATTCACAATAGTTTTCCCCAGGAGCTATGCATGTGCAATTCTATACTTCTGTTTATATCTATCTATCTATCTATCTATCTATCCATCCATCCCAATATATTCCCACCTCTGGTAGTATGGTAACATGCTCAATACTCTCTTAATGACTGCCCAGATAGATCCTGCTTCCTTTACACCTTTCCAACACTGACTTCTCATATGCAAAATTTATTACCCATTCCTCAAATCTTAATGCAATGTTTTAATACTCTAGAACAAGCTCTCTAACTTTCAGAAATGAATCTATTTGCTCAGTTTCTTTAGTACCCTCTGTACATCCTTGTAAAAAAATGGTTGATTTATGGTTAAACCATTGTCTTGTGGGTTCCTGTTTAAACAGCATAAGCTTCTAAAGGACAAATTATATATTTTCATCTTGTATATTCAGTCAACACAAAGTCTGGCATAAAAGGCACTAACAAATATCTGTTGTATCATTGGATGAATGTCTACATTTCCCATTAGTGAAGTGTTAGTGTCCTCCAAAGAGGATGAAGATATAAATACATAAAAATACACTGATCAAAATTAATTCTATTGCATTTTTCAACAAAAATAATACATAATGCATTGATGTTAGCACTGGCCTCAGAAATGAAATTATTTGTTATGTATATATAGAGAGAGATAGAGAGATAATGCAAGTGATAATTTAAGAAATACAGATACAAAGATACATATATATCTATTTTCATTCAGCATATTGATTTATTCTAAAAAAAAGGTACCTCAACTAAATTTACTAACTTGTAGTACTTATTTTTTCAAGAATGCAGTATTTGGAGAAAATATTTAGAATAGAAAATATTTTTACTAAAATATTAATTACTTTTGTTTTTTAAGATGTCAGAAAGTTAAAAAAAATGAAACTACTTTCCCAAGAAAAGATTAAATGAATAAAACAAAATATCACTCAAATACATTTATCACTGTAGTACTACTCCAGATTAGAGATTTAAGGGGGAAAACAAGTCTCAACTAGTGCCTTTGAAGCTTATTTACAACAAATCATTCCTCCTGGCATGAATTGATTCTAATTAATTGTGACATGGGTCAACAACTCCAGTGCTTTTATTAATATTTCTTCATATAAATGTGGTCTCTTTGTTCTTTTCTTAGTATGAAGGTATTAACTATAAAATACATTCATGAATTTGATGCATATTTATTGGAAAAAAAATCATTCTTAGGCACATCCAGGAGACGTTTGTTGTATTATCTGTTGCCACATTATATATAGACTCTTTTAATGTTAAAGTCTTCTATTATGATAGGGCAACTCTAGTACATTAAATCTGATATACATGCTGATAAAATAAAGAAGCAACTGTATTAAATCATTTATGGAACAAGCCAGGGTATGCATAAATAAAATAAACAAAAATTATTGCATTTAAAGCACTTATTACAAATTGATTATATGTTCTGACAGGAACGACAATTACAAAGATAAAACAGTCATAGCATCACACTAATCACCTAAATAAATAAAATATTCCTATTAAATTTGAGTCAAATCCTTTAAAATGTGTGCCTCAAAATTTCAAACCCTTAAATTTTAGTATTATATACTAACCACATAGAAATACAACTTCAGTATAAAGTGTTTCTTAGGGTGATTGGATTTTTAAAAATAGTTTATTCACATAAAAGAGAGTTTGTATAGCTTAAGACCATAATAACATTAAGAAATATTTATTGAGGGATGCCTGGGTAGCTCAGCTGGTTAAGAGTCTGCCCATGGCTCAGACCGTGATCTCTGGGTCCTGGGATCGAGCCACACGTCGGGCACTCTGCTCAGCTGGGAGTTTGCTTCTCCCTCTCATTCTCCATCTGTGCTTTCCCTCTCTCTCTATCAAATAAATAAATTAAAAAAAAATTATTATTGAACCATTACTATATGTAATGTACTCTCTTAAATGTTGTAGGTATTTTATCATAGTCCTTTTGTTTTCATATCAGTAGCCTATTAATATTCATTGCTCAGCATGTGCAAATCAGAATGTTTTACATGAATATTTATAAACAATGTTTAATGAGGATCTTTAAATACACATTAGTCACAGTGAGTCACATATAAAGCTAATGCCAGTCAGTGTAGTGCCTCATTTTAAGAATATGTTGTAGCTTATTCACATTTATTGACATTCTGGTTTTTCTTTTAATCAAAAATGTGTTATCAGTAACTAATATAGATATTATAGAAACATGGAAGTCACTAAGTGGAGTTTTAATTTATAATATATATTTATTTATTAGCAAAACTTAGTGCACATACTGAAAATCATTTGTATGGTATTTTCTTTGTCTCTAATTAAAATAATAAAACTTCCTAAAAAGAAACTGTAATACTACATCTATTTCTATATTAAAACACTCAATGTCTCATGACTTTCAATAACTGTGTCCTGAATTATTCTGCTGTATTCACATAGAGTACAATCTAGGTGATTAAAATCTCATTTTTTAACATTGTTTACAATGTGCTTAATTTTTTAAAGTGTTATTTCTTTGGTGTTGATAAGATGTTAATAGAAACCCCTGTGAAGAAAACTGATTGTAAGGACATTAATGATGATACGTGCTTTAACAACAATCAGCACATAATTAGATGTTTAATCTCGAGGCTGAAAGATAGTATTATAAGACTGACTCAGTACGTGATGCCAAATTTGCCAGTTACCAAAGAGTCATGGTATTCTTTGAATTGTTATTTGATAACAAATAAATAATTTCCTTTCTGGTGCAGCATAGATGGTTTCAAAATAATCGCATTAGGGGTGGCTAAGTGGGTTAAGCCTCTGCCTTCAGCTTGGTTTGTGATCTCAGGGTCCTGGGATTGAGCCCCGCATCTGGCTCTCTGCTCAGCAGGGAGCCTGCTTCCCCCTCTCTCTCTGCCTGCCTCTCTGCCTACTTGTGATCTCTCTTTGTCAAATAAATAATTAAAATCTTTAAAAAAAATCACATTATATTGTGAAGTTTATCAACAAACACAAGTTAATTAAAATAACAGAGGTAAATAAAAAGGTAATAGCTTAATAATTTTTTCAACATACACAAAACAAACACAAGTTAATGAAAGTAACAGAGGTAAATAAAAAAGTAATAGCTTAAGAAATTTTTCAGTCTCCAGATATTATTTTTTTAAATTGTAACTTTATTTTATTTTATTTTATTTTATTTTTTAAAGATTTTATTTATTTATTTGACAGAGAGAGAGATCACAAGTAGGCAGAGAGGCAGGCAGAGAGAGAGGGAGAAGCAGGCTCCCGGCTGAGCAGAGAGCCCGATGCGGGGCTCGATCCCAGGACCCTGAGATCATGACCTGAGCTGAAGGCAGAGGCTTAACCCACTGAGCCACCCAGGCACCCCTTAAATTGTAATTTTAAAAGAATTTTCAGTCGAATGTAACAATTACAAGGGAGTGAACTTTCTATAATGTAGTACAAGGACAATACTGGTAATTAATAAAGTATAACTGAAATAATTTATCTTCATTATGTAAGCTTTTATATATAAGCATTTTTTAAAATATTTTTATTTATTTATTTGACAGAGAGAGAGAGAATGATCACAAGTAGGCAGAGAAGCAGGCAGAGAGAGAGGGGGAAGCGGGCTCTCTGCTGAGCAGAGAACCAGATGAGGGGCTCAATCCCAGGACTCTGAGATCATGACCTGAACCAAAGGCAAAGGCTTAACCCACCGAGCCACCCAGCAGCCCCTATATATAAGCATTTTATTGTAAAAAAAAAGTTAAACATTACTGGAATTTGAAATTTTATTCTTAATTTCCCTTGTAATCAAACCTCTAATGAGAATCATTTTACAGTAGCAAAGTCCTAAGGGCCCATTTCAATAAATAGTTATTCATAGTCATGAATAATTAAAAGTGTTCACTTAAATATAATTTTATGAAGAATAGGATATTAAATGATTGATTCATTGGATTTTAAAATTCTCATTTTTTGACAATGCCAGAATTATTATCTATATGAAATCTATTTTTGATACTAGTGAAGACATATAATCCCCATAATTTTGCAAATAAACATAAAAATAATGAGACTATCAGACTAAATTAGTAAGGAGTTAAATCTGTCAAAAGATATAGATAGGTGTGTCTATCTAATCTATGCACGTGTGTGTTCATCCTTAATTTCCTTTATTTAAATATATATATATATATGTATATAGGGGATTATTTAGAAATAATAAGAAAATTTCTAAAAGGAGTCTATGAATAATTAATGGGCCACTAATTTACTCATCATTGATGGTTATAAATATATTTGAATGGTTAATGTTGTATTATATATATGTGCTTTACTATAATAATCCTTCCATGGTGTTACAAAGACTAAACACTATTTTTGTTTAAAATTTAGTTATTTATTTGTAAATAGTTACTTGCATATGGAACCAAATTCTAAAGTGAAAATATTATATAGAAATATTATTAATTTATTGATATCTTTACTTAAAGTATTATTTTGTAGGTAATTTTTAAAATTTAGAAGTCTCCACCCATTTTCTGTCCTTCAATTACTATTTAACTTGCCTGAGAACAATAAATACAATCAGAAAACAAATGCCAGATTATGAATCAAGTGGATTTGCAGTACATGTTAATGAGATAACAAACACCATACTCTGTTCATAATTAAAATAGCAGATAATTTTTCCTTGTTTTGTTCTGTGTACCACTCACTATGTGATATACTTTCCAATATCATTTCATATTAATTCTTCCCAAATAATCCCATGTCATAAATACTTTCCTTAACATCAGCCCACAGCTGAGGAAACTAAGGACACAAGAGTTTCTAGCTAATTTTCTGATTACACAGGCCTTGTAGTCAAGAAGTGACAAGTTAGTGTCTTCACCTAGTCGCCCCCACTTCAGAGGCTATGTTCTTAACCGTTGGGACATTCTTCTTCCCTTAGGATATAGCTGTTAAAAGGAAGACCGTGAAATATAAGTATTAAATAATTACTCTCAGTAAACCATTTACTTACTATACATACATTTAGATGTTTTGGGAAAAAAATAATTCAGAGAAGAAATCAGACATTAGAAGTTTGACCAAAAATTATTCAAGAAGCTAGAAAGTAGTGCCAATAACTAAAGAACACAGCAGGACTTGGCACAAACTTTTATAATTGTGAGATTGACCCTGCCCTCCTCTCCTTAACTATAGCATTATGTTCAGGAATGTCAAGATAACAACCTCAACTTGCTGATGTACAATGTGCTCAAGAATAGTTTTCAGGAACACAAATTCATAGTGCATAATGGATGAGTGGGACACATACATTTATTGTGGCAGTCATTTTAGTACAGTTTAAGTAAAATAATATGAAAAAAACCTATAAGTATAGTACCTTCATTATAATAGAATGCTATCATTAAACTAGTTAAATATTTAATAATTTAACATGCTAATACTGTATACAATTTTAAGGAGTTACCATTTTTGGTACTGATAGAGTAAGATTTGGATTTCCTACCCCATTATAAACAGTAATTGAAAATTGAACAAAATATATGGGGCAGCTGTTTTCAGAGAGTGGATACAGGCAGAACTACGTTGTTGTAACTAAGTGAAGGCAAAAAAGTGAAGCAAGCTCCATAATGACCTTTGCTTTTTGCTTGGAGATTGTTTTGGAACGAGGATGAGGCACCCTAACATGGTCAGCAACTGAAGCAGAGCAGTGTCTTTCTGAAAATACTTAAGTTTGGAGAGGTGAAGCTGACTGGAATTTGGAAACAGTATGATTATGGAAAAACCTATGCAAGAATGTTAGGAAGTAACCTGCATAAGTAGTCCATATAAGTGTTTTGGTGAATACAAAGTCATGATTATATGGGATGAAAGTCCCTGAAAATGGATAGTTGCAAACTACTTAGTTCCTTTTGGATTTTGATCATCCAGGGGGTAAAGTGCCTCATGACCCCTGGGCCAATCAGGAGAAACTCCAGTAGTCATGATAGTAGTATTAGCATTACTAGTAGTAATTGTAGTAATAGTATGAACTAACTTCTGAATAAAGACTACACAAAACCCACTTTAATGAAATTTAGAACTTCTGAAAGTTTTTTGTGATCTATTTTAATTTTAGTGTAGTTGACACACAATGTTACATTAATTTTGTGTGTACACCATGGTGATTCAACACTTGTATATGTGATTTTATGCTCACAAGTATAGCTTCCATTTGTCACCATACAATGCTATTACAATATCATTAACTATATTCTCTATGCTGTAACTTTTATTCCCACAACTTATTCATTCCAGAACTAGAAGCCTGTATCTCCCACTTCCTTTACCCAGTTTGCCCTTCCTGCCACTGTACCCTACCTTCTGGCAATTATCAGTTTGTCCTCTGTATTTATAAGTGTGATTCTTTTTGTTTGTTTATTCATTTGTTGTTTTTTAGATGACTTATATAAAGGAGATAATATGGGTTAATTGTCTTTCAGTCTGAATTATTTCACTTAGCATAATAACCTCTAGGTCCATCCCCATTGTCACAAATGGGGAGATCTTACCCTTTTTTATAGCTGTGTAATATTCCAGCACTTCAGAGTCGTGCACATACGTGTGTGTGTATGTGTGTTACACCTTCTTTATGTATTCATCTACTGATATGCACTTAGTTTACTTTCATAGCTTGGCTATTGAAATAATGCTGTAATAAACATAGAGGTACATGTATCTTTTCAAATTAGTGTTTTCATTTTCTTCGAGGAAGTACCCAAAAGTGGAATTATTGAATCATATTCCATTTAATTTTTTGAGGAATATCCATAGTGTTTTCGACAGTGGCTGTACCAATTTGCATTCTCACCAAAAGTACACAGGTGTTCCTTTTTCTCCACATCCTCAACAGCTCCTGTTATTTTTTTTCTTTTCTTCTCTTTTCTGTTTTTTTTTTTTCCAGTTTCACATTTTTATTTCAATATTTAAATTTCAGTTAGTTAACATGTAGTGTAATATTAGTTTCAGGAGTAGAATTTAGTGATCCATCACTTGCATACAACACCAAGTGCTCATCACAAGTGGTCTCCTTAATACCCATCACCCATTTAACCCATCCCCACTTCAACCCCCCTCCAGCAACCCTCGGTTTGGTCTCTTTAGTTAAGAGACTCTTTCTAGGTTTGACTCTTTCTCTTTCTTTCTTTTTTCACTATGTTCACCTGTTTCGTTTCTTAAATTCCACATATTAGTGCAATCATAGGATATTTGTCTTTTTCTGACTGACTTACTTCACTTGGCATAATACTCTCTAGCTCCATCCACATCATTGAAAATGGACAGATTTCATTTTTTTTTATGGCTGAGTAATATCCCATTGTATTTATACACTACCTCCTCTTTATCCATTCATCAGTTGAAGGACATTTGGGTTCTTTCTATAATTTTTCTAACCGTGATAATGGTGCTTTAAACATTCTGGTGCATGTATCCCTTTGAATTGGTATTTCTATATCCTTGGGTAAATAACCTAGTAGTAAAATTGCTAGATCATAGGACAGTTCCATTTTTAACTTTTTGAAGAACCTCCATCCCGTATTCCAGAGTAGCTACAACAGTTAACATTCCTGCCAACAATGCAAGAGGATTCCCCTTTCTCCTCATCCTCACCTGTTGTTTTCTGTTTTAATGTTAGCTATTCTGATGGGTGTGAGGTGATAACTCATTGTAGTTTTGATTTTTATTTCCCTGATGATAAGGGATATTGAGCATTTTTCATGTGTCTATTAGCCATCTGGATGCCTTCTTTGAAAAAAAAAATCTATTCATGTCTCCTGCCCATATCTTAACTGGGTAATTTGGTTTTTGGGTGTTGAGTTTGATAAGTTCTTTATAGATTTTGGATAGTATCCCTTTATCATATATGTAATTTATAAATATCTTCTCCCATTCTGAAGGTTGCCTTTTAGTTTTATTGATTGTTTCCCTTGTTGTGTAGAACCTTTTTATCTGGATGGACCCAGTAGTTCATATTCTCTTTTGTTTCCCTATCCTCTGGCAACATGTCTGGTGAGAAGTTGCTTTGGGCCCAGTTCAAAGAGATTGCTGCCTGTGTTCTCCTCTAGGAATTCAGTAGTTTTCTATCTCATATTTATGTCAGTCACCCATTTTGAATTAACTTTTGTGTATGGTGTAAGAACGTGGTCCAGTTTCATTGTTCTTCACGTTGGTGTCCAGTTTTCCCAATACCATTTGTTGAAGAGACTTTTCCATTGGATATTCTTTCCTGCTTTTTGAAGATTGGTTGACCATATAATAGTGGTTTCATTCTGGGTATTCCATTCTGTTCCATTTATCTATATGTCTGTTTTTATGCCAGCACCATACTGTCTTGATCACTATAGTTTTGTAATATAAATTGAAGTCCAGAACTGTGATGCCTCCAGCATCCAGGTTGACCTGTTCATTCTTTAGTGGGATGTTCTTTAGCCTCCATGTATTTATAATCTTTCCAGTTCTTTTTCTTGTGGTTGACTTCAAGTTTCCTAGCCCTGTGGTCTGAAAATATGCATGGTATCATCTTAATCTTTTTGTACTTGTTGTGGTCTGATTTGTGACCTAGTATGTGATGTTTTCTGGAGAATATCCTGTGTGAATTCAAAAAGAATGTATTCTGCTGCCTCAGGATGAAATGTTATGAATATACCTGTTAGGTCCATCTGGTCCAGTGCATCATTCAAAGCCATTGTTTCCTTGTTGATCTTCTGCTTAGATGATCTGTCCATTGCCATGAGTGGGGCCTTTTTTTTTTTTTTTAAGATTTTATTTGTGTATTTGACAGAGAGAGAGAGATCACAAGTAGAGAGGCAGGCAGAGAGAGAGGGGGAAGAAGGTTCCCTGCTGAGCAGAAAGCCCGATGTGGGGCTCGATCCCAGGACCCTGAGATCATGACCTTAGCTGAAGGCAGAGGCTTAACCCACTGAGCCACCCAGGTGCCTCCCGTGGGTAGGGTCTTGAAGTCCCTTACTATTATCATATTATTATCAATGACTGCCAATATGTTTGTTATTAATTTAATTAATTTTTGTGCTCCCAAGTTGGAGGCATAAATATTGACAATTGTAAGATCATCTTCATGGATAGACTCCTTTACTATGATATAGTGCCTTTCTTCATCTCTTATTATAATCTTTGGTTTAAAATCTGGTTTGTCTGATATAAATATGGCTATTTTGGCTTTTTTCGACTTCCATTAGCTGATAAATGGGTCCCCATCCCTCACTTTCAGTCTACAGTTGTCTTTAGGCCTAAAATGAGTCTTTTGTAGGCAACATATATATGTGTCTTGGTTTTTTGTTTGTTTGTTTAGTTTGGTTTCAATTCTGATACCCTGTATCTTTTGATTTGAGCATTTGGTCCACTTACATCCAGAGAGATTATTGATAGATAAGAATTTAGTGCCTTGCATCACTTGAAATTGTTGCTTCTAGAGATTTTCTCCTTTACCTTCTAGTATTTGTCACTTTTTGTTTTTTTTCTCCCACTTAAAGAATCCCCTTTAATATTTTTTTGCAGGGCTGTTGTAGTGGTCATGACCTCCTTTGGTATCTGTTTGTCTGAGAAACTCTTTGTCTCTCCTTCTCTTCTGAATGATAGTCTTGCTGGAAAGAGTATACTTGGCTGTGTATTTTTCCCATCAGCACATTGAATATATCATGCCAGTCTGTTCTTACCTGCCATGTTTCTGTGGAGAGATCTGCTGCTATTCTAATTTGTCTTGCCTTGTAAGTTAGGGACTTCTTTTATCTTGCTGCTTTTAGGAGTTTTTTCTTTATCTCTGAAATTTGCAAATTTAACTGTTATTTCTTGGTGTTGGCCTGCTTTTGTTGATTTTGATGGGAGTTCTCTGTGCCTCCTGGGATTTGATGTCTATTTCCTTCCCCAGATTAGGGAAGATTTCAGGTATAATTTCCTCATGTAAACCTTCTGCCCCCTTTTTTCCTATCTTCTTCTGGGACTCCTAGGATTCAAATGATCTTACACTTGATGGAGTCACTGAGTTCCCTGTGTCTATATTCATGATCCAGTATTTTTCAGGCCTTCTTCTTTTGCAGTTTCGTTGTTTTCCATAATTTTATCTTTGTATCACTTAACCATTCCTCTACTCCTCCATACTTGTTATCATCGTATCCAGTTGGTTTTGCATCTCAGTTATAGCATTCTTTATTTTAGCCTGACTAGTTTTTAGGTCTTTTATCTCTGTGGTAAGGGGCTCCCTGGTGTCTTCTATGTCTTTCTCAAGCTCAGCTAGTATCCATATGATTGTTGCTTTAAATTCTGAATCAGGCATATTACTTAAAACTGTTTTGATTTAATCCCTTGTTATGACTTGTCTTTTGCGATAAATTCCTCCATCTTGGCATTTTTTCTAGGTCTTTTTCTCTATATTAGGAAAACCTATTATGTTTCCTGCTCCTGAAAGTAATGACTTTATGAAGAAGTAGTCATTTCCTGTCCAGGGCCTGGTTCTTCAGGAATGAACTCTTGTGTATGTTGTATGCACTCTGTTGCTGTGTTTTGGCTGGTCTTTCCCTCAGGTCAGGGCTCTGCAGAGTTTTCCCTTGCTTGCAGTGGGGAGTGTTTGGACCTTGCCCAGATTGTGTTGAGTTTTAACTAGGTGTGCTATGATCTCTTTGTTAAAGAGACCTGATGCTATTTCCACTAGAGCTGAAGCTTTGCAGAATTCTATGATCTGTAGATGTGGTGAATGTGCTGTGTTTGTGTTGGTCTTCTGAGGGAGGGACCTTCTTCTCTGGTTGTCAGGCACACTAGCAGGAGAAAAACAATACCAGAAGAGCACCTGGTGGGGTTGGGGAGCTTGGTGTAACTGGTTTAGGTTACCACAGTTGGCACTGTGCTGCTTAATGAAGGTAGTTTATTCTGATGAGTGGCAGAGGGAAATAACACCCACTGGTTCTTTTGTCCCTGGAGAGCAATGCCACCTCCCCCAGATGTGCTCCAGGAAAGGGGAAACATCTCTCCCTGTGCATTTCAGGGCATCCTCAAATCACACCATCTATTCCAGGCTATCTGTCCACCTTCTCTACAAGAACACTGCAGTGCCCTGAGGGCTCCAGGCTCTGAGCCCTCCTGTTTGTAAAAACATATGAAAATTAGCCCCTCTTGTTTTCCTAGTTAATGGTTTGGGAAAGTGTTTTCCTTGTGGAATCCCCTTTGTGTCCCTCTTTCTCTCTCTCTCTCTCTCTCCATCTCTCTCTCTCTCTTGCTTCTCTCTTTTCCCTATATTTGCAACCAGCATTCCCTACCCACCACAGCACCCATATTCTATCTCTCCCCCAAACCACGTATCCATAACTCCAACCTTCTACAGTGTGGCCCTTCTCTCCCTCTAGTTGTGCAGTTTGTTCTGACGGTCCTCAGATAGATTTCTTGGGTATTCAGAATGATTTGACATTTATCTAGCTGTTTAAGGGATGAGGCAAGCCTGGGGACCTCATACTACTTCACAATCCTTAGAGCTGTTTTCTGATAAATCAATACTTGTCATTTCTTATCTTTTTTTGTTTTAGCTATTCTGACAAGTGTGTGGTAATATCTCATTGTATTTGCATTTCCCTGATGATGAATGATGTTGAGTATCTTTTCATCCGTTTGTTCACTGTCTGGATCTTTTCTTTGGAGAAATGTTTGTTCATGTCTTTTACCCATTTCTTAAATGGATTATTGGGTTTTGGGTGTTGATAAGTTCTTTATAGATAAATGTCAAATCCAAGAGGGAGAAAAACCATAAAAGACTCTTAACTAAACAAGGAAACAAACTGAGGGTTACTCAAGGGAAGTGGATGGGAGAATGGGATAACTGGGTGATGGGCATTAAGGAGAGCATGTGATGCAATGAGCACTGGGTGTTATATGCAACTGATAAGTTGTTGAACACTATATCTGAAACTAATGATGAACCTACCATATGTTGGCTAATTGAATTTAAATTTAAAAATGAAGAAATAGGGGTGCCTAGGTGGCTCAGTGGGTTAAAGCCTCTGCTTCCTGCTCAGGTCATGATCCCAGGGTCCTGGGATCAAGCCCCGCATTGGGCTTTCTGCAGGGAGCCTGTTTCCTCCTCTCTCTCTCTCTCTACCTGCCTCTCCCCCTACTTGAGATCTCTGTCTGTCAAATAAATAAAATCTTAAAAAATTAAAAAATTTTAAAAAAATAAAAATGAAGAAAGAAATTAATAAAAATGGACAAAAACTTGAACAGGCAATTTTTAAAAAGTGATGTCTAAATGATTAGTATAGTAATAAACTTTTTAACCTTATTTCTCAAGCACAAATTAAAACCACAATAGCATACCTTCAAAGATATACTAGCATTTAGTAAAAACTAAAAGAGAGAAATTATTAAGAGTTAGCCATTTTGGAACTGTTAGAATTTTTATTCACTGCTGGTGATATTGTAAATGCATGTAACTACATTGGAAAATAATTGACAGAACTTACATATTGAAAATAGGGATATTTTATGAATCCTCAATTGTATTACAAAGTATATAATTCACAGAACTGTAATCATAAGTTCACCCAAATACATGGTTAAAATGTTCACATTATGTTCTTAGTATTTGTCCCAAACTGAGAACAAAAAAACTGGAAATGATACCAATCAATCATAAAATTCTTAACTAAATTGTGATATATTCATGCAATGGAATACCATATCATATCAATGAAATGAATGAATAACTACTGCACACAACAGTATAAAGGCACCTGGGTGACTAAGGGCGTTAAGCCTCTGCCTTTGGCTCAGGTCGTGATCTCAGGGTCCTGGGATAGATCCCCACATCAGGCTCTCTGCTCAGTAGGGAGCCTGCTTCCCCCTCTCTCTGCCGGCCTCTCTGCCTACTTGTGATCTCTCTCTCTCTTTGTTAAATAAAATCTTTAAAAAAAACCAATATAAATATCACAAATATTATACTGAGCAAATGAAGGCAGGCAGAAAAGAAGGTATACCATATATTTGATGTGTGTAGAATCCAGAAATAAAAAATGCTCTGTGACAACAAGTCATTATAAGTAAGTTATTAATGTCAATATGCTTAAAATTATGACTATAATTAATTTTATAAATAGTCAAAAGTGGACCCAAGAATATACAGAAAACCTCGATAAAAAATACTTACGTGAAGGAGGAAAAAAATAATCACAGAATTAGCCTCTTAGATCTGGCACAGTGCCCCAAAGCTTTATCAGTATAAAATTACTCCTATGTTAAAATGCTATTAGAGAATAGAAAAAAAAAATAAATAAAGGATTTTGCCAAATCATCTTGTGCAGCTAGATTAACTTGATGCCAAAACCTAAAAAAAAGAACCAAATGACTCATTTAATGTTTTACTCTAGAAAATTAAATATAACAATGAGTTATATGTGTTGAGTTTCATAGTATGTAAGAATTGCTCTGCCTTCAGAAGCTTATTATCAAAATTTATCAGATTGTGAGGTCAGTTGAGAAAAATACAGATTAAATTTAATAAGAATATATTATATATCTCTCAAATTAACTTTTAAAAAATATTTTAATTTATTTGACAGAGAGAAAGAGAGCACAAGCAGGGGGAATGGCAGAGGGAGAGGGAGAAGCAGACTCCCTCCTGAGCAGGTAACCCAGTGTAGGGTTCAATCCCAGTACCCTGGGATCATGACCTGAGACAAAGGCAGATGGTAATGGACTGAGCCACCCAGGCACCCCTAAAATTAACTTATGAAAAAACATTACAGAATGTAAAATAAAATATTGTTTATTTAAGAGGATAAATAGAAACTATCTGAAATCAAGCATCAATGAAATTCACAGTGAAAGAGTAGCTTTTTCCATGTAATTTCTTATAAGATACATTGAAAAATTTGGGTTTTTAACCAGGGCAGTAAGAAAAGACAAAATTTCTAAAGAAGACGTTTATAATCATTTCACTTTTAACAAGAAAATAAAATTGAAACCAGTTATAATTTGGAAAAAATTTATACCAAAGAATATAGTGTACATACAAAATATATTTTTTCTTATAAGAAACAATAAAATGTTATAGACCATGGAATGCTAAAAGGCTCAATTTCATAATAGCAAAAGGTATAAATCATATGGTGTAATTTTTTTAAAATATTTTATTTATTTATTTGACAGAGAGAGAGATCACAAGTAGGCAGAGAGGCAGGCAGAGAAAGAGGGGGAAGCAGATGCCCTGCTGAGCAGAGAGCCCGATGTGGGGCTCGATCCCTGGACCCTGAGATCATGACCTGAGCCGAAGGCAGAAGCTTTAACCCACTGAGCCACCCAGGTGCCCCCATATGGTGTAATTTTTTAAAAGAGTTTTTTTTTTTTTTTTAATAAAGAGAATAACTTGGTCCATGCATGGGAAACCTAACTAGATATGGGTTTACAAAAGGATTTTTCTCTCTCCCTTCATAATATATATTATATGATCTTAAACAAAATAATGGTATTTTTGAAATTGCTCATTTTATTTTTATATAGTATAAGGTATAAAAATGTCAAATACAATGTTGAATAAAGGACAAATAAAAAATTCATATACAGATATTCATGTATGTTTATGAAGCAAACATAATTCAAACAGAGCAACCTTAAAGGAAATGAAAGAAAATAGATTAAAAAATTTTTGATGATAATTAAATATTAATGTTAATTTTTTAGAAAGTATTTCTTTTTAATGATTGTCTTTCTTAATTAGTTAAGAATTCACAGGGCACCTGTGTGTTTCAGTGAGTAAGCATCTACCTTCCCCTCAGGTTCTACCACAACTCAGGTTGTGCTCTCAGGATCCTGGGATAGAGCCCCATGTAGGGCTCCCTGTTTATCAGAGTCTGCTTCTGGCCCTCCACCCTGCTCCTTCTCTCTCTCTGTTGCTCACACACACACACACACACACACTCTCTCTCTCAAATAAATACATAAAATCTTTTTGAAAAATTCACAATTTTTTTGGAGTTATTGCTGGAATGTGACAGATTTCATCATAAATCCTTTTCTTTTCTATACATATAAATCATGAGAAACTTTATTATATAAAAGGATGACAGATAGATAAAATAGATGAATAAGTACATAAGGAAGAGTGAAACTTTTTTTCAATTCTCTAGGCTCTATAAATCAAATTTTAAGTAGATATTTTTAAATCAACTGATCATTCTTTTGCTTATTATGTTTAGATGATTTTCAGATATTTTCATTTTGGATTACCTGCTTTTACAAACTTAACAGGTTTACTTCATTAAGCTATATTTATATATATTATTGCCAAAAATAGTTCTCTTTAAGTGATTAAAAATCTGTCATTTTGTAATTACAATCTTAATACTTGCCAGATGGTCTCATCTTTTCATTTTAAATAAAATATGGCATGATTTTTGAGAACATTCAATTGAAACATGTACAAAATGAGCTGCTGTCAACAGTATCAAAAGATACTACTCCTCACATCTTTCAAATATATTCACAAACCCATGATCACTTGATAAATGTTATTGGTCACTTTAAATTCTTTTAATAAATCACATGGCTGTCTAGTCTGAAGAGAGTGATAGTTCTAACAGAGAAGGAAACATAAGAAACTTCTAGAAACATAGAAAAATCATTATTTATAGCAAACTTAAAATCTATTATTTTTACCACTTATGTTTAATTTAATTACCTAAAAATAAAAATACCGAACTCTGAAAATGTCAGTTGGTGTTCACAAACTTCAAAATTCTTGTCTTTCATTGCTGTAATTTTTGTTTTTCCTTCTTTATGTGTATACATTTGAATTGGTTCTTAACTTAAAAAAAAAATCCTGCCATTTATATTCTTTTAGTAAGTAAACTATTCTGAAAACTTTTTCAATGTATTCTTTTTCTTTTTGCAGTATGAACATAAATATTTGTCACTTAGTTCCATATTAAAAATATTAAAATATATTTTATCTACATTTGAGATTACTCACTAACAATTCTAAGTACAGGTGATCTGAGTATTCTACTAATCATAAAAATAAATACATTGTGTTTATGACAGAGACTGATTTCCTCATTCACTCTTAGATAATCTTGTGTCTCTGTGAACCAGTATGGTGCCCAACTATACCACAGCATTGACCATTCCCCCTTATAGCTAAGAAGGGTCTTATTGTAAACATTTGGCCAACCTAATTCTGGTATACTGGGGAGGACTTTTGGTAAAACACTTATTAACAAAGGGCTGGTTTTGTTGCTGTGTATCTTTATATTTGTTTATTTTTATTGCTTTTGTTTTTATTGCTTTCTGCTTGGAATTTTGATATGCTGGCTGGATCTTTAAACTTTTTTATAATTATAAGTAATTATAAAGGATCACCAAGGATCACCAAGAAGTATAGTGGAAAATTAAAAAAGAATGTGATCATATCTTCTGATAGTATAGGTGTGCTAAAGTCCAGAACTTGCTTTCCAATTTAGAAAAATAAGAATCGACCTTGGCTGTAGCCACAACTTTGATATTTTTTTGTTATAATCCATTTTGTTTCTTTTTTGAACTAAGGTTAATATTGTGTATAGATTTATATGGAGGTTACTCTTTATCTTTAAAATATATTTTTAAGCTTTGCACAGTGGCAGTATCGTAGCCAATGAGGTTTATCCGAGGCGCGATTATTGCTAATTAAAATATATTTTTAAAAAAAGATCAATAGTGGAACTTTAATCATATAGCAGACAAAAATGTACACATGTGTCTGTGTGTTTGTATGGCTGTGTGTGTGGAAATTACATTTATGTAATTATAGAAAAATTATATAACAAATCAGAATATCTTGAAAAACTAATGGTTTCAGAGTAGAACTTGGAATCCTAGTGCAATCCCAGAACTCCAAAAATATTAATGGGGTAGTTTGGATACAAGGAGCAGTTCAGTGGCACAGAACCCAAATGAATATATTTTGATTTAAAATATATAAAGTATTTTATATATTAAAATGATGGCACAGAGTTAGTAACATGAATCTAAAATGATAATAAGGGGGCCTGGGTGGCTCATTCTGTTAAGCAGTTGCCTTCGGCTCCGGTCATGGTCCCAGGGTCCTGGAATCAAGTCCCACATCAGACTTCTTGCTCAGCAGGGAGTCTGCTTCTCCCTCACCCTCTGCCTCTTCCCTCCTGCTCATGCTCTCTTTCAAATAAATAAATAAAATCTTTGAAAAAAAGGGTAGTAAATGTAATAAATAAATGTAATAAATAAAAAATTTTTAAAAATGGTAATAAATGATGCTGAGGTAAACAATGTTCGGGAATAATAAAGTGAAGTCAAGTGTCAGTCTCAAACCACATACAGGAAATAATTCCAGATTAATTAAAATTTTGAATGTAAAAGTAAAATTTTAGAAGAGAATATTGAGAATTTTTTAAAGTGGGAATTTAGCTCTACTTTTCCTTTTTAACACAAAAAATGCACACAATATCATGAAAGCAAAAAAACTTAATATGGTAACATTACACTTAAAGATGCTATTCTCCACTTGCATCGCCATTTTTAACTTAATAATAGTCATCTTTTTTACTTGGATGACTGCTATACTTGGAACATTTTTTTGTCTAATTTCATGAGTGTACTTTTGTTGAAAATTTATTAGTAGACATTCATTTATTATTTGACTTTTTTATAATTATGGGCATTATAAATTATTATGGACATTATGGACCTTTTTATAAATTACATTATTACAACAGACATAATTTCAGTTATAATCTTTTTTCATTTGTGATTTGATCTATTTGTTTATATTTTTAGAAGGATATCAATACTTGTCTGGTGTGGGATGGAAAATGGATTCTCTCTGACATTCTGTATTTTAGTTCCAGATTAGTGGATAATATACTTTTAGATTTATTATAGTTGAAATTTTCAGATAGAGAAATCCACCCACATGCTAAAGAGAGATTCAGGGCTTGACACAATCAGGCAGCAGGAATTTTCATGACTACTTCTACCAACATCCTCATAACAATCTCCACTATGCTGATAACTAATAGTACTATTAATGTTACTATAGTAGCAACAAAAATATCATGTAGTAAGCATTTATTATGCAAAGACATTCTTCTTAGTACCCTCCAAGCATAAACACTTTAATTCTAATCCAGTGGTCGCAACACTGTCTCCACATTAGAATTTCCCAGGTTGAATACCAATGCCTGCGCAATCTCTTAGACAATGAAATGAAAATTTCTGGGGAGTGTCATATTTGAAAAATAATGCATAATGATTCTAATATACTTAACCATGATTAATATCTCCTTGAAAAGTTACTATTATTCTCATTTTTTAAAAGATTTTATTTATTTATTTGTCAGAGAGAGAGTACACACAAGCAGGCAAAGAGGCAGGCAGAGGCAGCGAGAGAAGCAGGCTCCCCACTGAGCAAAGAGCCCGATGTGGGACTCGATCCCAGGACCCTGGGATCACGACCCAAGCCGAAGGCAGCGGCTTAACCAACTGAGCCACCCAGGCGTCCCTATTATTCTCATTTTATACTTCAAGATACTAAGGCCTAAGAAGGATACTCAAGAGCATAAATGGTTTGTGCAAGATTATAGCATTTATAAACAGGAGAGCAGTCTTCTCATTCCTCTTTGACCCTGCAGTAAGACTCCTAACCACCAGGTGAATTACTTTGTGTGTTTTGCAGCAAAGACTATTTATTAAACTCTATTGGTGTCCAGGTCCATCATCTGGTGTGCTCATCTGTGTTGTGATTTATGTGTAAGTACCAAACTGAGTTCCCAATTCTGTTATCTTTCCTAAAGGATCTGTATTGGAGATAACTTAATCTTGTCTCCTGCCTTCCCCATGTCCCCACCCCCACAAAGGTCAGTTCAGACTCAACTATCATCCTTCCATGGGATGTGGGTATTAGTAGTATTAAGAATGAAACCATTACTTAATATCTAAAATAAAATTGAATTATAATCCTCACTTATGAAGGGAGATCTAGCCTGGGCATGTAGGGTGTCATTAAGCAGAGCAAACATGTCTTCCATCGAAATTTTGGAAAGCATTCCTTTTGAGGTTATTTTAGTTACAGAGTCAGGGAGATAGGAGTGAATTGATATCAGCCTTATAAACTAGTTCACTGACATGCATCTTCTGCCAAACTGGCTAATTTTCAAAAAGGTGTATCAAGGGGAGCTACCACTGATTGGTTAGCTTTCAGCTTTGTGTTTACTCAAGTCAGTTGCCATTGATTGTTCAGACAGGTTTTAAATTAGTTTTGCTGTTGATTTGTATGATAGTATGATAATATACTCCATCCTTTCTTAAGAGCAAAGTACCTTTCAATCTCAGTAAAATTCACCTGGGATATCTTCTTCAATTTACTTTTTAAAGGATATAATGGTCTTCCACAGAGGCAATTAATCAGGTCACATCTACATCACTATTTGGAAAATTCATGCTTCTTTTAAGTAAGTGGTGATTTTTTGACTTCACAATAAACTTTCTTAAATATTTAGTAATTTTACCTTGAGCCCAATTTATTTTATTTTATTTTATTTTATTTTATTTTATTTCTTTTCAGTGTTCCATCATTCATTGAGCCCAAGTTTTAAAGTCAGATACCTTCATTCAGATGTTAGCTCCACCACTTACTAGATTGGAATCAGGTGGGATGTCCATTAATTTCTGAGTATATAAAAATCTATAAAATTGGGATAAAAATGCCAAACTTGAGCTTGTTGTGATTATTAAGTCAAATGACATAGCATTGGTAAACTGATTAGAAATGTTATAATTTTTTTAAATTTTTGGCTTAATATTAAAAATGCTATATTTTAATTTATAATTTCATATGTAACTCAAAGTCAGAAACAATTTCAAGTTTGTTTTTATAATTTCTCATGTATCAGCTATTTATTAGTATTTTATTTTTACTAAAGAGACATTAAGATTTTTTTGAAAGATTTTATTTGTCAGAAAGAGAGAGAGAGAGGGAAAGTACAAGTAGGGGGAGCAGCAGGCAGAGGGAGAAGCAGTCTCCCCACTGAGCAAGGAGCCCCTATTTGGGACCCAGTCCCAGAACCCTGGGATTATGACCTGAGCTGAAGGCAGATGCTTAACCAACTGAGCCATGTAAGCATCCCAAGGCATTAGGATTTTTAATAGTTATTTTAAAATAACTAGATTTTATGCTTAAATATGTATTAAGAAGACTATAAACTCATTGAGTAAAACCACTTCTTAATCAAATATTTATTGAACATCACAGCTGAAGTTACCCATAAAGAGCACACTTACCTTAAAGTTTTTATAATAGTATACATAAATGGAAATTATCTTCATTAGACTATAAATACTGAGAAGTATTAATGGTAGTAAGAATAATAAGTAAGTAATAATATTTGGGATCATGTTCTGAGAATTATCATCCCAGTCACTATTCTTTATTTGCATTATCTTATATTATCCTCACACTAAAGATACCATATAAATATACTTACCCCAATTTACATGTAATGATAATGAGTCACAGAGATGATAAAATTTGTGCAAAATCTTATGGTTATTAAGGGATGAAGTTCAGCATTAATAATAGACTTAAATTGTTTGGCTAGAAATTATATGTTTTTACCCATCCCTAAGATTTTTAGATTTTTTTCTCTTTTTCTTTATTCTTAGCTTGTTTTTTTCATTAAAAATTGGATCAAAATATATTTTTATTACCTTAGAGAGACCCCAGTCTTTCATATCCACATGACAACAAACTGAAATGCCAAGTTATACCCCTTGGAGAGATACAGTCTTTCATGCCCACGTGACAACAAACTGATAACGCCAAGTTATTACCTGGATTTGAGTCACATTATCGCATGTGGATGGAATTAAGCATCTTTATTCACCCTCTTGAAAAAGAACAATGGGAAAAGGCTATTTCTCTTAAGAAGAGAAGCTCCTGCCCCAAACCACCAGCCTAAACGATACACTCTCACCCTGGAAGCATCGTTTTTAATTTTGAAACACCAAAGTAGTCTCTGGAGACCTAGGGAAACCTTGGCACCTCTAGGCTGGACATAAGATTGTTACTGTATTGTCTTCCCAAAATTATTCAAGCAATGCTTTAGTTTTCCTATTCCATAAAGAGCAATGTGGCATCAGCATTCTTCTGCTTAGCGACTATTATATATCAACATTTTACAGGGGTTTTGGAAAGACTGCAAATTAGTGTTCATGAGCTTTTATGTGTTGAAGATGTGTGTGTGTGTGTGATGACAATGTGTGAACATGACTGCATTATTGGAAAAACTGCATTGCATGGTGATTATTTTAGCTGTTGCTCTATCTAAGTTACATTACATTATTGATATTCAACAGTTAACTTATCTATGGCATTTTACAGGACATAGGAAACATTTTAAATCTGTTATTCATATATACATTTCTAAGTATAATAGTTTAAAAATTAGTTTTGTTACATGATTTTCATCAAACAACTTGAAATTCTGTTTGTATCTTTCATTAGCATTAGTTTTTTTTGTTACTGTCACCCAATACCTTAGAAAGCTGAGACCGATTTTTTTCTGAATACAGTGTTTGTTTACAATAAATCTTAGTTTCATCTTTGGTTTTTAGTGTCTTTTGTATTTTTTGGTTGGTTAATATAAATGGTTGGTTAATAAAAATTTCTGTGAAGTGTTTGGATAGTAATTTTAATAGGAGTCTTATGTTTTATTCTTTCTATATTGATGAAACATTATAAATAAACATTAAAAAACTGGAATATAATTAATGATATTATACCTGAAATATTTAGGGTTTGTATGAGTCTGCTTTTCATGGTTTATCTGATAATATGGTCTGAACATTTATTTTACCAATTAGGCACTCATACATTTTAAGTTTTTGTAACTTTTAGTTTATGATTTTGTGAGATTGTGTGTAATTCCATTTAAAACATTTCAATTAATTCAAGTTATTTACACTGGAGACTATTTTGTTTTTTTTTAATCCATGATGCTAAAATAATTTTGAGACAAGAAACTAATATTTTAAATAAAATTGAAAGGGTTAATTTTCACTTTAAGGGATATTTACTGTTTACAAAATAGTAATGAAAACACTACAGGATATTGAGATGAATTTTAAGATCCTATGGAATAAAGTTTAGTAAAGGATGGAAATGTCCCAATAAGGGAGAAAGGACATTACCATATAGAGAGAGTCAGTGATCAATGTATATGTGTCGGCTTGATATTCATTCATTTTTCCTTTTATCTATTCACGAGATATTTGTAAAATATGGGGTGACATATTAATGGTTACAAATAAATAATCTGACCTAATCTATGAAATCATTTAATATTTGAACAACTAATATTTAAGTTGATGTATGAGTAATGAGTTTTAGATTAGTGAAGAATAAAGAACCGCTTTCAAAGAATACTTACTTGGGTGCAAGTAACATTCTTCCAATTAGAATTTGTATCTCAATTCTTTTCTTTCCTTTCTACCTAATATATTTAGTGTTCTTTATCTTTAAACAATTAAAACCTCTCCTGAAGAGCTATAGTCATTATATCTACCATCTCATATCCTTGTTGCTTTTAACAGCAGCAATACTCATTTCTAAATATCATCCTTTCACTCAGGACTTCACACATACACTATCCTCCTACCCTATTTTCATCTTTAGTGTAGTGCATATGTGTGTAAAACTGTTCATATTTTATCTTAGCTTAAATATGTGTTTCATGAGAATATGGACTTTGTTTCTGTCTCACTCTATTCAATTATATTGACACTAAAAGAGTGCATATTAAGTGGCAGCCATTCTGTTAATGTTGATCAGAAAAAAAAAAAAAGAGAGAGAGAGAGAATCCATGTATGGCAATACAAATATGAAGAAGCAGTTTCCTAACAAGGTAGAACAGAGTTGCTCTTTTTAGTGGTGTTAGCTTTAGATATAAGCTCTACTTCTTCTGTGACAGAGACGCAGAATGATTCAGTGTTTATTAGGACCAGTAGTTTTGGAGGTTCTCTTGTGGGAGCTTGGTTTTCTATTTTCATGGTTTATAAGAGGTAAGGGCATTTGCTAATGTGTGACATGTTGTTCATATACCACATGACATAATACTGAATGATGTTCAAAAAATGATGAGTTATGACATTAAATAACTAAGATGAATAATTCACCAGTTATTTAGTCTCACAGAATATGACTTTTATTGACAAGCTCGAAACAAGCCATTGTTCTTTTCTTTCAGGAAATATTTTTCCCAAACATACACTCTTATTTTTTAAGTCATGTGGCCCACTTTATCTCTTTTTTTGGGGGGGGGGTAATTTCAAGTTTTTATTTAAATTCCAGTTAGTTAGTGTATAGTGTAGTATTAGTTTCAGGAGTAGAATTTAGTGATTCATCACTTAATATATAACAGCTGGTGCTTATCAGAAATGCCCTCCTTTACACCCATGACCCATATAGCCCATCCCAACTCACCTACCCTCCAGCAACCTCAGTTTTTTCTCATCATTAAGAGTCTGTTTAATGGTTTGCCTCTCTCTTTTCCCCCACTATGCTCATCACTTTATCCCATGTTAGATCTTTCTTTTCCTGCAACCAGTTCCATGTTTCATTTATGATTATAGCTACACATTTATATCTCTTAAAGACCACATCTGGGGGGCGCCTGGGTGGCTCAGTGGGTTAAAGCCTCTGCCTTCGGCTCAGGTCATGATCTCAGGGTCCTGGGATTGAGTCCCACATGGGCTCTCTGCTCAGCAGGGAGCCTGCTTCTCTTCCTCTCTGCCTGCCTCTCTCTTTACTTGTGATCTCTGTCTGTCAAATAAATAAATTTAGAAAAAAAAAACCCACATCTGGTTCTTGAGCATAAAAAATACTGCTAAAATTGGTAGATAATTTATTGTACACATATCAAATTCTTAATAACATGGGGAGGCTAGGGTGTGCATAAAGCAGTTGACAACATTCAGTTATACGAGAAATACTTGCTTTAGTGTTACTGTAGTACAAGTACTGAATTAAACCATGGGCATCCAAACCTGGATGAGACCAGATCTTTTGTTCTCAAGAAGGTAAATTATCTAGTGGGGTAGACAAACATCACGAAACATTTTAATAAATGTTAACACATATATAACACAAAGAATATAACAGAGTAGGAGATCAAAACACTGTTGAAAATGTGAATTTTAATGTATATAAATGAGTAGGATTTCCCGAGCAGAAAATATTAGGAAAGGTTACCTGGTGCAAGAAGATATCAACACTTGTGGAAGCACAAAACCACGAATGCTAATGTCATCTTATGAAAACAGTTAAAAACTTTCCCAGTATTTGTGTCTCATTGGATATTTAAAGTTAAAGAAGGAACTTTCAGATTGATGGAATAGATGTTAATAATAACCCAAATAGGAAATGCTAAAGAAGATCAAACAGATGTGTCAGAAAATTATTTGTAAATAATATGTTGAAGTAGATGTATTTGAGGGAATGTATTCACTTCGTTTTCAACAACAACAATAAAATATGCACTCTAGAGCTGATACGATCTGAGAAAAAGTTGGTCCCACTGAAGTATAGCACATTTCTTCATGTAACTATTCCTCTGTTACCATTGAAGATAGACCATGAAATAGTTTGTCTTGTTCTAATTGGATTTTGAGAAAGAGAGAAACCTTTTTTATTGAGAAAATATAGGGAAAATTTAGAAATTCTTAAGTGTCTATGGATTCTTACAATCTCTCATAATCTTAAGAAGGCCTTTAATATATTACTAATCAAGAAAAATCTCTTGATTTATTATATCTATGTCAGAGTAGTGTTATTTTATAGGTAATATTCAAAGGTTCTTCAACAAATATCAAAACAAATACTGCTTGTATTAAAGATAAGGGCAAATGTGTATTTAAAAAAAGAATAATATGCAAAGTGTCACTCAAATAATTGCATAAATGAGCATCATATTCGTTCTGGTATAATATTGTAAGTCAGATCACAAACATGGATAGTATTAAAGCACATTATCAGGGTAAGAAAAAAATGTGGTAACTGCATATTAGAAACAAAAAGAAAACAAATAAATAGGCAAACTAACTCACTAATAGGAATGCCAAACAAACATTTTAAGATGTTAAAGAATGCTAGAACTTCCAATAGTTATTTGCTCATATTCATATAAGGAGAAAGTAAAACCAAATGCTAAAATTCCAAGTCCTAAAAAATGACTTCACATAATTGAAATTCTAAGGATTTTAAAAGACTCTTCAGCTTAAAATTGGAGACATCACTGAAACATCTACAGATTTAAAATAGCAGAGGTTTGGGGAAAAAAGCAGTAAGCAGAAAAATTGCCATGTTATTAAATTCAGCAAAAATTTACCAAGAGGTTGTAAAATGCAGGGCAGTGTAAAGATCCAGTTAAAAAGCTTTGGTTTTAACAAAATTCTAGATGAAATCCAGATAGAGAAGTCATGTAGCCATGCTGAGGATCAGGTTGCTTATTGCCTATGTGAGAAAAAAATCCCCAAGCAAACTCTTAGTTGACAGTGGTACTAAATTGGTGGGGACGCCTGAGGACTAGCCACTTCCCCTTCAAGGAAGGACTCTTCCTGGCTACCAGGATAGTGCCCTCAGTCAGGCAGCTTCCAGTTTTTGGTTTGTTCAGGGTCTACCTCACTGTAGAGTGCCTCCTCGCCCCTCCCAGAGTCAGCTCACAACCAGTAGCAAAGAAGAGCTTGGAAATTTCAAACAGATGGGGGATATTCTGACAGGAAAATCAGAGTTCCCATCATGTTGATGGAGGCTCAGTCAGACCTGAATTGCAGTGCGTCTTCTTCCTCTGCTCAGTGCTACTTCTTCTTATTTCATGGGTGTTTATTACTAATGTATACTTTCACTTCAATTACCCTTTCAACCTCTGTTTCCAAAGAACCTTACAGGCAACAATTGGTAACATACTCAGGTGCTTGACATATTCTCAAATAGGTCTAGCATGCTGCTACTTCGTGGCCTTTGCACATGCTGTAAGGAAGACCTTCACTGTTCACTCTACCCAAAATGCAATGCATCCCAGTCCTATTTTTCTTTGTTGCTGTTTTTCTTAGTTTTTTTTTTTTCATCCAGTTCACTATATTTTTAATAATTTGTCTTGTAAATCATCATTGTTCCCTCAGTATAATGCTAGTCTCTCAAAGACGTGAATTTCTGGGGCACCTGGGTGGCTCAGTGGGTTAAAGCCTCTGCTTTTGGCTCAGGTCATGAGCAGGGTCCTGGGATCAAGCCCCCTATAGGGCTCTCTGCTTAGCAGGGAGCCTGCTTCCTCCTCTTTCTCTGCCTGTCTCTCTGCCTACTTGTGATTTCCATTATAATGGGAAAGAGAACACAGGAAAAAACTAGAAAACCAAGCTATATACTTTTGACTTACATTAATATATGTAAACACTGTAAAAATATGATAATTATTGACATGAGATGCTTGATATTGTTTTCCTAGATAGTGGTACTTTCTTTGAAAGGAGAATATGAGTGCCTCTACAGTTCTATCTTAAAAGCTTATTTATGGAAAATTATTGCTTGTTTTATTGGGATTACCTTGGGGTTATACAATTACCAGAAAGATGAACCTGGTTCAGTTATACCCAGGTGGGCAAATATAAATGGGTCATTAAAGGTTGTTTGATAATAATGAATATACTCTATAAAAGAGATTGGCTCAGATAATACTTAAACCTCTACTGTTCTATACATACAGCCTATTTTTAAATTTATAATGTGGCTTTTATTATCTTTGTGATTTTCTTTTATTTGGAAATTTAGATAGTTCATGATTATATCCATCAAACACTATTAAGTGCTAAAACTTTTCAATGTGAATAAATCTAGTAGGAACAACTGAATTTCTCTCTCCAAATGTAATGAGATCTTGATTTACCTAATGAGAAAACATAATTTACACTCGAATGCATTGAAATACGAATCATTATTTTCATTTGATATAGAATTTTATCCAAGAATAATTTTCATCACTTTTTCCATTGAATTAAGTATGTTGTAATACTTACTTTTATGTATGGGACAACTATATAATCATTGGCTAGAACTTTGATAAAGAGCTTCTAGGATAAACGATTCTATCTGTGGATTTACAGGACACATACGCTTTGAGCAATGCTATCTTTGCACTGCAGACACTAGCTAGTTCAATCTCAGTGGCAAAGTGTGTGAGAGGATAGACTGGATAAAAAGGTAATATCCTCCCTAACTTAATCAGTCTTCCATGGTGAGCGGCTAAGCTTGTAACTGCTATTCAGGAAGATGTTCATTAAGGTTTCTGAAGCGTCCTTCACCTTGCAGGAGACAGACCAGTTTATCGGATTGCTTAAATTAACAAGCAGGATGTTCTTTGCAATACCTTTTACTGAATTTCAGTATACTTATACTCTGCCAGCCAGGAGCTGTAGTCTGATAGTGAAATATGTTTTTTATACGTGAAACTCAGGGTCAGTTTTATGTTTTAATTTGTAAAAAAGTACACTGGAAATATGGAATGCTCAGGGTATTTCAGGGGTTAAGTTTTTAAAATGTGGCTCTAAAACCAGGGACAAGTGCAAAAGGATTTGGGTATTTGTTAAACCTGATTTATTTTTAAAAGAAATATCAAGAAGGACATATCAATCAGCATTATTCTAAATTATATAGGATAGCACTATTTGGGATATGAAATGTCATCTTTTGTACATTATGAATGTGTATCTAAGTTGTTTACAAAGAGGAAATGAGGGAGTAACTAAAGGATCAGTTTTCAAAATATAACATTAAGCAAGTTTTTGTTGTTTTATTTGAAATAAGATATAGTATTATTATAACTGCCCTCACAGAGCCAAGTCAAGAATCTGTCCTAAGCTTTTCCTCCAGTGACCATGTTAATAGTGTGGTACTCTTCCACCATTTCTCCATTCATTTCAGTTTTACCTTGAACATGGCACTGGCACTGTGGGAGAATACAAAAGGAGAATGATGTATGTATTCTGTTCCAATGAGTCTAAGAATGGACTTAAGAATACTACCCATCTCCATTTTCCCAAAAAAATTGATCTCAGTAAACTTAGAGTAACAATAGTTAAAAGCCCCATCAATATACAATTACAATATACAATATCCGAATACAAAATACAATATACAACATACAAAAGCCTGCTTTCCCTCCTCTTCATCTTTTTGTTTTCAAAGTAAAGCAAGGTAAATATATTTGGCTCTGATAACAAAAAATAGATTTAATAGAAATGGTAGAATATATGGATTTGGTTGACAATACAATTTTGTTTATTTATTATAATTATTTTTATTTCAAGTTTTTATTTAAATTCTGGTTAACATACAGTGCAATATTAGTTTCAGGAGTAGAGTTTAGTGGTCCATCCATCACTCACATACAACACCAAGTACTCATCACAATTCCCCTCCTTTATACCCATCACCTATTTAATCCATCCTCCCTCCAGTCTCCCAACCAGCAACCCTAAGTTTGTTCTCTATAGTTGAGAGTCTCTCTTAGGGTTTGCCTCTGACTTTTTTCCCCCTTTGTTCATCAATTTTGTTTCTTAAATTCCACATATGAGTGAAATCATATGGTATGTGTCTTTCTCTGGCTGACTTACTTCACTTAGCTTAATACTCTCTAGTTCCATCCACGTCATTGCAAATGGCAAGATTTCATTCTTTTTGTGGTTGGGTAATATTCTCTCTCTCTATTATATATATATAATACATTAAATATATATCATATATAACACATATATATATGTTATATGTATGTATTATATAATTATATATAATTATATATAATATAGAAGAATATATATTCTTTATTATTATATTTTATTCCATATATATATATTTTTTTCTTCTTTATTCATTCATCAGTCAATGGACATTTCAGCTCTTTCCATATTTCAGATATTGTTAATAATGCTGCTATAAACATATAAACATCAGGGTGCATGTGCCCCTTCAAATTAGTACTTTTGTATTTTGTATCCTTTGGGTAAATACCTAGTAGTACAATTACTGGATCATAGGAAAGTTCTATTTTTAACTTTCTGAGGGACCTCCTTACTATTTTACAGAGTGGCTGCACCAGTTTATATTTCCACCCTCAGTGCAAGATGGTTCCCCTTTCTCTGCATCCTTGCCAACATTTGTTGTTTTCTGTGTTGACTTTAGCCATTCTGATAGGTGTGAGGTGATATCTCATTGTAGTTTTGATTTGTATTTACTGATGATTAATGATGTTGGGCATCCTTTCATGTGTCTGCTAGCCATTTGAACGTCTTCTTTGGAAAAATGTCTATTCATGTCTTCTGCCCATTTGTTAACTGGGTTATTTGTTTTTTGAGTGTTGCATTTGATAAGTTCTTTACAGATTTTGGATAGTACCCCTTTATCACATAGGTCATTTGCAAATATTTTCTGCCATTCTGAAGGTTGCCTTTTAATTTTGTTGATTGTTTCCTTCACTATGCAGAAGCTTTTTATCTTGATGAAGACCCAATAGTTCATTTTCACTTTCATTTTCCTTATCTTTAGAGACATATCTAGTAAGAAGTTGCTACTATCAGAGAGGCTGCTGCCTGTGTTCTCCTCTAGGGATTTGATGGATTCCTATCTCATATTTAGATCTTTTAACCATTTAGAATTTATATTCTAAATTTATATTGTGTATAAATTTATATTGTGTATAGTGTAAGAAATTGGTCTAGTTCATTCTTTTTCATGTTGCTGTCCATTTTTTCCAATGCCGTTTGTTGAAGAGACTGTCTTCTTTCCATTGGATATTCTTACTTGCTTTGTTGAAGATTAGTTGACCATATAGTTGTGGGTCCATTTCTGGGTGTTTTATTCTGTTCCATTGATCTATGTGTTTGTTTTTGTGTCAGTACAATACTGTCTTGATCCCTATAGCTTCGTAATATAACTTGAAGTCCAGAAATGTGATGCCTCCAGCTTTGCTTTTCTTTTTCAAGATTCCTTTGGCTATTTGGGGTCTTTTATTGTTTCATATAAATTTTTGGATTGTTTGTCCTAGCTCTGTGAAAAAATGCTATTAGTATGTTGATAGGGATTACATTAAATGTACAGATTGCTTCAGGTAGTATAGATATGTTAACAATATTTTTTCTTCCAATCCATGAGCATGGGATGTTTTTCCATTTCTTTGTGTCATCTTTAATTTCTTTCAAAACATTCTGTAGTTCTCAGAGTATAGATCTTATAACTTTTTGGTTGGATTTATTCCTAGGTTATTCTTATTGTTTTTGGTGAAGCTGTAAATGGAATCAATTCTTTGATTTCTCTTTCTGCTTATTCATTATTTGTGTGTAGAAATGCAACATATTTCCATATGTTGATTTTGTATCATGCAACTGTACTGAATTTGTGTATCTGTTCTAGCAAATTTTTGGTGGAGTCTTTGGGTTTTCAACATAGCGTATCATACTGTCAGTGAATAGTGACAGTAAGATCTGTACGCGGAATATATTGTGTCTTGTTTTTTTTTTTGTAATCCATTCTGATACCTTATGTGTTTTGATTTGAGCACTTGGTCCACTTATGTCCAGAGTGATTATTGATAGATAAGAATTTAATGCCTTTGCATTATTTGTTAAGTTGTTGCTTCTGGAGATTTTCTCCTTTCCATTCTAGTCTTCGTCACTTTTTTTTTTTCTCCCACTTAAAGAATCCCCTTTAATATTTTTTGCAGGGGAGGGCGCCTGGCTGGCTCAGTGGGTTAAAGCCTCTGCCTTTGACTCGGGTCATGATCCCAGGGTCCCGGGATCGAGCCCCGCATCGGGCTCTCTGCTCAGCAGGGAGCCTGCCTCCTCCTCTCTCCCTGCCTGCCTCTCTGCCTACTTGTGATCTCTGTCTGTCAAATAAATAAATAAAAATCTTAAAAAAAATTAAAAAAATATTTCTTGCAGGGCTAGTTTAGTGGGTCAGGACCTTCTTTAGTTTCTGTTTGTCGGGGAAACTCCTTCACTCTGCTTCTATTCTGAATGACAACCTTGCTGGACAATGCATTTTTGGCTGTTTTGTTTGTTTGTTTGTTTTCCCCCTCAATTCAGCATGTTAAAAACATCTAACCACTCTTCTGGCTGGCTCAGTTTCTGTGGAAAGATCTGCTGCTAATCTTATTTGTCTTTCCTTGTCAGTTAGGGACTTTTTTTTTTTATCTTACTGCTGTTAGACTTTTTTCTGTGTCTCTGTATTTCGCAAACTTAACTATTATGTGTCTTAGTGTTGGCCTGCTTTTACTGATTTTGATAGAAATTCTCTATGTCTCCTGAATTTGGATGTCTGTTTCCTTCCCCAGATTAGGAAAATTTTCAGCTCTAACTTCCTCATATAACTCTCTTGCCCCTTTTTACTTCTTTTCTTCTGGTACTCCTATGATATGAATATTGTTTCACTTTGCGGAGTCCTCGAGTTTCCTGCGTCTACTTTCATGATACAATATTTTTTCTTTCCCTTTTTATTTCAGCTTCATTATTTTCCATTATTTTATCTTCTATATCACTCATTCATTCCTCTGCTTCTTCCATCCTTGTGGTCACTATATCTAGTTGGTGTCACATCTCAATTATAGCACTTTTTTTTTTTTCCCAGCCAGACTAGATTTTAGGTCTTTTATCTCTGTGGTAAGGGACTCCTTGGTGTCTTCTATGTTTTTCTAAAGCTCAGCTAGTATCCTTATGTTTGTTGCTTTAAATTCTGGATCAAGTATGTTACTTATATCTGTTTTGATTCAATCCCTTGCCATCATCTTTTCTTGTTCATTCTTTTAGAATAAATTTCTTCTTCTTGGCATTTTGTCTAGGTCTCTGTCTTCTGTGTGTTATGAAAACCTGTTTTATGTTTCCTGCTCCTGAGAGTAATGGCTTTATGAAGAAGAGGTCATATCTTGTCCAGAGCCTGTTGCTTCAGGAACTTTCTCTCATGTATGCTGTGTGCACTCAGTTGCTTGTTTTGCCTGGTCTTTCCCTCAGGTCAGCCTCTGGGAGAATTTCTCCTTGCTTGTCATGGGGATTGTTTGGACCTTGGTCAGATTATGGTGATTTTTAACTTAGTGTGCTCTTGTCTGTTTGTTAAACGAGTCCTGATGTTATTTCCACTGGAGCTGAAACTCTACAGAGCTCTATGGTCAGTAAAAGTGGTGCCTGGGGGAATTTTTCCTAGTCTTCTGAGTGAGGGGTCCTCTGCTTTTGTTCTCAGGCAAAGAGTTGTCCAAGAAAAGCAGCACCAGCAGATCACAGGGGATGAGGATTTGGTGCAAAATGCTTAGGCCCCCACTGTTGGTGCTGTGCTGCTTACTGAAGTTAGTTTATGCTGAGTGGCTAGGGGTGAGAAATGGCACCAGCCCCTCCCTCACCCCCAGAGAACAGTGTTTGCACCTGCTGCTATTTGAAAGTCCTCCCAGAAGAATGAACAATCTCCCCTCATGTGCCCCAGGTGTCCTTCAGATCCCTGTCTTCATCCTGTCTGTGTCTGGCCCACCTAGAGACCCTGCTGTGCAGTGCACTTGGGTTCTATCCCAGGCAGGCCTGCTGAAATTTAAAACTCCAAACTTTAAGGACCTGGAGTGGCACAGACTCATGCTTGTCCTCTGGGGAAGGGTCTAACCATGCTGGGACTGATGCAGGTTTGTCCCAGAAAGGCAATCACACCAAAGGGTTAGAATGTGGAGTTTGGAATAAAGTGCAGCCAAAAGCTTTTGACCAGGTTAGCCACCCTCACCTGGGGTCTCCATACCTATGCTGAGAGGTGGGGGAGGGTAATGCTACCTGCCAGCTCTTTTGTCCCCAGAGAGGCAGTGCCACTTCTCACAAATGTGCTCTGAGAAGGGGGAACCATTTCTCTCAGTGCATCTGAGGGGATCATCAGATCATGCTGTCTGCCCTTGGTGCTCTGCCCTCCTTCTCCACAGGAGCACTGCAGCACCATCAGGGCTCCACATTGACCATGCAGCAGACCTCTAAAACTCTAGTCTTTGACTTCCACTGGTTGTAAAATTCATGAAAATCAACACCTCTTATTTTCCCAGTTAATGGCTTTAGTTGTTTTCCTTGTACAATACTTTGTACATTCTCTATCTGTCGATCTCGATCTCTCTCTCTCTCTCTACCTCCCTTTCTTTCCTATCTCTGTGACTAGGACTCTCTCCCCTCCACAGCACCTAGGGTCTGTTTCTTCACCAGACCACATCTCTGACTTCTTACCTTCCACTAGGTGGGTTCTTCACTTCCTCTAGTTGTGCAGTTTGTTCTGTCAGTCCTCAGGTTTATTTCTTGGGTATTCAGAATGATTTGATATTTATCTGTCTGTGTTGGAGGGCTGAGGCAAGCCTATGGCCCTCTTCCTACTCTTCCATCTTAGCACCTCCTTCATCCTTTCCACCTTAACCACATTGGTTAGTTGATGAGGAGATCCTATTGTCAGTTAAAGCCAAAATTTGTGGAGGAAAATTTAGGAAAAAGTTATTGTGCCTTTTCCTTAGGGAAACAATTTATTGGATATAATACCAAAAGCAAGAAAAGAATATGACACTTTAATACAATATTAAATTCCACTTAAAAACTTTTAAGTTTTTCCACTTAAAAAGAATATGACAATTTAATACAATATCAAAATCCACTTAAAAACTTCTGCTTTTCAAAAGGCATCAATAAGAATGGTAAAGAAAAAAAGTGATGTTTTTTCTGGATAGACCTTCTTTTACATGTTGTGCTTCACTGTAATACATATTTTTACTCTTTCAATTGCAACAAGTATTGAGACAAGTTTTTATATTTACAAATAAAGAAGTGTGTTTAGATAATTTAAAAGTCATTTTTATAAGTTACTAAGAGTGGAAATAGGCTAAGAACCTTGATGTTTTAATAGCTAGCAAAACGTTTATTCCATGTTATTCATTTGTGGAAATATAAATCATATTTAAGTTATATTATGAATAAATATAATAATTGGGCTCAAAACAACCATTATAAAATTCACATTTGCTGAAATATCAGTTTTATTGAAATAGAATAGTATTCGTGTTTTGGAATAATTTAGTATATAGAATATATACTATGTAATAGCTATATAGAATAGTATTCATGTTTGGAATAATTTTTTATTACTGAGAGAATTACATTTTCCCACTGTTCTTTAATTCACATTTTTGAGGTAGGTAGTAAGAATTATTATGGCTCAATAGATGGAGACACTTATCTGAGAAAATTTCATGTTTATATTTTTACCAGAGAAAATTTCATGTTTATATTCTTAGCTAGAGAAGCCATATATCCGCTTTTAATACAAAGTGAGGTTTTATCTGAGATAAATACATGATTTTTATAGCAAGCCAGTAATTTGCATAAAAAATCAGAACTAAAATAAATAAAAATTTCAATAAGGTATATCTATTCTTTTTTTTTTTTAAAGATTTTATTTATTTATTTGACAGACAGAGATCACAAGAAGGCAGAGAGGCAGGCAGAGAGAGAGGAGGAAGCAGGCTCCCTGCTGAGCAGAGAGCCCAATGCAGAGCTCCATCCCAGGACCCTGGGATCATGACCTGAGCTGAAGGCAGAGGCTTTAACACAGAGGCGCCCCAGGTGCGTCTATTCTTAATACTGAAATATACTTAGTTATATTTTCAAATAAGTTAGAAGATTATGTATTGCAATATAACATACAACACAACAGTTGCCAATTATGTAAATAATTAACACAGTTAACCCCTTGATAGATGATTCATTCTCTTTTAAAAATCTTCATATTTTGTGCAAATTCTTATGGAATAAGATTTTTCAAGTGTTGCAAAAAGTAGAAAATTAAATTTTCCATAAGCTTGAATCATAAAAATGTACCATTTTATGGGTTAATTTAGAACAATAATGTAGATTATTTTTAGTTATCAGTATATTTCAGTTTTCTTCCAGGAATTACTCAAGAAGTATACATGATCTATATAAATTGTACACATTTCCTACTTTAAAGAAAATGATATTTCTTGACAAATTTTAATAATATATTTCTAGAAAGATATTCAATTATAGTAATTGAATTATAGTAAAATTCTGAAAGGACAAACTACTAAAAGGGCAAACACAAAAACACCTAAAACAGATGATAAGATAAAGCCTGTATTTTTCTTGCTGAAACATCTGTCTGGTATTTAAGACATTTGTACAAAATATTTTTATTATTATATTTAGTGAGATTTACTAGATAGTTTTTTTATATGGAGAATGTCATATATATATATTTAAGTTAAAAATAAACTTGACTTGTAAAAGATTACTATAAATCCAACAAAAGCCCAACCAAGAACATGATTAAAACAACATAAAAATCAAAGAATTTCTGAGATCATTTTATCAGATTGATAAAAATTCACTTAGGTATACATCAAAATTATTCATAGAACTATAAAAAATGCAGGTGAGTACAATATAGCTATAAATTGGAGCAGACTCACAAGTGTAATATAAAAACAACCTTTGAATCAAGTAAGATAGCTGATGGCATTCAGATAACAAGTATGAAATAATGATAAACAGTTTATTCAAAGTCAGGCTGGAATCATGAGCTACTAAAATTTTACTGCTATGGCATCAGATCACTATACCAAACATTATATACTTTAAAAATAGCTTATTTACTACCTTATTTCATAAATATTGACAAGTTGTGATATTGACAACTAGAGGAATTTTCCTAGATATCTATCTTTTGTAGAGTTAGACTTTTTCATTGACAGTCTGAATTTCTGCTACAGAGTGATATGGGGAACAAATGAACACATATCATCAAGTAAGATAAATAAAATAAGAAAATGATTAGATACTCCAGAATTGTTTGATTTGAGTAATTACAATATACATTTTGTATTTTAATTAAAATGGTAAAAACAAATATTGTAGAATATTATATTATATTCTCTATGTATTAGCATTTTGTTATGTGAAATCTGGTTTCTATCTCCAAATAATTTGGGTCTTCAAGTACCAGATTTTGATATTCCACATTCTGGAATATATGCATATGATGGAAATAAGTTGATATTATAAGGTTTAGTTATTATAATTTAGGTTCCCAAGTCAAGAAGATAATATATGAAAAAGTGGAAATATAAGGTTTTATTACTATGACTCATATTCTTAATATCCATGCCTGAAATAGTTTATATCACATATATATTTATCAATTCAAGTGTATTCTAGTTTCAAAATATTAGCCAAAAATAAGAAAAAATTTAATCTACCTTGATTTATAAATATGAATATGTTTCATTTTAGTTTCAAAATATTAGCCAAAAATAAAAAAAATTAATCTACCTTTAAAAAAATTTAACAACTTTAAAAATGACAAATCTATTAAACAATAAATCAGTATTTTTTATAGATATTCATTGAAGCTCCATGAAGATTTTCTTGAAACTTCTTTCTTTCCACAAAATAGAACCAGTGCTTTCTCCTTCATGACCAACCATAATTCGCTTATAAATTTAAAAATTCTTTATGTGTATAATTTTAATGCCATGGGCCATGTTTCCATCATTTTGTAAACCCAAAGAATGACACTAGAATAGCCTCAATACAACATTGTTAACTAAGATAATAACATAAAATTTTATTTGAATGTAAATTTTGGATAATTAGGGAGAACTCTGTATGAATATTAGAGCAAGTTGAAACAGTTGAAAATCAAATGGTGAGGTCGACCCATTTTATCTTAAATTCAGAAAAATTAAGAATATTGTTCAAGGGGCGCCTGGGTGGCTCAGTGGGTTAAAGCCTCTGCCTTCGGCTCAGGTCATGATCCCGGGGTCCTGGGATCGAGCCCCGCATCGGGCTCTCTGTTCATCGGGGAGCCTGCTCCCTCCCTCTCTCTCTCTGCCTGCCTCTCTGCCTACTTGTGATCTCTGTCTGTCAAAAAAATAAAAATAAAAATCTTAAAGAAAAAAAAAAAGAATGTTCAAAAGATTTGGAAGTAAAACTATACCAGTGCCAATTTGACTCCTCACTAATCTAAGAATATAAAGGATTTTATGAAATCAGAGAGCATCCTCTCTTTCAAATCAATATGCTTTTATTTTAAACTTTTTGTTTGGAATAACTTTAGATTCAATGAATAGTTGCCAAGAGCTGCAATAAATCACTGCATATCCTTTACCAGCTTTCCTGGATGCTGCATAACTGTGCTACAATTACCAAACTAATAAGTTAACATTGGGTTAATACAATGGTACAATACCATTAATTAAACTACAGACTTTATTTGGATTTCACCAGAATTCCCTCCAGTGTAATTTTTTTCTAAGCCAGTATCCAATCCAGAATATAATGTCATACTTCTTTGTCATGTCACCTTAGTATCTTCCAGTCTATGACAGCTTTTTTGCCTTTCATTGTTTTTCATGACCTTAACACTTTTATTTTTTCTTTTTAAGATTTAATTTATTTATTTGACAGACAGAGATCACAAGCAGGCAGAGAAGCAGGCAGAGAGAGAGGAGAAAGCAGGCTCTCCACAGAGCAGAGAGCCCGATGCGGGGCTCGATCCCAGGATCCTGGGATCATGACCTGAGCCGAAGGCAGAGGCTTTAACCCACTGAGCCACCCAGGTGCCCCGACCTTAACCCTTTTAAATAGTGTAGGTTGAGTAGTCTGTAGAATTCCTCTTTTTGGGTTTACCTGATGTTTTCTATTGATTAGATAGGGGTTGTGGATATTTTTAATTTCACCCAGATGGAGGGCCCTTCACTGTATAAATGAGGACATGATGTCAACATGAATTTTACTAGTGATGCTAACACTGATCATAATTAAGATTGTGTCTATCAGATTACTATGTCTGTACAATATTCATATCTATAATTTTTTCCCACTATATTCATTAGACCTGTCTAGGTAACTCTTCAGGGGAGGCAAATTAAGCTCCAACACTGGGAAAGAGGAATATCAAAGAACATAAGTGAAAACAAATGTTAAAATATATGTTAAAAGCATGTGAAAATAAACACTGGATTAATAGATATTATTTGGGATACACCATAGGGACTATGTAAATATCTTATTTCTTCTTAAAGTTTCACCCATTATTTATATTTTTGTCTGGGTGTAATATACTTCATTGATAGTACCAGACAAGGTAGGGCTCTTTAAGCTGACCCCTTCTTTAGGATTCTGGGATAGAAGATAAAGATGGTAGAATCTCAAGAGTGGTACAAGATTGAGTTGAGGCAAAACCTCTTTCTTTCTCTTATGCTATTACTGTAGCTGGTTGGCCAGGAGGCTCTTATCCCCTCGAAACCATCTGGATCTTAAGGTCTGCCACCCTGTTGCTGTATCCAAACACCCATTATTATTTTTTTTTAATTTTAATTCGAGTATAGTTAACATAAGTTAGTTTCAGGTGTACAATATAGTGATTCAGCAATTTTATATATTACTCAGTGCTCATCACGAAAAGTGTCCTGATAGTACCCTTCACCTATTTCACCCATTTCACCCATTGCTTCACTTACCTCCCTCTGGTAACCATCAGTTTATTCTCTATAGTTAACAGTCTGCTTTTTGGTTTGTCTCTTCTTTTCTTTATGTTTTTTGTTTCCTAAATTCCACATATGAGTGAAACCATGTTGAATTTGTCTTTCTCTGACTGATTTATTTCACTTAGCATCACACCCTCTAGCTCCATTCATGTTGTTACAATTTTTATTAGTGAATCTTACCTACAGCATTTATTGCTGAGGTGTTCTAATGATGATTTTTCTATTTCTTTGGTTTGTCCAATACTACTAGTGTGTGTGTGTGTGTGTGTGTGTGTGTGTGTGTGTGTGTGTTTGGATATAATTAACTTTTTCTGGTTGATTCTTGCACCTGTATGACACTGAAGGGTTCAACTCCTCGTTAAAAACCTGTGTGCAATTCTTCAGGCCTGATTATAGACAGTGACTAAGGCCTTACCTGAAGGGCTCCATGGGAAAAATCTGCCCTCTCTAGATTAGATTTAGAGCACAGATAATTGCAGTCTCTGGAAAGAGTTGATATCAAGGACTCAGGCCCTTTCAGATCCCATTAGATGCCTACCATATTTTCACTTCTAGGTCCCCAAACCCCAGCATGTTCATTTCTATGTCTCTTTATCAGATGCCTTAGGCAGAAGTCTTCTTCAGGTATATCTCCTAAGGCCTCTTTTTGGGGACAGAGTGGGAAAGAGGCGAAAACCTTAAAGACACTTTTCCGCTTCCTGACTCATTATTCAATATTTTCCCATTCCTAGTCCCCCCTTTAGGCTGCTCCCTGACCCTGGGGTTCATAAAACTGCAAGTCTTTTGTTTGTGGCTCCTTTAAGGGTAAGATGGCCACCACATTAACCATGTTTGTGCTGACACACCTGATTCTCAACCTGCGGAATTTGCAGGACAGATTATCAGAGAAAAGAGATTCTGAAAGGGTGGTGAAGGAAGTTTGTTTCTAAGTTCCTTTTTTTTTTTTTTTTTTTTAACTGAGAGCTGAGCTTTGTACGTTCAAGTCAAGGCTCAGACTAGCAGAAAGAAAGAAGACATTGTGAGGCTGATAGCTAACAGGGTTACTAGGGGTCATGTAGTGTTGGGAACATTGAAATTCCCCAAATGAAGAGTGAAAAGACCTTTTTAATATCTTGGGTATTCAGGTGAGACAAGCTGAAGGTCAAATAATTAAAGGTCAAACCCTAGACTATAGGCCACAACTTGTTACTAGAACCTAACTGAAAAAAACTGACTAAAACAAGACCGAAATACAACAGTAGAACAAAACATAAAACCAGACTTGGGAAGATCGAGAGGATCCACCAATAGTAGGATTGCATGCCATAACAATATTCAACACTTCTAAAAAGAAGATAATATAATTAATGTCCACAATGTCTAACATATAATTGACAAAATCCTGGATATGTAAAGAAATAGAAAAATGTGACTATTAAACCACCTCTATATCATTGAAACAGATTCTAAGATGACCCAGAAGTAATAGAAACTTTAATTCAACTATTACATAAATTTTGATAAATTGAAGATATATGGTCAAAATCCCTAGAATAAACAATAAAATTATTTAAAAACAGATGTATACAAATTAATAAATGTAAAAAAAGAAGGCATAATACAAAACAACTATTTGGTCAAATAAAAACAACACACATATATACATACACACACAAATAATACACACAAGGAAGAAAGAAATCTAGGTAAACTACTTGGCACTAATACAAAATGACTGAAAGTTGGAATCATTTCATATGTATTAAAATTTAATTGAATAAATAAAAATTATCATCACCAAAATAATCCTTCTAGGTGTTTAAATGATTATATAATTATTTTAATTTAATTTTTTTATACTCAGGCAGGCTTTTAATGTGTATGTTTTTGCTATATAACATACTGGCTTCCCAAAGTATTTAAAAGTATATATTATATTTTGGTAATGGTTTTGCTTTATTGTACTCAATTTCCAAGTATGTCTACAGAAGGCAAAGTGGAAAGCTTCTAATGATGGAAATAATAATTTTTCAGTAGTATAAGTTTGTTTCATTTACTTTTACTACCCATAAATAGAGAAGAATGATGATAGTAACAGCAAAATTTGTATTTTTTAACGTAAGTATACTAATTTCAGATTTCAGTTATATTGTGAAAATAGCATTGCTAGATCATACTACTACTATTAAAATTTTGCCAGAAAAGATATTTTAAGTGGAAAACTATTACCATTATTTGTGGCAAATATTTTAAATATCTGTCCCATATAAATATTGGATTCTAACACTGATTTTGTCCCTTTCCTTCAAAAGCAGCCTAGATTGTTCATAACCAAAACAAATGTGACTTCATTTTCAAGTTAAAAAGCTTGAAGCATAAAGACATAACCATGTATAATATTATTAATAAAAGTTGAATATGCTTTCAGTGAAAAATAAGCATTTTGATTTCTATCACTAAACTGACACAGATATCTCAATTATATAGTCAACGGTCACAATTTGCAGGGTATTGTACCAATATGGCACTAAAGAAGATCAAACTGAAAAAAGAAAAAAAGAATTAATAAGAATTAATACATTTATGGGGCTCCTGGGTGGCTCAGTGGGTTAAGCCTCTGCCTTCAGCTCAGGTCGTGATCTCAGTGTCCTGGGATCAAGCCCCACATCAGGCTCTCTGCTCAGCGGGGAGCCTGCTTCCCCCTCTCTCTGCTTGCCTCTCTGTTTACTTGTGATCTCTGTCTGTCAAATAAATAAATAAAATCTTCAAAAAAAAAGAATTAATACATTTAGTTTACTATTGTTTTCTTCCAATTAGGAATTACTGTCCATTACTGATTAATCATTTCTAGAGCATTTAATCTCAAGCATTTTTATAAATGGATAATCAGTGTATCTTTGCCAACTTTGACCTCTCGTAGTTAACCTTTATGATCTTTCAATAAACTCTGTCTTCTCTTGGCCAAATCTGTGTTCTATTTGACATCTGACGTTGGCACTTGATGAGGCCCAGGACTTCCTGCCTTTTTTCCTTCATAAACATTATCTTCTCAGTATTTTGCATTGCCTATCTTGTTAAGAAATGGAATATTTAGGGACGCCTGGGTGGCTCAGTTGGCTAACTGTCTGACTTAGGCTCAGGTCATGATCCCAGGGTCTGGGGGTAGAGTCCCATATTAGGTTCCTTGCACCACGGGGAGGTGGTTTTTCCCTCTGCCTCCTCTGCCTGCCACTCCCCCTGCTGTGCTCTCTCTTTCTCTCCCTCTCAAATAAATAAATAAATAAATAAAATCTTTATAAAAAAAGGAATATTTAACTAAAATAATTAACCAGAAAAATGATTTAATATAATGCCTGTGACGTTCTTATATAGTGTTCTTTGAGAAGTAATTGGACTAAGAATATATTTTCTGAAGCAACTATAACATAAATTCATTACACTGAATACCACAAAAGTGAAGCTGAAAAAACAGGAGGATATGAAAAGTAACTATTTCTGTAGAAGATGAGCGGTTCCCTGCTGTATTACAGTACTCCACCAATTAACCCAAGACAGGAAGAAATGTTACTTCTTGTAGCCCAGATGGAATTTTTATTATTTGGTTTTGTAAACCATCTTTCAAGGAATGTACTTTGTCATTATTTTAATCACATTAACCTTGTGATCATCATTCTAGGGCAAATGCTGAATGATGGCCATTTCATTGACTACGCAGTTTCAACTGGTAAAGTGGATTGTAATTGTGTCTGGCAGCAGAGGTAAGAGTACCATTTTACCCATTCTACTCAGATAAGATTATTATAGCAGGCTGTCCAGCTCTTCTGATCTGGTGTCCTCCATGCAAAAAGATACAAGAGGATAGGTGAGCAAATAGATAAAAAAATCAGAATTTACAATTACTAGTTATTAACTTGAAAAAAATTCTAACATTCCTAAACAAAATCAGCTAAAACACCAGATTGATTTTTGACAAGGTACTTGACATACCTTCTTGAAACTAGATAATTTACTGGTATTTTAGAATAAATATTGAACTCAATCACCACCAGAAATTTCAGACAGTCAAATTGACTGTATTCCTTTGACCTGTCTATTTAAAACACAGAGATAAGAAACCACTAATTCCACTTTCACAGGGAAATTTAATTACCAGATCCTCTTTGTAAGAATTTAGACTGTATTTTTTTATTATAAATTATAAAACACAAAGTAATTCTGGTGTATAATTTGAGTTAAATGATATATTTTTATTTTATTTCATTTTATTTTTTTTTATTTTTTCAGTGTTCCAAGATTTATTGTCCATGCACTACACCCAGTGCTCCATGCTATATGTGCCCCCTTATTACCCACCACTATTTTTATAGTCTTCCCTTATAGCAAAATAAATTTCATGAATTATGTTTCAATGTATTTTTAAATTTTTTCTCCATATATTCCACTGACTTATTCATTTACCCAGGTTTTTTGTTTGTTTGTTTTGAGGCATTAGTAAGTTTGAATACTGAAATCTAATGTAGCTTGAAGCTTAATGGGAGAATTTTTAATTTTTTAAATTGATAATGCTAAGAAATCGATAATTCTAACTAAGCACAGTTAATATAGATGTGTATATTCATACACATATCTATACTCAGATTGATACATACATACTTAACATACATCTGTGTGTTTATCTACTTAACCACTGTGAGATAGACTGAATTGGCAGGCAAATAAAACTCTAAAATAAGTCAGAGAATCACAGAATGTAGACAGTATATCTCCTAGTTAGAAAAGGATTATGCATTCAGAAGAAAAGCATAATCATTTCTTCATGTGATTTTTCTTACTTTATCCTTTCATTTTCTTTAGCACTTAAAACAAAACCCTTAACTTTAAACATTGTCCCCATTAAATGTTAAGTTTGTCTAGCTTTGCTTTATTTTAATCATAATGTCTTACTTTCATATGCTGTGATGACATGCTACTAGCTACACAGAATTTTAATATGGTATAGAAAGATTAATATTGCATTTTATCTGACACTTTTTATTGCAGCTGAGATATTTTAGATATTCTCGAAGTTATTTATTTTATGATACAGAAGGTATGGAGAAGAAGTTTTAAGGGAAATCAACCATAAATATTCAGACATTTGGCTTATTATTTTTTGAAGTAAAAATTACAATTAACTTCTCATTTTGGATGAGCTGATCCTATTTTTACAGGGGTTTCAGCAGAATTTATGTAAATTTTAAAGATTATAGGTGTTGTTTAATGAGTATTATTTATAATTTTGAGTTAGTCATTTGCACATGCACTTTGTGTATTTATTATTACTGAAATCAAAACTACATAAACATGAGTTATCTTTATAAAATGCTCTACGTGTTTCATTCCTTATGGCAACTTAATGCAGTGATGCTTTATACCACGCCAAGCAGCAAATGTTTGTTAACTCTCAATTATTTTATTGAAGTAAGCAGATTTCTGACAACCATCTGTTTAGAGTGTGCTTATTTCTGTTAATAAATCCATTTGAAAGTGAAATAGTCATTAAAGCAAGGAAGTAAGCATAGCATCTCTGGAAAGTTGGAGCTATATATATTTTGTGACACATCCTGCACAACTTTTGTTATAGAGTTATGAAATGGGTGGAAAATTTGTACTAAAATTAAAAAACATTTTATTTATATTGGGCTAATACAAATACTACCTTTAATACAAACCAATTAAGAATATATTTTAGTTTTAAAAATTTACATAACTTGCATTAATATCAGAAAAGTATAATGAAGCATTAACAGCATTTTTGGCACTTCATTACTCTGAATATTTCATGTTTGCACCTTTTTTTAACTCTGTATTTTCTTTCTCTAGAATCCCCAAATGCTATGTATTTTATTTACTATTTGAATGTAGCTAATTAATTGTTTTTAAGATAATATGTGATAACTTTGCTCAAGTGAACCATGAATGTTATAAATTATATAAATGTTTGAATACGTTCACTCTGGAACATATGACACAGAATTGCTTGGTGTGAATCAACTTGATCACAAATCAATGTCTGCAATTCTAGGTGTCAGCCAATTCAGTTTCATCGATATTTAAAATGATTTTTTATTTTGTTTTCAATGGAATCTTTATGTAACTCTCATCTTTCCTAGTTTGCATTCAAATACATCTTATATTGTACCTGAGTTTCCTTTCTCGGTGAAGACTGCCTAGATTTGTAAGGTGATTTTCACAGTTTGCAAAATGAATTTTTTTTTGCATTCTATATTCTATGTTTAAAGTTATATCAAACCAAACATACCCTTCATTTAAAAAAATTTAAAAAGATTTTATTTATTTATATACATATGTATGTATGTATGTATGTATGTATGTATTTGGAGGGTGTAAGGGCAAGGGAGAGGAAGAGGGAAAGAATCCTAAGGAGACTCTACACTGAGTGTGGAGCCTGAAGCAGGGGGCTCAATCTCCGGACCCTGAGATCATGACCTGAGCCAAAAACCAAGAGCTGGATGCTTAACCAACTGAGCCATGCAGGCACCCATACACTCCAAATTTGATGAAAAATTTGTGAAGACATTTTTGTCATATGTTAACTAATAGAAACCACTTTTTACAGTCACCTTTTCATTAATAGTTTAGGCAGCCTAGGATGATATGAAAAGTTCTTTTGAGGGAAACGTGATGAAATAAAAATGGTCTATGGAGAATAAAAGTTTAAAAGTATGTTCATACATCCCAATTAGAACATGCCTAAATCTCCTCACATAGATATTTCTTTAATCTAATCAAACTACTACTAGGACCAGATGATGAGGATGGAAGACCTATGCCTTTGTTCCTTGATATGATGACAAGGCTGGCCTGGGAAGTAGAAAAATCATCTAAACTGGACTAATATCTCTGTCATTAAAAGCTGAATGAGGGCACCTGGATGGCTCAGTGGGTTAAGCCTCTGCCTTTGGCTCAGGTCATGATCTCAGGGTCCTAGGATTGAGCCCCGCATTGGGCTCTCTGCTCAGCAGGGAGCCTGCTTCCCCCTCTCTCTCTGCCTGCCTCTCTGCCTACTTGTGATCTCTCTCTCTCTCTCTGTCAATAAATAAATAAATAAATAAATAAAGACATAAACAGATAAATAAATAAATAAATATGTTTTTAAAAAGCTGAGTGGGAATGGTCTATGGGAATATCAGCAAGAATATGTTGATTGATCTAACATCATCAAGAAACACAAAAATTCAGGATGCCAACTGAGGAAGGAGGTCACAGCAGAATTTATGCTGTGCTTATACTTGGAATGAGCAGCCATGCAGAGTCAGAAGCAATATAAGTGGCACAGTTGGGTGATAAAACAAGGAAATATCAGATTCATATCACTCCTAACAGACTATAGATATGAGATGTTTGGGGAAGATAATTAAGAGAATACTATCAAAAAGTTGAATTTGATTTATTTTTTTTCTAAAAATTTCACCTACCCTTTACCACATAGGAAGAGAAAGGGAGCTTCCATATGCCTCCTTGCTGTGAATGTTACCTCCTATGATATTCCAATAGAAAGTGATAAGACCCTTTCACATATAATAGAATATCTAAATTACCAAAATTTTATATATCATATGGCAATATGTATAAAGATCACTTTTGACTATGTACATTCTGGTTTGTAAGAGACTGTAATTTTTCAGATGATTCATGAATAACCAAATTATTTTATTATTTTATCGAAGTAAATGGGCAAAAGGCTGGTGACACAGATAATCTACTTCAAGAAATATGAAAAAAGTTATTAAAAGTATAGTCATAGAATGAATACTAGGCCTAGCTCTGAGATACAGAAATGATTCAATATAGAACCTAAGGATATTCACAAAAATTGGTTAGTATCAGTAAAACTAGATGAGCACATGGATATAGTCTTACATATGGGGAAAATAAAAAGCATCAATAAAACAAGAAAGTATGTGAGAAATCTTCAGAATTTTTCTGCACAAAATAGCAGATTAAATAGAGAAATGTTGAGTAGAAAATGTTTTGTCTCTCTATAATTCCGTCAATGCAGGGATTCTCCCCTAATACATTTATTGCTAGTGAGCCTCTAAATCATAGGACCCATCACCACTGGCACAGAGATGGATAGGTGACTTGCATAGTCATAGAATCCCATCAAATCTAAAAGCACTGAGTGATGGAATGGGTAAGAAATGAACCCAAGTAAAGTTCCAAGGCTACTGAAATAAAATAATTCTGACTTATGATTGCCCAAGTTAGTTTTAGATATGCATAAGGCTTCTATTAAATTGAAGTTGAAAATGAAATTGTTTAAGTCATGTGTCTAATGATGTGGTATTAGTTGATTATAAGTTAGTTTGGGTGCAAATGCTGATCCTGTAATACCTGGCTGAATATAACAATTCTTGCTTAACCCACAGTGAAGAAGTTAAAATTTTACCTTTAGTATATTGGGCCTCAGATTATTTTTCACTGATTCTGAAGTTTACAGGAATTTATAGAAATATTACCAGGATGTTGGAGTAGGTTGGATACTTCTTGTTCTTTCAGGTGATAGGTATATTTAATTAAATGCTACTGTATTTAAAGTACAGAAAATATGAACATGGAATTTATTACCCTTTTTTAAGTCCAGACTAACTCAAAATGGATCATTGTTAGTTTATCATATGACTTACTGACTTGCATAATCATTTTTATTTTATTTTTTGTCCTAAGATAGTCACCTTGACCAATGGCTGTAAATAAAATATGAAAGATAATATTATGATATGGGAAAACACAGAGGCTTGAGGGGATTTTGATCCTCTAAGCCTTTCAAAAGGCATTCTGGTTTTTACTTCCTACATGATAGAAGAAATAATTTCTTCCCATTAAATACCTAGGTTAATTGTAAATATGAGGTTTCATTGGGAACAAAATTTACAGTTTCATCTATATCAGGTATATTGATTTAGGACAAAAATCTAAGTTGAGCAGTAAAACATGTGGCTTTTGGCAGGTACTAAAGCATTTTGCTAAATAAAATCTGAATTTAAAAAACAGAGATTAGAATCCTGGACCATGATTTGCATAATATTTATATCTGTCTAGGATTCAGAGGATTGGCAGCCTCTGTAGATTTTAAGAGGATTGAATTACAAATGATACACTAGCCTAATAAACAGTTCTTTTTATTAAATAAACTACAGTTTTGTTTTTGGATAATACAGATTTAGCATACTTTGCCTCTCTCACTTAATAACAGTGATACAAACGGGACAGAATGCATGAAGCAACTATATGAAGACTGTGCAGAGTAAATAGCAGTACATGAAGCAGCAATAAGCATCAAGGTCTGAAGTATGACCAAACTGGCTATGAATTTACCATTTCTTTCCCTCCAGGAAAGGAGGAAAGGAGGAAAGGCTCAGTATAACTGTAATATAATCAATAATCTAAAATGAGCTCAGGGGCGCCTGGGTGGCTCAGTGGGTTAAGCCTCTGCCTTCGGCTCAGGTCATGATCTCAGGGTCCTGGGATCGAGTCCTGCGTTGGGCTCTCTGCTCTGTGGAGAGCCTGCTTCCTCCTCCTCCTCTCTCTCTCTGCCTGCTGCTCTGCCTACTTGTGATCTCTCTGTCAAATAAATAAATAAATAATGTTTAATTAAAAAAAAAAAGATGTTTGAAATGAGCTCAGTGGCACAGAAAGCTCTAGTCCTATAGTTCTAGCTTGAGGAGACAAACAGGAAAATATTTCTTCACAATGAAGAAATATAGTTATTTTTCTTTCCTCCCTTTTCTCCATTCTTTCCTCTTCTTTTCCATAATAATTATCCAACAATGGCAGCAACCAGTAGAAGAGTCCAACAGGAGCCTAAACTTTGAGAGAAAGAAACTCTCAGAGCTGAGATCCCATGACAGTGGAACTACCCTTATTGCTATCTACTTTTTTTCTCCTTTTTTGCCCTTTCAGTGCTAGACCATGGATGTGTTACCAACATGAAATAACATGGAAGAGTGAAGTACATATAAGCTCGGGTTTCTAGCAGGATGACCAAAAAGGGGAGCTGCAGGAAATAGAAAAATTTGGGGAAAAAGATGGAGATGATGAAACTCATAAAAGTAATGCCTTAAAACTCCAGAATTTTACCTGATCCACAGTTGCATATATCTGTTCTTAACTAGCATATCAAAGACTTTGAAAACTGTGTTAATAGATCACTTGTCAAGTCACTGGGTGACACACAAACAGGGAAGATACAAGAGTAGAACAGTTTAATAAAGAAGATGTGATATAGATCTACACACACACACACACGCACACACAAATGGAATATTACTCAGCCATCAAAAAGAATGAAATCTTACCATTTCAATGATATGGATGGAATTAGAGGATATTATGCTAAGCGAAATAAATCAGTCAGAGAAAGACAAATCCCGTATGATTTCACTCATATGTGGAATTTAAGAAACAAAACAGATGAACATAAGGAAAGAGAAGGGAAAATAAAATAAAATAAAAACAGAGGGGGAGGCAAACCATAAGAAACTCTTAACTATAGGAAACAAACTGTGGGTTGCTGCAGGAGAGGTGGGTGGGAGAGTGGGTTAATTGGGATGGGCATTAAGGAGGGCACTTGATATAATGACCATTGGATATTACATGCAACTGATGAATCACTAAATCCTACCCTTGAAATTAATAACAAACTATATGTTAACGAAATTGAATTTACATAAAAATTAAAAAAATAGTTACTCTGAAAAAGAGAAGGAAGTCACAAGGATGAAGAATACAATCACTGAACTGAAAAATACACTAGAAGTGTTCAACAGCAGATTGGATGACAGTAGAAGAATGAAGCAGCAAACTGGAAGATAAAGCAATGGACTAACCTGGGAAATAACAATGAAAAGAAAAAAATATTTTAAAAGAATGAAGATAACTTAAGGGACTTCTGAGAGAACATCAAGCAGAATAACATTTACATTATTGGTGCCCCTGAAGGAGAAAGAGAAAGACAAAGGGGCAGAAAAGTTATTTGATGAAATAATGGCTGAAAACTTCCCTAATCTAGGAAAGGAAACAGATATCCAGGTCTAGGAAATCCAGAGAGTTCTAAATAAAATTTACCTAAAGAAAGTCACATGAACATACCTTATAATTGAAATGTCAAAAGTTAAAGATAGAGAATCTTAAAAGCAGCAAGAGGAAAATAAATTGTTGAGCTGCAAGAAAAATCCCATAAGGCTATCAAGCAGATTTCTCAGAAGAAATTTTGCAAGCCAGAGAGAGTGGCATGACATATTCAAAGTAATGAAAGGAAAACAAAACAAAACCAACAACAACAATAACAACAACAAAAACTCAACAAAGCCTGCCTGGCAAGGTTGTTATTCAGATTTGGAGGAAAGAGAGTTTTTCAGACAAGCAAAAGCTAAAGAAGTTCATCACTACTAAACCAGCCTTAGAAAAGCTACTATATGATCCAGCAATTCTACTATTGTGTATCTCTCTGAAGAAAACTAAAATACTTACTCAAAAACATGTATGCACTCCTGTATTCACTACAACATTACTTATAATAGCCAAGATATAGAAACTACCTAAGTGTCCGGGACGAAGTGAATGGATAAAGAACATGTGGTATATATCCACAATAAAATACTATTAGGACATAAAAAAATGAAATTTTACCAATTGCAACAACATGGATGGATTTTGAAGGTGTTATGCTAAGTGAAACAAATCAAAGACAAACATGGCATGATTTCATTTATATGCAGAATTGGAAAACAAAACAAATGAATAAAACAAAATCAAATAAAACCCATACTCATAGATACAGAGAGCAAATTGGTGGTTGCCAGAGGGGAGGAGCGTTGGGGGGTGGTGTGAAATGGGTGAAGTACAAACTTCCAATTATAAAATAATTAAGTCCTGGAGATGAGGGTACAACATGGGAAATATAATCTGTAGTATCATAACTTTGTAAGGTGGAGGGTAACTAAACTTATTATGGTCACCACTTTGTAATGTATACGTGGTTGTACACCTGAAACTAATATATTATATGTCATTTATACCTCAGTTGATAAATTTTAAAAAAGGAGGTGTTTCACAATTCAAAATCAACACTTACCATTGGAAATATATTTGAGTGATTTTTGATAATATGTTATTTTCTTGATAAAGATATTACCTTACAAGGGCAAAGTCTATTTCTGACTTTAATGAACTATTACCAGTGCTTAATCCAAATGACAAATAGTAAATATTCTTAAATATGTTTAGTGATAAATGAAATAAATAAAATTTATTTTCATTTTCAAAAAATTTTTGATGTATACCTTTCCCTTATTCTAGGTGTTTTATAATTATTTCATTATAATCAAGCTTTGTTGGGATCTAATTTATTTATATGTCTTCAACTTTCAATATTTTGATAAAACCATTACAGCATAATTCTGTGTCTTTATTATATTTCACATTTCACATCATTATGATATGTTAAAATTTTACTAGTCTATCAAACTACATTTTTAATTTGTTTAACAAAAAGAAGTAGAATTTTATATAGAATATTCTAACTATAATCTGATTTTTTAAATGCTTAATGTTAAATTTAACTTCTGGCAACTATATTAACACTTTATGTTCAGTCAAATGATTTAATATATAGTATCCCAGTACCTTTAAAAGGGTAGTAAAAATTTTGAATGTGTCTTTTCTCATTCATTTCCCCTTACAGGCTTTACAAAATGGCTATATAGTTAGACAATAACAAGGCAGTCAAATAAGTCATTGTGTTTAATTATTCAATAGATATTTATGGAACACTATTATGTGTCAGCAATGTGATAGGCATTAAGAAAAAGTCAAAGAAGAATAAGTCATGCTCTTTGCCCTTGGCATGTATTCAATCTCTCTGGCAAGAAAAGTGCATGATGAGGAAGTACAATCCATTGTAATGAGCACGGAAAGAAGGACAAAGGAAAAATTGTTTTAACATCAAGGCAGCATCTCCAGATAAGTAAGGATAAAGGCTTTGATTAAGTGTTCTTTATGCATACCCATGAAGAATAAGTCTATCAGTCAGAAAAAAAGGAGAAAACACAACTATAGACAACAAGTACAGAGACATACAAGGGTATGGAGGTGGTGAGAACTTTTAAGATCTCTCTTAGCAAATTTCAATGTTCAGCACAGTATTGTTAATTATAGTCATACAGGCAGTCAGCTAAGCATCTGCCTTCAGCTCAGGTCATGATCCCAGGGTCCTGGGATACTGGGCTCCTTGCTCATTGGGGAACCTGCTTCTCCCCTGCCTGCTGCTCCCCCTGCTTGTGCTTGCTCACTCTGTCAAATAAATAAATAAAATATTTTTAAAAAATTATAGTCATTATACTGTACATTACATCTCCAGAACTTATCTTATAACTGGAAGTTTGTTACCCTTTGACTAGTTTCACTCATTTCCCCAGCCCCCCAGTTTTATAATTTTATATGAACAGAGAAGACTGCAAGGAGGGATTCAGAATATGAATTAAACACAGCACCAAATGAAAGGACAGAATCCTAGACTGTGTAAAGCTTGATTGGAATCAAAGGCATGTATAAGAGGATTGCAGCTTTTTTATGAAGATACAAAAAAGAAGGAGATTTGGCTGGTTTATCTAGGATCTAAGTTGAGAACTGAAGTTTTTGTGAGTCAGAATGGCAGTTTCCATGCCTTTCAAAGCCCTTAAGGAGATTACTCTACTTGTATACTCAGTATAAAGGCCCAGAGATTGTGATTATTATAATGGTGGCAGGACACCTGAGGCTATGTTCAGGTACAGAACATCAAGTGATTATACATTATATATCGGATATTTTTTATGCCCTGCTTTTGAGATGATATGAAATTTATATGATTCAATAAATGCTTGTGATTTATTTTTATTTATCATCATCTGTGGGTATGATAAATATTAAGAATGCAGTGCAATATGAAAAGATTCTCTTTTTGTCCTGACCTGAGTTATCATACAATGGTCATCAGTAATGAAGCCTACAACAATGACCTAAACCTTTGAAACACCTTAAAATCTTCAGGTCCATTAAACGTATCAATGACTTCAGATACATGCCAAGTTTACAGAGATTCTTGTAAGCACAGTCTTCTGAAAAGAAAAGAACCAACATTCTCAATTACCTTGATGCTGAGGCCTTACTGTCTCCACATCTACCTGGCACAAATTTTATCACACATAAATATGGCTTACTCATTTCCATAAATGTACCATTGAGGAAATGTAAAGATGGTATTAAGCTAACTGTGAATAAGTTTGAATTTTATTTACTTAGGAACATTTTTTAAAAACCAAAGAAGTACTTGAAAAGAGCACATGGCTCAATTATTTATCAGCAGAGAGTATTGATTTAATGACAATGACATTTTCATTAACATCTCAATTTTAAAATCCAGGAAGATATCTTTAGTTATCATTCACTACAATAAAGCTTGTTTTTTACCATATATCAATTTCTATATGTGGTAGTTATTTCCAGAATTAGGTTCCCAAAATCATAATATTGCTTTAATATTCTTAATATACTTGAGATATATTTCAAATATAAATATCTTAACACTTTAGATTAAAAATAAAACTATGGGAATTTTTATAAATTCATTAAGAGTATGAAAATTCTATGCAAATTAAAACAAAAAATATGAACTGCATGGGGGATGGGGAGATGACATTTATGGAAGACTTTGATTAGCTATGCTTTTCTTTTTTATTTTCTCCCCAGGGTTGCCACTTAAGCTCAAATGAACTGTATTGATTATAAAAAAAAAAGCTCTATCTTGTACTTGACTGTTGTTACACACTTTATGAGTGGAAAAGTCCCAGGATATGATATTTATTCTTGCTGAGTTGCAGAATATAACAGCATGATGCAAATATATCTCAGTAAATTATGAAATATGCATATTTAGCTTTTTTGGAAGTTTTCCATATGAAAGTTTTACGTGAGTCTGGGAGGAAGTATTTTCAGTGCTCAGGAGGTTGTGATCACAGCAGCTTTGCAGTAGAGTAATAGCCAAATTAGCAGTTTTTTCTCTGCTATAAAGCAGAAGCATCTCAGTTTATGATCAACCAATTGATCAGACAATGGAGGTTCTAGTACTGACATCATAGTGCGTGTTTGATCTTCACAAATCATTCTTAGAAGGCAAGATTTTGTGATAAACAAAATGGAGTGTTTTCTTTTTTTTACTGCCCATTGTAATATAGTAAACATTTCGTCTTAGTTTTAAACTGGTACTTTTTTGTTGTTTTTGTTTTGTTTTAGCTTTGGTTTTGCTGATTCTTTGGCAGTTATTCCAGGATACTTAAAAAAATCTGCTGATGTTCCACATTAAACGCTAGTAGAAAAATGTAACTAATGGACAATCTGCTGAGATAACATACTGGTTCTCTATTTCCTCTACTGCTGTTCTATATTTTTCGTGCTTTTGCATGAAAAGAGGATAGTATTTTGCTAAGGAACCAATCTTCTGTTTCTATTTATTTTCTCTCATTTGATAATTTTGCTAAAAATGCTACAATTTTGTTACAAAAAGAGGGTATTTGAAACCAGTTCCTTAAATATCAGTCCTATGATATCACCTCCAGATTCACTTTTAAGAATATTACCTTGATCAGATTATGCCCGCTGCTGAACTCCCGTGAACACGCGCATTGCAGAAGCTCTGCCAGATACCTTACATGGACTCTCTCATCCTCACCACAGCCTTCAAGATTCTTATTTTCCTCATTTTAGTGATAAATAGATGCTTCTATTTCTTTCAAGTAGAGAAATTATATACTTGATCAAGAACTTACCACCTACTGTGTGATGTTTAGTTATTTATTTTAGAATTGGAATTTTTCAAAAATTTCAAGTGCTATCACTTAATTCAGGAACACTGACTTGTTTCCACCCTCTAACTCTTACGTGGCCCCAATTGCCACTATGTTATTGCTCATATATAATATTTTCCTAGGAAATTCTTTTTTTTTTTTTTAAGATTTTATTTATGAGAGAGAAAGAGGGAGAAAGAGCATGGGGGTGGAGGGGAAAGAGAAAGAGAGGGAGAAGCAAACTCCCTTCAGAGCAGGGAGCCCAAGCCCAACCCAGGGCTCAATTCCAGGACTCCAGGATCATGATCCAAGTCAAAGGCAGACATTTAGCCAACTGAGCCACGCAGGTGCCCCTAAGATATCTTATTACAAACATTTACCTACCTATAGTTTACTTATTTTCCTATCATTTATCTAATTAATTCACCTGGTGGTGTTATCTTTATGAACTTTCAATATAATGGATCACTTATGTTGTACTTATATAAACTTACTAGTAACATTGTATGATTTATATTATAGCTGGTTGTACACTATTATGGACTATTCTAGGATGGCAGAGACAATATATATTATTAATTTTAACAGACATATTGAGATCTAATTGATAAATAACTGCACATAATTAATGTATACAGTTTTGATAAGTATGGGAAGATGCAAATATCCATGATACATCATCACAATCAAGATAATGGACATATCCAACACCTCTCAGAGTTAACCTATGCATCTCTGTTTTTTGTTGTATTTTTTTTTTGTATGTGTTAATAAAAAGGCTTAACTAGATCTTCCTCGTAGCAAATTTTGAGGCGTACAATACCATATTTTTTTTAAAGATTTTATTTATTTATTTGACAGACAGAGATCATAAGTAGGCAGAGAGGCAGACAGAGAGAAAGGAGGAAGCAGGCTCCCTGCTGAGCAGTGAGCCAGATGCGGGGCTTGATCCCAGGACCCTGGGACCATGACCTGAGCCAAAAGCAGAGGCTTTAACCCACTGAGCCACCCAGGCACCTGCAATACCATAGTTTTAACTATCGACACTATACTGTACAGCAGATCGCTAGAACTTATTCATCTAGCATAACTGGAACTTTATACCTACCAAATAACTCTATTTCCCCTACCGTTCAGTTCCTTGGAACTCCTGTTGTAATCTCTGCTTCTATGAATTTGATTATTTTAGATACCTCATAAAATGAAGTGTTTGTCCTTTGACTGGCTTATTTAACTTAGCAGAATGTCGTCCAGCTTCATCTATGTTGTCAGAAATGTCAGGATTTCTTTTCTTTTTGCTTAAGGTTGGATAATATTTTATTGTATTTATAGATCACATTTTCTTTATCCATTCATCTATTGATGGACACTTGAGTTGTTTCCATATTTTGACTATTGTGAATAGTGCTACAATGATCTAAAAGAATCAACATCAGGATTTTGAAGAAGCATATATATATATGTTTTTTAAAGATCTTATTTTTTTATTTGACAGAGAGAAAGATTGCCAGTGGGCAGAGAGGCAGGCAGAAAGAGAGGGGGAAGCAAGCTCCTTGCTGAGAAGAGAGCCTGATGTGGGGCTCAATCCCAGGACCCTGAGATCATGACCTGAGCCAAAAGCAGAGGCTTAACCCACTGAGCTACCCAGGCACCCTAAGAAGCATATATATATATATATTTTTTTTTTTAATTTATATCTCCAAGATTATCTATACTACTGCCTAAGAAGTGCTCTACAAATGTTTGACTAAGTGAAAGAGAGAGACTTTCATAAGACAAGTCTGTTTTTTTAAAATTTTGATTCTTTTACTGAAACTTAGAACCAGTTTTCTTCTTTCTAAAGAAAGAAATAAGAATATTATGTTGTCAAGGCAGTTGTAACGATAAATGATTTTAAAAATGCACATTTTTCCCATGCCTTAAAGCTGCTGGATTTTTATTGGATGTGGGAATATTTCTGATGGCCACCATTGAACCTGTCTTTCTCCTAAGTGCAGGATTTACCACTGAGAATCATTTCTTGTCATCTTGTGAAGTCTGTGGAATAGTAAATTCCATTTAACACTCAGGGGAACATATTATCCTCCTTTTACATGGTGAAACTGGAATATCCAAGGGGGACCCTCTTACTCTGTTGGTGGGAATGCAAATTGGTGCAGCTACTCTACAAAACAGTATGGCGGTTCTTCAAACACTTAAAAATAGAACTACCCTACAACCCAGATATTGCACTACTAGGTATTGACCCAAGGAATATAAAAAAATATTGATTCAAAAGGATACATGCACCCTGATGTTTATAGGAGCCCTATTAACAATAGCCAAATTATGGAAAGAGCCAAAACATCCATTGACTGATGAATGGATAAAAGAAGATGTGGTGTGTGTGTGTGTGTGTGTGTGTGTATGAAACAGAACATTACTCAGCCATCAAAAAGAAAGAAATCTTGCCATTTATAAAGACATGGATATAGCTAGAGTGAATTATGCTAAGTAAATTAAATCAGTCAGAGAAAGACAAATACCATATGCTTTCACTCATATGTGGAATTTAAGAAACAAAACAGATGACCACGGGGGTGGAAGAAGAGAGAAAGGCCAGCATAAGAGACTCTTAACAATAGACAATAGACTGAGGGTTGCTGGAGGGGAAGAGGGTGGGGGATGGGCTAAATGGGTGATGGCTGTTAAGAAAGGCACTCATTGTGTTGAACACTAGATGTTATATATAAGTGATGAATCACTAAATTCTACTCCTGAAACCAATATTACACTATTATGTTAACTAACTAGAATTTAAATAAAAAATTTAAAAGAAAAGTAGGTGGTTCTGTATTTGCAACGGACTTCCCTCATTGTCTTTCTAAATCCATTCTAAATTTTTAAATCACTCCTTGACATTGTTCAATTTTGCAATTTGGAATTAGGATGAATTTTAAATTATTCATTTTGGATTTCAAAGAATTTAAAATACGATTTAGAAATGTGACATTCATGAGGAATCAATATGAAGAATAAATGTGGTTTTAGAGAAGTTGATGATTTGGACAGAAGAATATTTATTCTGTTCTCTTAAATGGCAACTCCGTATGTTTTCCTACTGCATACTATACTATTTTGCACACATGATATGTATGAATTAACATGGAAAGTAAGTTGTATTTGAATAAATTATTTTCCTTTGATGTATTTATAAGAATTTAGGTTAGTGTATAAATATAGATTGTTTAACTTAAATATGTTCTCAATGTTAATTACACAATAATAGAACATATGGTTCTCTATGTGAACAAGATATAGGTTTAAAGTGAACATTATTTTGAATTATATCTCTACTTTAGTTTTATAATTAAATTTTATGATTAGGTGTTGAAGTATCACTTGAAGATAAATACTAAAGTAGTAATGAAACAAACAAAAACAGCGCCTCTCCTCACAAGATCTACTTCAAGATCACCCAGGGCCTTAAAGCCTTTTTTTTAATTTCCCTATTTTGATACACTAATAAGACTGTGAAGGGAGTCCTGTCCCTTTTTTTACTAGACCTAAACATATTAGTTTTGCTTGACCAACATAATGAGGATATTTGCGGAGTGACATTGATAAATTCACAAGACTTTAAACTTTGCAATAAGATTATTCTTAGACTGACAACCATTTGTTTTCTCAGGCTATCTCCTGGTGAAGTGCTACCCATTATAATTTCAGCTGGATACTCTGAAGCACTAATAAAGTTGCTTATTCAGACTCCCTGAGAGAAGTAATGAGGGTTCAGGGTAAGAGAGCTATTCAGGATTACTTTTCTCACTTCAGTCTCCTCTAACACCTGAACACTAGAGCCTCCCATGAGGGACATGTATTATGTAGAGCTTGAGGGACTCTAGCATTGTTTGGTAACAATGGAAGATACATTTTTGAACAGAGTAGTTTCAAATAAGAGCCTTGAAGTTCTCATTGGCAGTCTCTCTTAAAGAGGTAGACAGATGATAGATTTTATGTTTTGTGTTAGATGAGCCAATCTAGGGTAATTTTAGAAATTGATGGAAGTTGTCTCCATACACTTAAGTACATTGTTTTGGTTACATAACAAAAACTAAAACTGGGGATAGTGATCAAGCTAGTTGGATCTTCAGTTACTCTAATAACTAGCAGCATTTCTTTGTTTTATGGAACTTGACACTTATACAATTTAGTAGGCTTTCATAATCAAATAATACAAAATTATAACTGAGAAATTCTTAGGAATTATCCCAAGGTCATAGAAGGAGTTTGTGCAAGTGATCAATTTTGAGGAATATTAGACTTCATTACTTAACAGCCGGTTCCCTTAAAGTTGCTTCTACAGTATAGACATGAAAGAAGGCAAAGACATGCCTTCCATTCAAACAGAAAAAAAAAAAAAAATGTCCAGCAGGTCACAGGGAACTGTCTGCTATCCAGGTCAGATCTACATGCATAGAAGAAATGTTACAAGCCCTTATTGGCAGTTCTTCACCATTTACTTTATGTGTAGCTTAATTATTCTTTTAAGACCATTTAATTCAATGTTCATCAGAAGCAATGCCACTATTGCCATCTTCTGTTTATACAGCCACCCAGATTCCTAACTTCAGTAACACTGAAAAGCTGACACTTTAGACTGAACACATCAAATTATGCCAGGAATGATCACAGCTGCTGCTGGGTTGATATTAGTTCATAAGTCAGTGTTGGCAGTGGGATGATAATGAAGTTTTTCACCACTGTATTCATTTAATGAAGACAAATCTGGCAGAGTGATGGTATTCTCTGCCACGGCTGGGACAATCACAGGTTATTGAGGTCGCCTGCTTGAATCTCTATGTCAAGGTCACAAGTGTCCTCCATCTCACTAGTTAAGATCTGTCGTCTACTTCCCAGAGGAGCCAGATGATCATTTTCCTAGAAGAATGAGCTTTAACCTAGAAAAATTGAAAAGGGATTTACCATTTTCTCACTAAAGGTGACCCCTAAGAAAAGAAGCGAGATGTTACACAGGCTTAAAAAACATTGTGAATGGGGTATATGGAAGAATTGTAGAATCACTCGTGACAATAACAGAGTTATCCTTTCAGTATACATGGACATCAGCCTATCGTGAAATTTAAAAGGAAAAATCCAAAGTTTTGTCCATCCAGTCCACCTTGCTAGCATCACATTTTAGGTAGGATCAGGGCAGGAAAGAAAGAAAAAAGAATATTTTTGGTGTTTAGATACTCTAAGTTCTGTTACATCAAATGGGTTTCCCTTTTTATTTTCCTTCTCAAACTCTTGGGTATCTAGAGCTTCACCAGGTAGTGAGGCCCTTGCAATGTATGTCTATATTCACCTTGTAAAGGTTTTGCTGGAAAGTCTGGCTCCTTGGATTAACCACTTCTGTACTTATTGATACTCCCATATTTGAGTGTAATTGTCATGGTATACCTAGAAAATCCTATGTTGGGATTGACAGTAGCTTGAAAGAGAGTCCAATTTTTAGATCACATCAAATCTGTATACATCACATGTAGCTCATGTAATAGAGGTTATCGTTCAGTGCTTTAATATCTGTGAAATTCATCCAGCTAAGAAAACAGCACTTTCACATTCTGAAACAATCCTATAGAACCCATAATAGCAGTGGTAGAGAGTTGAAAAAAATATACGTATAAATTGTAAGCTGGTCTAGATTTATACGGTACAAAGCCCCACTTACCTTGAGCTATATACTCATATATATGGCAAAAGACAAAGCTCTGCAAGTATCATTAGATCCTGTTCATGTGTCCAGTAATTTTTTTCTGGATATCCAAGAATTTCGTGTTACTTTTGTAACCAATTGGTTTTATGCATTGACATTTGCATCATCGATGGCGTGATGAGTGTGCAATCCTGAATATATTCCCAATGCTATTTTTTATGTTACAGTCCAGTTTTCATATATATATATATATCAGCTCTAGTTTATAATTTGATTATTATACTTTCTTTTATAAGGCATAGGCCATATGATAGTGCCTTTAACAATCTTATTTTAGATCACTGCAAAACTGACCGCACTAGGCCATTGGCAATGGCCCATGATTAATATATAATTTAGTTGATCCATGGATGCCATGCTATAGCCAGAATTCAGCCTATTACATAGAAATAACCAAAACAAAACACCAACAATACTGTACTATTATTTTAATAGAGTGTTAAAGCACTTTGTTAACATTTCTTTTGAACGAGAAGAAGGGTACCTTATGTTTTTTTCAGATAGCAACTCTTGTAGATAAGAACCTTTTTAGGTTAGGACCTCTTTAAGTTAAATGAAGAATTTAGCAGGGTCATATCTTTTACTACTGGATGAATATACATATATTATGGAGTTGGCAAAAGCATCAAGAGCTGGGCTTGTCTTATTGGTTGCTTTTTCTTTTCTTTTTTTTTTTTTTAATTTTTTTGATAGAGTTTTCCAAGGTTTATCCCACTTTAAGTGACTTTGCCTTGAAGAATATTCCTATCAGTGTTGAAGTATTAGGTGAGAGAAACAATCCTCCCCCAACCTCCTTCCACTCCCCCACCCCAACACCTCCCACCCCACCCAGGGATAGTTGGTTTCCATTAAGCACAAAGAACAGATTAAAGCCTCCTTTCAGATGTAAGGAACAGTTTAAAGTTTATTTTCAGATAAATGGGTCTGGGAAGCCCAGGAATATCTGGGATTTTCCCCCTTTCCGATTCACAAGTATTGGCGCATATATGGTCAGTGATGCCTCTGGGTACAAAGGGAAGGAGATTGTTGAAGGCCAGGAAACTTTCTTGGCATTCTTAAATTAGAAAGTGCTCACCCTAGATATAGGCATGCCCTATAACACAGATTAGGATCAAGACCCATGGGAGGTCTTATCAATAATTGTATTTCAATATTTCTAAAACTCATTGGTGTCATCTTTTGCCCTCTTCTAAGGTTTAGTGTCTCCCAGGGAAGAAAATGAGATGACAAAGAAGAGCTTCAATATTCAAACAGTATACTTGCCAGGACATGTCTAAATCATTTAGTTGTTTCAGTGTAGGTTAAACTTTTTTATTAAATTATTTTAGAAATATTTCTTTGTATTCAGAATCCCTTAGTTACTTTTGGATTCCACATGTTCCCATGACCTCACCCCTGTATCTTCTATAGTTGAGAATTTGGCAGCTCATCAATTTCTTCCCTGTCAATACTTAAACCCATAATTACATTATTTTATGCAAAGGGTCAACGTTAGGGACGTTTTGTCCTAATATTTGTGTTCCATCTTTGGTCTTTCATCCCATGCTATCTATTTTTCTTTCCATCTTGGGCAGAAAACTGGATTGTTTCTAATGTGCTTTCTGTCCACCTCCATTCATGATCTGGATTTTAAACCAGCCTAGAGGGTATAACCCATTACTCATGCTGTGCTCATTCTATATGTAAATTCAAATTATTCCCAGCATTTCTAGAGTGAAGATCTATTACCTTGTACTCAGAGTTCTCCTATAAACATATCAGGAGGTCACACTATTTCAGAGTAGTAACATCTTTACAAGGTGTCCTCCAGTTTGTAGTTAGGGTCTCAGAAGATCTCTCCAGTGGAAATAGGTATTTTTATACATACTTCACTTTAATTATTATAAAACTTCCTTCACTTGCATGTACAACAGGGAATAGTTGTATATTATATTCTAGTTTCAGAAAAAACTGCATCTAGAAAAAAAAACTGCATCTAGAAAAACCTTATATTATTTAAGTGATTAAATAAAATTAAGATATACTTAAAGTTAAATGACATAGCTCAACATATTGGCCAAAAAAACATAATGTTGTGTTTTAACAGAAAATAAATAACATTTTCAGGACAATATTCCTAATATTTCAATGAAAGATCTTAGAAATACTTGTTATAATATATACATATAATATGTATGTATATGTATATATGTATATGTGTATATATGTATATATAATATATGTATATATGTATATGTGTATATATTTATATGTGTATATATAATATATGTATATATGTTATAATATATGTATCTTAAACATTCACCTCTTTGAAAACTGCTGAAATTAAATTGGGAAGGCATAAATTAACAAAAAAACAAACCACACACAACAAAAATAAAAACACATACATTTGTTGATTGTAAGAAATATTATCATAATTTTATTTTTTTCTATAAATCCTTTATTGTTTAATGAAAAATTTTCAAACTTTGCATTATTTGTCAAAAATGACAATTGTGTTTTATATTAGTAAGGTGCTTATTTTGAATGACTAAAAATAGTTTGTGAAAAGTTTTAAACAAATATTATTTTTTGGAAAATTTATATTTACAAAACAAACACAAATACAATACAGAGAGTTCCCATATGCCTCACAGCTAGGCTCCCCTATCATTAGCAAATTATATTAGTATTATACATTTGTTACAATTAGTGAATTAATACCAATGCATTATTATTAACAAGAATTCCATCCAGGATGTCATATTATACTTTGTTGTCATGAATTTTTACGTTCTTCTAGATTATGACAATTTCTCAGACACTCCTTTGTTTTTGATGACCCTGAGAGTTTTAAAGACTACTGGTCACATATTTTGCAGAATGCCTCTCAACTGAGACATGTATGATAATTTTCTCTTGATTACACTGGAGCTATGGATTTAGGAGAGGAATACCACAGAAGTTAAGTACCATTTTCCTCACATCACATCAAGAGTACAAACTAGCAACTATCACTACTGATAATATGCTTACCCACAGTCAGATAGTGTCAGATTTCTGCATTATAAAATTATTATTTTTTCATCCTTTCCAGACTATACTTTTTGGAAGAAAATCATTATGTACATCCTGTATCCCCATTGATAAGGAGAACCTTATCAAAAAAGCTACAACCGGGACGCCTGGGTGGCTCAGTTGGTTAAGCTGCTGCCTTTGGCTCAGGTCATGATCCCAGGGTCCTGGGATCGAGTCCCATATTGGGTTCCTTGCTCGGCAGGAACTACCTACCTACCTCTGCCTGCCTCTCTGCCTGCTTGTGTGTACTCTCTCTCTCTCTCTCTCTGGCAAATAAATAAAATCTTAAAAGAAAAAAAAAAAGCTACAACTAACATCATACCTGATAGTGAGAAATGGAACATTTTTCCACTAAATTGAGAATAAAGCAATTTTTATCCTTTCTTAGCACACTTTTCCCAAATTGTACTAAATAGTCCTAGCTGGTGAAATAAGATAATAAAGGGAAGAAAATTTGCAGATTAGGTTAAAGAAATAAGACTGTTCTTATGAATGACCTGATTGTCTAGGTAGAAAATTCCAAAGAAGCTAGGAAAAGCACTCCTGGACCTAAGAAGTGACCATAGCAAGATTGCTTACAGTCTAAATTCTTTTGTTAGATCCATATTTTCATTTGTATTATTGTCCTTCAGCTAAAAGAACATTTTTATAGTGCAATTCTGCTGCAGATGAATTATCTCAGGTCTGTTATATATGAAATACATTTATTTCACCTTTATTTTTTAAACATTGGTTTATTTATTTTAGAATTAAGAGTTTCATATGTATATTCATATGTTATACTGTTTATGGTGTGTTCAATTTCTAGAAGGTATGTTATATTTTTCATTAAATTTAGAGAAATTTCAGTCATTACAACTTCACATACTTTTTCTGACTTCTCCCTGACTCCAACCCTGTTCTCATCTCTTTCTGGGATTCCAGCTGCACGAATATAAAAGCGCTTTATATTTTTCCACAGAAAAGTTTCCTCACATAAAGGGGAAAGACATTTGAGGAAAATAGGAGAAAAGGGATATTAGAGAACGAGAGTTGAAAAATTGAAAACTAACTTGAAGACTGGTAGTATTAAGGTATTATTCATTATGTTAGCTGTGATGACATTTTTATGATTATGATATTTTTCAACGAGGCTTTATTTCTTTAAAGATAAGTATAAAATATGTATAGATGTAATAAGAAGATCTGGGTTTTACTTTAAAATATTCTTGAGTGTAGGCATTGAGTGGGAATATAAAGGAAGTAAGATTGGCTATGGTTTTGGCTATGGTTTGGCAGCCATTAAAGCTGTTGTGTGAATTTATTATTCCACTCTGTGTATTTGTACATGTTTGATTTTTTTGTTAATGAAATAAAAAGCATAAAATGGAATAAAAAATAAACACAATATGGTAGTAGTCATGAATGCATTAATGCTTGAATAATGACTACAAAAATAAAGTCAATAATAAAATCAGAATGTAGGTGTTGGAGAAATATGAAATAAGGGGGAAGACATTTCAGCTGATTGAAGGAGTTTGAAAGATTTCTATTACTTAACTAGCTGAAGACACCCAATTTTTGTTCTATCTTTACTGACACTGTTTAAACTATTTTTTTCAATTCTTCTATTGAAACTTTTGTCATAATTTTACTTTATTAACCCTAAACACACTAATTCTCTTATTAATCTTCTGCATACCAGTCAATCTTGATGTGTGGGTATTATTCTAAAAATTGTAGATCTTACAAAGTCAAATAAGCTTAAAGTTTTACACATTACTTCTTAGTTCCCTATCTTATTTCTTTCCTACCCATATATTCTAATTTACTATACTATCTGCAAATAACCAATAATTTTTGTGGCATAAACATTGTTTTAGTTTTTTTAACACTTGTTTCTTTAATATGGGGAAATTTTAGTTAATTTGTGATATAGCAGGATATAATTGTGATATAATAACTTACTTTCTTCTATGTGCTTTACTCATTATTGTAGTACATTTTATTGTGTACATTCTTGATTTTCACCTCAATTGAAATAACTTGGACTATTCTAAATTAAAATCTGATACACACTAGGATCTACAGCTGGGTGTTTTTTGTTTTGTCTACTGGTTTATTTGTCTATACTGTATAAAAAAACACTACTTTTTTTAAACAATGAGGCTTTATAAGTCTTCTACCATATGTAAAATAACCCACTTCTCTCTTTTTAAATATTTTCAAAAATCTCTTGGGCATTTATCCTCCTGCATAAACCATCAGATAATTTTATTCAATTACAATTCTCCTTGTAAAACTGAAAGTGCATAAGTGGAGTAGACGGGACATAAAACATACTGAGTACTGGACAAAAACTTTAATCCACAATCAAGTAGACCATTATTGGCTTGGGACAATATTTTAGCTCTTCCTGAAAGACCTATACTTTTGTAAAGGGCTATTAAAGAAAGTCACTCTTGGCCCAACTAATGGCTTCAAAGAATGTTTCTTTATTTCCTTAGTGATCACGTTGAAGGATAAGTTAAATCCTGAGGAATAGTGTCTAAAAATTTTTCTTTGAATATTTTCATCATGCTCTCTCCAGTTTCTTTGTGTGTGTGTATATGTATGTGTGTGCATGGATATACACTCACTGGGGGGTAGTGAGGGGGGAAGAATAAGTAACAAAATGTGAATTTAAAATAATAAGACAAAACTTGTATTGGAATTGCATGATTTTAAATAATAATGCTTTGTGCAATTAATATGAATTAAAATAATCATTTTTAAAGACAACTATATATTCTAAAATACTATGCAAAATATTTTCATATACATGTATTTAAAAATTGTTCAATTAAATATACTGTAATATGCTATAAAAATTTGAGCTTCTACGATTACTTTTGCAGAAAACTTACACAAAATTATGTCAATTATACCTCAATAAATCTGATGAAAAATCAGAGATAATTTGCAACAAATTATAATAGCGCACATGTGATCAGCTTAGTTTTGTTATAGTTATTGAAAAACCAACAACAGACCTGTTACAGACCTGCAACAAGTATTCAATTCCCTAATAACTTACTATTACTAGTAATATGTTCCTAGGGTAACTGCCATTAGAATCACACGAGCTGAGTAAATAAGGTAAAATAATCACTGTTTCATGAATGCTTTTTAATTAAAAAATGTTGATTATTTTAAGCATCTGTCCCTTTTTATAACATATTTTTTGTGTTTCCACAGAACAGAAAATATATTTATTATGTATTATTTTAAGGATTTTATTATCCAGTTTAAAAATAATTCTTTAGAAGTTACCATAGAGATTCTAGTATGATACATTATATATGCCTAGCTAATATTAGAGATTAACACTATTTCAGCTGCCTTAAAAGGTTAGAAGAGTCGTACATTTAATTGTCATTTATAGCAATCAGCTAAGTGTGCGATTTTTATATTTTTTAAATATTCTATTTAATTTCATAATTAAATAGTATCTTGCCTATCAAAAAACAAATATTTTACAAATTGGAAAAAAAACTGACATTATATGAAAGAATGCTAGAGACTCATTTAAAATTTTTCTCATCACTGAGAAAATATTAAATATATATATAATAAAACCACATTATTTTTTTTTTTTAATTTTTTTTATTTATGTGACAGAGAGAAATCAGAGCTAGGCAGAGAGGCAGACAGAGAGAGGGGGAAGCAGGCTCCTGCCGAGCAGAGAGCCCGATGCGGGGCTCGATCCCAGGACCCTGAGATCATGACCTGAGCCGAAGGCAGAGGCTTAAACCACTGAGCCACCCAGGCGCCCCACATTATTTGTTTATACTTAGAAACATACCTCAATAAAATAATACTATTACTTATTTCCATATTTCAACAAATGACAAGCCATAATTTCTCTCTGAATGGTGAATGTGATATTTATATTGTTGAATCAACTGATGTTCAAATAATTAAATATAGACTTTAAAATAAATACTACCCACATTTCAACAAAGTCCTGTGAAAGCAAATATGAGGTAGACTTTTTTTTTGTTTATACATATAAAAAATATTTAGTAGAGTACAAGGCACCACAATATAATGATAGTGAGTACGTTAATACTACTCTTTTTTTATTTTTTAATTTTTTTTATTTTTAAAGATTTTATTTATTTATTTGACAGACAGAGATCACACGTAGGCAGAGAGGCAGGCAGAGAGAGAGAGGAAGGGAAGCAGGCTCCCTGCTGAGAAGAGAGCCCGATGTGGGGCTCGATCCCAGGACCCTGGGATCATGACCTGAGCTGAAGGCAGAGGCTTTAACCCACTGAGCCACACAGGCTCCCCACTACTCTTTTCTTTAAAAAGATGTATTTATTTATTTGAGAGAGAATGAGAGAGAGAGAGAGAGAGAGCTTGAGAGGGGGGAGGGTCAGAGGGAGAAGCAGACTTCCTGATGTGCATGGAGCCCAACACAGTACTCTATCCTGGGACTTTAGACTCATCACCTGAGTCGAAGGCAGTCGCTTAACCAACTGAGCCACCCAGGCATCCTGCTATTGAAATTCAAAGTGAATAATAAAGACACATAGTTAAGTAACTGCAATATACTCTGAATTTAACTGAAATAAAAACGATGAACAAAATAATAAATGTAAAAAAGTAAATTAAAAAAGTAGAGTTGAATAAATTTTTGAGATGGTGCTGATTTGTATTCACTCCCTGTCTCCTATTATCTACATCTCCTGAGTCAAGCTTCTACTGTACCTGGATGAGAAGTAAGTGTGAATAAAAAATAGGGCTCAACAGGGATATGAACATACACAGCTATAGTGCTTTCTTCCCTGCGTACTGACAGCTTCATGTCAAAGAGCTCATGGAGGATGGTCAGGAAGAAGTGGAAGCAGACACGTAGAAGAGGTTGGTCAATCTAGTTTGTAACTCAGAGAAAGAATTTTGTCAGATCCATGTGGAATTAGAAATACAGTGTAGGGCGGGAGGGAGGGAGGGAAGGAGTGATGAAGGAAGAAAAGAAGGAAGGAAGGTAGGAAGGAAGGGGGGAGGAAAGGAGGAAGGAAGGAAGAAGAAGAGAAAGGGAGGAAGGGAGGGAAAAAAAAGTGTATCATTTAAATTAGTACAGACATCCTGTCTGCCTTTGAGAGTAAGGGTTCAGTTAGAGCAGGGAGCAGAAAGAATTTTTCCTGAATTCTTAAGGGTATAATGTGGCCACCATACCAAGACATAAGTTTTAGAAGGGACTTCATTTCCTGGGACTTGTAATAAAATTACCCAGGTTTTCTAGAAAACAGAGAAAAGAAAAAAAGAATTGGTCTAAACCCATAAATATTAAGAACTAATTAAGTCATCAGAAGATGACACAAATCAAGAATAAACAATCTGCGGGGCACCTGGATGGTTTAGTCGGTTAGGTGTCTGCTTCAGCTCAGGTCATGATCTCACAGTACTGGGATTGAGCCCTGCATTTGGCTCCCTGATTAGCGGGGAGTCGTCTTCTTCATCTCCCTCTGCCTCTGCCCCCTGACTCATGCTTGCTCTCATTCTCTTTCTTTCAAATAAAATCTTAAAACAAAAAAGAGTAAACAAACGGCAGAAGACAAAACTAAGAAGATTCAAATGGAATATTTTTTTGGTCTTGTTCCGAAGCAAATGAGTTTTTTTTAAGTTAATACATAAAGTGAAGGAAAGTATGGTAATTCACAATTAAGTCCTGAATCAGTGACCTGGAAGATCGATAACAGATTTGTTAGAGCACCAGCCAAAGTACAATAAAGTGTAAATGAAGAGGGAAAAGATAAGAGAAGTTTATTATTTATAAGACATGGAAATTACATGACACACCTGGAGCCATATAGCAAGGTTAAGGGTAAAGAGAGAGACCCCAGGTACCTGGGGTTCTACTTTTATTAGGGTCGAGGGCAGAGGCCTAGGGTTTCATAGGCTCACTCCTTTTTGGTGAACTTAAAAGATAAGAGTGGGAGTTTAAAGCGTGGGGTGGAGGGTGGGGAAATAACAAATGTGGCTTAGATGGCTAGTTCTCAAAATCTCTAAAGCAAAGGAGACTCTGTGAAGAGACTGGCTCCTTACCTCGTCTTATAGCTGGCAATGTGTTTATTAAAGTTAGTAGTCTTTGATGTAGATGCCTCTTTGAAATGGATTGTTGGCAATCAAAACTTGTTAGGCACTTACATTACAGAAGGAAAAAATAATTTTCAAGGTTTACATTACAAAGAATAATAAGAGTTTCAAAAGCAGAAATTTTAAAAAGAAATAGAAGAGAGGGCGTGACTATATAAAAATTAGGAGAAATTATCTCAACTGAAAACAGTTTTAAACCTCAAGGTGAAAGTGTCACTGAAATTTTAGAAGAGTAATAAAAAACATACAGAAGAACAGACAGAAATCTCTAATACAAAGGCAAATGAGAAAAGCACAAGATTCTAGAGAAAATGTGAAGATACCTCAAATATAATGCAATCAGAATACAATCTGTTTTTTAGTTATTTTTGCAAAACCAGTACCTAGAAGACAGTGAGAGAAAATCGTAAGACTTCTGTGGGAAATAGACTGCTTCTCAAGTTCTAAAATTCTACAGCAAATATGGAGGATGGGAAGAGTAGAAACATTCTTTTCCCATAAATAGCCTATTCTATATAAAGTCATATTTGAGAGGATATGTTGGGATGGGATACCGTGTCTTGGTGGAAGACCCAGAGTGACAGTGGGGTAAATCATGGCTCTCTTGTTTGTGAAGATGATAGAGAAATCTATGTCCGACTGTGAATAACTGGAACAGAAAAATAATCATAAATGAAATGAAAAATTATGTTAGAGCTTTCCAAAATAACAAAGAGAAAAAAACTGAATAGCTATTTCAACAAGTGAAAATGATGAAGTGTGGAAACAATGGCTGAAATAGTTTAAAAATATAACATCAGAAAAAATAAGTATAATTTTTAAATTATCAATCACATCAGTCATGTATTAAAAACTGTTGTTCAAATATAGAGACTACCAAATTGTCCAAAATTAAAATACAAAAATTATACGTATTTAACAAAATATACACGTAAAATATCCATTTCAAAAGTTTTAGGGGCACTAGGTTACCTCAGTTGGTTAAGCTGCTGCCTTTGGCTTCAACCATAATCCCAGGGTCCTGGGATTGAGCCATGCATCAGATTCCTGCTCAATGGAAGAGTCTGCTTCTCCCTCTCCCTCTGATCCTCCCTCCTGCTTGTGCTCTTGCTTTCTCTCTCTCTCTCTCTCAAATGAAAAACTAATAAATCTTTAAAAAAAGAAGTGTTTTAAATAAAAATCTGTGGAAATTGTTGCCAGAAAAATTTTAAAAAAGCATAACGGCAGTAATAATATTGGAACAAATATGAATTATGAGTTAAACTTGACATTGAATTGATAAGTATGTTAAAACAGTTTCAATTTGTAATAATCTGTTTTTATGACAAAATTTGATGTTAATTTTTTTAAAAAGCAGAAGATATGAAGCCACATTTATGACTGCAAGTTAACTGAATTTCTAAGAATATTAAATGTTTAATAGATATAAAACACATTTTTAAAGCTGAAGAAATCAATAACAATGTCACTAATCCCCTAAGGACTATATGTTCAAATATATGTATGTATATTTATATATATTTGTATTCATACTAGTATATGAAGTTAAAAGTACTTAGCCATAAATACTATAATCTTTATCATGGGTAATTTATGATTTCCTAGAAAAAAATGAATTACACAAATTGACTGGTATCAAATGGATACTAGAAGATACTAATTAAAACAGGCTGAAAGCTCATTAGAGGTGTACATGTAAAAATTTACCAGGACCAGTTGTCTGACAAGTGACAGCCATATAACCTTGAAAGAACTTATAATACCAAAACCATTTAAATTATTATAAGACTAAGAAATAATGAAATTAGTGAAATTTCTCAAAATAGTACATGACCAAAACCTTGTATGTGTAATAGAAATCAAACTAAGTTTCAAATCCTGCTATGAATATTAATGCAAAAATTAAAAAAAATAAATTCTTTGTTAAAAAATTCAGTGATAAAAATACAGTCTAATCAAGAATTTTAGTGTTGATTTTTTTTTTACCATCTCCTTTTTTTTTTATTTTTTATTTATTTGACAGAGATCACAAGTAGGCAGAGAGGCAGGCAGAGAGAGAGAGAGGAAGGGAATCAGGCTCCCCACTGAGCAGAGAGCCTGATGCGGGGCTCGATCCCAGGACCCTGAGATCATGACCTGAGCCAAAGGCAGAAGCCTTAACCCACTGAGCCACCCAGGCGCCCCTACCATTAAAAATTATCAATTAACAGGGACCCCTGGGTGGCTCAGTCGGTTAAGCCACTGCCTTCAGCTTGGGTCATGATCCTGGGATCTTGGGATCGAGTCCCACATTGGGCTCCTTGCTCACCGGGGTGCCTGCTTCTCTCTCTGCCTCTGCCTGCCACTCTGCCTGCTTGTGCTCTGTCTCTCTCTCTCTGACAAATAAATAAATAAAATCTTTTAAAAAATTATCAATTAATAATCTATCATATTAAAATTCAAGAGAAAGAATCATATACTTCTATCAATAGATGTTAAAAGGCATTTAATAAGACCTTGCATTGAAGGATAAATAAAACTCCAACTAAAGTTAGCATACCATAGAAGATAATAGCATCTAAGACAATCTACTAATGGGGAAAAAAGCAAATATCTAATTTATCCAATTATAAAAATGATATTTGGAAATAAGAATGATATGGATAGGAGTTATGGCAAGAAACCTGGGAATCTGGAGACAGGAAAAATGAAAATAACCCAAATACCTTAGCATGTAGTATATGATCCCCTTGGGCAATTGTGTGGCATGTATACATGTCTATACATATATTATGAATAGATTACTAAAATCTTTCTGGATTTTTAAAAAGCCTATTTGTTTTTAGAGGGACAACATTTGGTCTGTGTGTTATGTATAACTTAAAAGACAACCAGATAAGGCCATTTATTCAAGAATACTTTCAGAGTGATCTTGTAAATGACTTACTGTTATGGGTACAGGGATTACAATGATGATGTCATATAGCTCTTGTTTAGGAAAGAATTCAAGCACGTAAGAATAGAATAAATGCCACCACACAAGAATACCAGTGGCACAAGGTGTAGGGTCCTTTTATGCCCATATTTACTCACTGAACAAAAATGAATATTGAGAAAATAGGGTCAGATTTCCAGAATGTAATTTGTAGATACTTTTCCGAACCTGGAAGTGGCTGTTTTTAGACCTCCTTATTTTGCACAGTCATAGGTTTGGCTTTTAAGGAAGTTCTAAAGGGCTGCTTAAGTGTCATTTTGTCTGACTCTTGTTTACTCCAATTTTGTAGAATGTTTATTCTGCCAGACACAATGCTGAACATTACTGGCTAAAATGGAAGATTAATTACTTTTGATTTTTTTTCCTTTTAATAATACAGTTTTCTGCCAGAAAACAAACAAAAAATAAGCAGTAAATTGATGACACAAACATTTATAATGATAAGAATAAAAATGATGGCCATAGGATGGTGATAGGAGACTTTTCTACTATGGGGATATTTAAGCTGAGAAGTGAAAGGTCCTGTGTAGCCAAAGTAGTTGTGCATGCTTGAAAGGATACTTCAGGAAGAGGGAGCACATGCTCTAAGGCAGGAAAGAGTTGTTCTTGATAAACTGAGAGACCAAGACATACAGAGTATAGTAATTAAGAGAAAGAGGAAAAGATGAGGTAGTAGAAATAGGAAGGATATTAATTTATGCATGGCCTAACAGGCCTTTCCACAAAAGGGCTCAAGGATTCAAGTTTTCACATCAAACACAATAAGCAATTAGGAAGAATCAGATTTATTAATTATATTTATATTTATTTATTCAATTTCTGATCAGTTTTTACCATGTTAGACTGTCCAATTGTATAAGATCTCTGCATTTACGTTCATAGAACAAACTGACCTAAAATTAAAATGTGTTTTTTTTTTCTTTGAGATGCCTTTGAGTCATCCAATAAGAAAATTGGTTATGTTAGGCCAAGACCATGAACATAGCACTGTATATAAATGTACACATGAATTTTTACTATAATCAATTTTATTTATTTATTTATTTATTGCCACTATTTTTTAGCAATCCAGATACAGATAGAGCTAACTAAGACTGGGAGTTGATGTGATTTATTCAAATGGTTGATAGAGAAAAATATAGCAGGAAATATGCTACAATGGGCAAGACATGAGATGAAGTAATGGGTCACATAAGCATATAATATAAACTAAAGTGAGAAGTCAGTGAAGACAGGAGAAAATGCAAGTTGCTGTGAGGTGAAGTATAAATGTAGTGAATACAGGTGAGTGGAATGGTGGAATATGGGAGTATGTGCTGTAAACATGGGATATTCAATTTATACTCAGCTTTGGAGCAGTCCAAATGGTGAGAAAAATCTATCATGAGCCATGAGAGTCACTGATAATGTAAAGATGGATATTCCCCAAGATGGGAGTATAGAGAATGTCAAGATTGCAGTGTCTTCATCAATGAATCTGAGGATTTGGAATAGGAAGAAAGACACTTCTAGTGATAGGTAGCATAGAATAATAGTCTAAACCACAGAACCTACATCTGGACAGCCTGGATTGAATCTTGACTTCAGAATATACTGAATGGATGACCTTGGGAAAGTTATTTAACCCATTCTGTGCTTTAATTTTCTTATTTCTAAAATGGAGGTAATAATAGTATGTATTGCATGCAGTTGCTCTGAGAATTATAGACTAATGTAAGGCACCTACAAGAGTTCCCAGAATTCAAGAAACACTACAGAGTGTTAGATAGATATTTTTAAAAAAAGAGAAAGAAAGAAAGAAAGAAAGAAAGAAAGAAAGAAAGAGAGAAAGAGAGAAAGAGAAAGAGAGAAAGAGAAAGAAAGAAGCTTCAATGAAGGAGTTTGGGAAGAGTGACTAGTCTGGCTGCAGCACAGTGGACATGAGACCTTGTGCAGTTTCTGAGTAGACTAGGAAATACAGAAATATATATGACTAGAAGAAGCACCTTGATTTCTATTAAGAAGAATGGGATAGAGCTAGAGAGAGAGCACATGAAGAGGACGCAAAAGAAAACAGTGTTATAAAGCCAAGGGGGAAGAGCTTCCCTTGGAGGTGGGTTTTTCTTTTCATTTCAGCCCTGCTAAGAGAAATCATAGAAGCAGCTGTTCCAAAACTTATTTGCCCTCTTTGTTGTTAGAAGCTGCTTCAAGATTTGATGCCAAGTGCTACGACTTTCAAGCTGCTGCTTCAATGAATTATTTACTCCATTCGCTGCATTGTTAAATTTAAAATAAAGATGTGTTTGAGAATATGGTACTCTGAGATACAAGCTATTTTAATGTAGGTGAGCATGTGTGTGTGTTATCAGTTACACTAGCTTCTCTGTTAACCCTCATCAAATAACACTGGACTTTCTTTTGTTACCTAGGCAATAGATGAAACAAGAAGTAACATCCAGATGGAATGCTAGTATTTTTAAAGATGTAGTCACTTTGTTAAAAGGAAAAAAAAAATAAAACAGAAAGACAATTTTTGGCAATAAACTAGGGTGAGAAAGAGGTAGACATGGAATTAAAAAAAATAGACTCAGAGCTATATCTTGTGATAATGTATGGTATCTAGACGTCTGTACATGAGCAAGGTACAACAGAAGAGAAAACAATGGATAATTGGGGAATAGGTTTGGGAAATTTTTAGAAATTAATACATTGGCAATACTAAGCTGAGTAGCAGAAACCATTGCTATTTACTAGAAGAAGCATATTTCTCTGTTAACAGCACTGTGCAGTAATTAGATCATTACTATTGCACACAGAAGACTATTTAAAGATGATAGGTACATCCTACATTATCTAGTTCTACTTAAAATGTTGATTAAGATGACATGGAAGAGTATCCATTGCTACTAAATATCCTTGCTACTAAATATTGATTTTGATTTTCAAAATGTGTTCTTCTGTAATTTTTAGACCATTGTTCATTTTAAATCCTAGTATTTTCAAGTGTGAAGGAACCACATAAGGGTGAGAATCACTGGATATTGGTGATATGTCCAGAGCTGTCATTTCTTTCTACCTGCTTAGATTTATTCAAGGAAATAAATCTAATTCATTCAGTTCATAAGTAAATGAACTGAATGAATGCTAGTTCAGTCTAATTGACTAAACATATCACTATTAGGGACCTATTAGCAGAAAGTATATAGAAAGAAGCTGAAATATATTTTTCTTCTAACTTGATTTAGCCCTGTACCTCAAGTTTTATAGTAACTATTTCCTTCTATCTCTTAAATGATAAGCTTTCATTTCTCCTGTTCCATTTAAAATACAAATTAAACAGTTTGTGCCATTCCATTATAGGACTAGACTGAGAATGACTTATGTCTGAAATATGCAGGAGAATTTAATAGAAATCTACTGGAATTCTTAAAAATCTTTTATAGTATCTTTCAGTAACAAGGTTTGTAAGAACTGATACATGTAAGAAAGATACTGGTATCTTACAGTTTTGAAAATATTATGCTAAGTGAAAGAAGCCAGTTACAGAAATGCCACATATGGTATGATGCATTTATATGAAATATTCAGTGTTTCCCTTTGGGGTGATTAAAATATCTTCAAATTGAAATGTTTGCATAACTCTATGAAGATACTTAAAAAACTGATTTGTGTACTTTAAAAAAATGAATTTCATAGAATGTGAATTATATCTCAAAGCTGTCATTTAAAATTAAATCCAGAAAAAAATAAATAAAATTAAAGCCAGTTCAACAGATGAATGGATAAAGAAGATATGGCCCATATATATAATGGAATATTACTCAGCCATCAGAAAGGATGAATACCTACCATTTGCATCAACATGGATGGAACTGGAGGGTATTATGCTGAGTGAAATAAGTCAAGCAGAGAAAGACAATTATCATATGGTTCACTCATATGTGGAATGTAAGGAATATCACAGAGGACCATAGTGGAAAAGAGGGAAAACTGAATGGGAAGAAATCAGAGAGAGAGAAAAACCGTGAGAGTCTCTCAACCTTAGGAAACAAACTGAGGGTTACAGAAAGGAAGGGCTAGGTTATGGGGTAATTTTATGATGGGTATTAAGGAAGGCATGCGATGTGATGAGCACTGGGTATTATATGCAACTAATGAATAGTTGAACACTACATCAAAAGCTAATGATGTGGGGCACCTGGGTGGCTCAGTGGGTTAAAGCCTCTGCCTTTGGCTCAGGTCATGATCCCAGGGTTCTGGGATCGAGCCCTGCATCGGGCTCTCTGCTGAGCGGGGAGCCTGCTTTCCCCCTCTCTCTCTGCCTGCCTCTCTGCCTACTTGTGATCTCTGTCTGTCAAATAAATAAATAAAATCTTAAAAACAAACAAACAAACAAAAAACTAATGATGTAGTATATGTTGGCTAATTGAACATAACAAAAAAATTAAAACCTCTAAGATTGACCTTATTAATATCATATTTATATATTTATAACAAGTGTCCAAAGTGGCTTTTTGTTTGATTTTTCTCTGCTTTAAAAATACTTTTACAATGTCAGAGAAAAACTGCTATGGATGGAGGAAATAGTCAAGGAAGACTTTATTGAAGACGTTTCATTAAAGGAGAGAGTTTGAAATCAGCTCTGCTGGATCAAAAGGAGGGAGAGATTTTAAGAACTTGGGTGAACCAATGAAAAGTACTGGGAGACGTTAGAGAGAAAAAGGCAGTGTGATGAGGTCATCTGTATTCATATTTGTCATATTTATCTTTGTTGCTCTGCAAGTAAAGTTTATTTATTCTCTGGTTGCTTTTATTTATTTTTTGTTTTTGATTTTCAAAGTGTTGCCATTTTTTTCAAAATTTTATTTAAATTCTAGTTAATTAACATATAGTGTAATATTAGTTGCAGGCATAGAATTTAGTGATTCATCAGTTACATATAACATCCAGCGCTCAACGCAAGAAGTGCCCTCCTTAATATGCATCATTCTTTTAGCCCATCAATCACACACTTCCCCTCCATCAACCCTCAGTATGTTCTCTATAGTTAAGAGTCTCTTATGGTTTGCTCCCTTCTCTTTTTTCCCATAACCCTTACGTTAATCAATTTTATTCCTTAGATTCCAAGTATGAATGAAATCATGTGTTTCTTATCTTTCTCTGACTGACTTGTTTTCCTTAACATATTACACTCTAACTCATCCATGTCATTGCAAATAGCAAGATTTCATTCTTTTTGAGAGCTGAGTGATATTACATTGGGTATATATACCACCACATCTTTATCCGTTCATCAGTTGATGGACATTTGTGCTCTTTCCATAGTCTGGCTGCTGTTGATAATGCTATTTATACATTGGAGGGCTTGTATTCCTTCAAATTAGTATTTTTGTGTCCTTTGGGTAAATACCCATTAGTTCAATTGCTGGGTTGTAGGGTAGTTCTGTTTTTAACTTTTTGAGGAACCTCCAAACTGCTTTCCAGAGTGACTATACAAGTTTGCATTCCCACCAGCAATGCAAAAGTATTCTCCTTTCTCCACATCCTTGCCAAAACCAGTTGTTTCCTGTGTTGCTAATTTTATCCATTCTGCCAGGTGTGAGGTGATACCTCATTGTAGTTTTAATTTGTATTTCCCTGATGATGAATGATGTTGAGCATCTTTTCATGTGTCTGTTGGCTATCTGGATGTAGTCTTTGGAAAAATGTGTAATCATGCCTTCTGCCCATTTCTTAACTGGATTATTTGTTTTTTGGGTGCTGAGTTTGATAAGTTCTTACAGATTTTAGATAATAACCCTTTATCACATATGTCATTAGCAAATATCTTCTCCCATTCAAGGTTGCCTTTTAGTTTTGTTGATGGTTTCCTTCACCGTGCAGAAGCTTTTTATCCTGAGGAAGTCCCAATAGTTCATTTTTCTTGTTCCCATTGCCTGCAGAGGCATGTGTAGTAAGAAGTTGCTACAGCCGAGGTCAAGAGGTTTCTGGCTGTGTTGTCCTCTAGGATTTTGATGGGTTCCTCTCTTGCATTTATATGTTTCATCCATTTTGAATTTATATTTGTGCATGGTTAAGAAAGTGGTCCAGTTTCATTGTTCTGCATGTTGCTGTTCAGTTTTCCCCACACCATTTGTTGAAGAGACTATCTTTTTTACAATGGATATTCTTTCTTGCTTTGTCACACATTAGTTGAACATATACTTGAGAGTCGATTTATGGGTTTTCTATTCTGTTCCATTGATCTATGTGTCTGTTTCTGTGCCAGTACCATGCTGTCTTGAGTACTACAGCTTTGTAATATAACTTGAAGTCTGGAATTGTGATGCCTCCAATTTTGCTTTTTACTTTTCAAGATTGTTTTGACTATTCAGGGTTTTTTGTGGTTCCATACAAGTTAGAATTATTAGTTCTAGTTCTGTGAAAAATGCTGAGGATATTTTGATAGGGATTGTATTGCATGTATAGATTGCTTTGGGTGGTATAGACATGTTAACAATATTTGTTCTTCCAATCCACGAGTATGGAATGTTTTTCCATTTCTTTGTTTCATCTTCAATTTCTTTCATAAGTGTTCTATAGTTTTCAGGGTACAGATCTTTTAATCTCTTTGGTTAGGTTTATTCCTAGGTATCATACAGTTTTTTGTGTAGTTGCAAGTGGGATAAACTCCTTGATTTCTCTTTCTACTAGTTCATTATTGCTGTAGAGAAATGAAACATTTCTGTATGTTAATTTTGAATCCTACAACTTTATTGAATTCATATATCAGTTCTAGCATTTTTTTTAAAAAGACTTTGGGCTTTCTACATAGAGTATCATGTTGTCTGTGAAAAGTGAAAGTTTAACTTCTTAAACTTCTTTAACTTCTTCCTAGCTTATTTGGATGCCCTTTATTTCTTTTCATTTTATGATTGCTGAAGTGAGGACTTTTAGTACTATCTTAAATAACAATGGTGAAATATGGTGAATGGTGGATATCCCTGTCCTGTTCTTGAATGTAGAGGAAAAACTCTCAGTTTTTCCCTGTTGAGAATAATATTAGCTGCAGGTCTTTCATACATAGCCCTCATGATGTTGAGGTATGTTCTCTGTATCCCTACTCTGTTGAGGGTTTTCATCAAGAATGGGTGTTGTATTTTGTCAAATGCTTTTTCTGCAACTGTTGAAATGATTATATGGTTCTTATCCTTTCTTTTATTAGTGTAGTGTATCAGGTTGATTGCAAATACTAAACCATTCTTTCAACCAAGGAATAAATTCCACTTGATTGTGGTGAATGATTCTTTTAATGTACTATTGGATTTGATCTGTTAGTAGTTTTTGAAAATAGTTGCATCCATGTTCATCAAAGATATTGGTCTGTTATTTTCCTTTTTAGTGGGGTTTTTGTCTGGTTTTGGAATCAAGGTAATGACAGCTTCATAGAATGAGTTTGGGAATTTTCCTTCCTTTTCTACTTTTTTGGAAAAGTTCGAGAAGAATAGATATTAACTGTCTGGTGGAATTCCCCTAGGAAGCCATCTGGCCCAGGACTTTTATTTGTTGGAGATTTTTAATTATTGATTCAATGTCTTTGCTGGTTATGGGTCTGTTCAAATTTTCTATTTCTTCCTGTTTTGGTTTTGGTAGTTTATGTTTCTAGGAATTTATCTATTTCTTCCAGATTTCCCAACATATTGGCATATATTTTTTCATAATATTCTCTTATAACTGTTTGTATTTCTGTGGTATTGGCTGTGATCTCTCCTCTCTCATTCATTATTTTATTTATTTGGGTTCTTTCTCTTTTCTTTTTCATAAGTCTGACTAGAGGTTTATGAATTTTATTAATTCTTTCAAAGCACCATCTCTTAGTTCTTTTGATCTCTTCAACTGTTTGTTTGTTATTATATGATTTATTTCTCTTAAATCTTTATTATTTTCCTTCTTCTGCTTGCTTTAGGCTTTATTTGCTGTTCCTCTTCTAGCTCCTTTAGGTGTAGGGTTAGGTTGTATATTTGAAACCTTTCTTACTTCCTGAAGTAAGCCTGCAATGCTCTGTACTTTCCTCTTCCAACCATGTTTGCTATGTCCCAAAGGTTCTGGATTGATATGTTTTCACTTTCATTTGCTTCATGTATTTTTTAAAAATTGTTTTCTTTAATTTCTTGGTTGAGTCATCCATTCATTAGTAGGATGTTCTTTAACCTTCATGTATTTGTGGTCTTTCCAAATGTTTTCTTGTTGAGTTCAAGTTCATAGTCTTGTGATCTGAAAATATGCATGGTATGATCTTAATCTTTTTGTGCTGACTGAGGCCTGATTTGTGACCCAGTATGTGATCTGTTTTGAAGAATGTACCACATGCACTTGAGAAGAATGTGTGTTCTGCTGCTTTAGGATGAAATATATCTGTTAAGTCTGTCTGGTCCAGTGTGTCATTCAAAGCCATTGTTTCCTTGTTGATTTTCTGTTTGGATGATCTGTCCATTGCTATAAGTGGGTTGTTAACGTCCCCTACTATTATTGTATTATTGTCAATGAGTTCCTTTATGTTTGCTATGAATTCTTTTGCATATTTGGTTGCTTCCAAGTTGGTGGCATATATATTCACAATTGTTAAATATTCTTGTTGGGTAGACCCCTTTATTGTAATGCAGTGCCCTTCTTCATCTCTTATTACAGTCTTTGGTTTAAAATCTAGTTTGTCTGAAATAAGTATGGGTACCCCATATTTCTTTTGATGTTAGTTAGCATGATAAATAGTTCTCCCTCCCCTCACTTCCAATCTACAGGTGCGTTTGGATCTAAAATGGGTCTCTTGTAGAGAGCATATAGTGTGTCTCATTTTTTTATCCATTCCAATACCCTATGTCTTTTCATTGGAGCATTTAGTCCATTTACATTCTTTTTTTTTTTTTTAAAGATTTTATTTATTTGAGAGAGAGAGAGAGAGAGCATGAAAGGGGTGAGGGGCAGAGGGAGAAGCTGGCTCCCTGATGAGCAGAGGGTCCAATGTGGGACTCGATCCCGGGACTCCAGGATCATGACCTGAGCCGAAGGCAGTCACTTAACCAACTGAGCCACCCAGGTGCCCCTAGTCCATTTACATTCTGAGTGATTACTTATAGATATGAACTTAATTCCATTGTGTTACCTGTAAAGTTGTTGTTTCTGAAGATTTTCTCTGTTTCCCCGCCCACCCCCCCTAGGCTTTGTTGCTTTCTTTTGGTCTGACTTTCCCACTGAAAGAGTCCTCTTTAATATTTCTTGCAGGGCTGGTGTATGGTCACAACTCCTTTAGTTTTGTTTGCTTGTTTGTTTTTTTTTGTTTGTTTGTTTTTTGTCTTGAAACTGGTTATCACTCCTATTCTGAGTGGCAGCCTTGCTGGATAAAGTATTCTTAGCTGCATATTTTTCCCCTTTAGCACATATCATGTGAACATATGCCACTTTGTTTCTGGCCTGCCTTTGAACATATCATGCCACTTTTTTTCTGGCCTGGCTGGTTTCTGTGGAGAGATCTGCTTGCTGCTAGCCTGATTGTCTTTCCTCGTAGGTTAGAGATTTCTTTTCCCTTGCTGTTTTCAGAATTCTTTCCTTATCTCCATATTTTGCAAAATTTACTATATACCTTGGTGCTGGCTAGCTTTTGTCAATTTTGATGGGAGTTCTCTGTGCCTCCTGGATTTGGATGTCTGTTTCTTTCCCCAAATTAGGGAAGTTTTCAGCTCTAATTTCTTTAAATAAACCTTATGCCCCCTTTTCATTTTTCTTCTTCTTTTTCTTCTTTATCATTGCTGCCTTTTCTTCTTCTTCTTCTTCTTCTTCTTCTTCTTCTTCTTCTTCATCTTCCTCTCTTTCTTCTCCTCTTCCTCCTCCTCCTCCCCCTCCTTCCTTCTCCACCCACTCCTCCTCCTTCTTCTTCTTCTCAGACAACTGTGGTATGAATGTTATTATGCTATAGAGTAACTGAGTTTCCTAAGTCTATATTGGTGATCCAATATTTTTCTTTCCCTCTTCCTTTCAGCTTTTTTACATAATTGTATCTCTTGTATCACTTATTTGTTCCTGTGTTTCTTCCACCCTTGTGGTCATTCCATCAGTTGGTTTTGCGTCTTAGTTATAGCATTTTTTATTTTGGTCTGAGTAGTTTCGGGCCTTTTATTTCTATGGTAAGGGTTTCTCTGTTTTTTTCTATACTTTAGTATCCATACAATTGTTTTAATTTCTGATCCAAGCCTAGCACTTATATCTATTTTGATTAGCTCCCTGGTTGTGAACTCTTCTTGTTCTTTCTTTTTGGGATTAATTCCTCCATCTTTGTATTTTGTCTAGGTATCTATTTTTGTGTATTAGGAAAGCCTGTGTCTGGTCTTATTTCTATTATAGCTAAAGCTTTGCAGCACTGTATGATCAGTAAACATGGTTCATGCAGGGGGTTTGTGCTGGTCTTTTGGGGCCAGGGACTGCTGCTGTTCTGGCTTTCCATCACACTTGACCTATTTAACAAGACACCTATAGGGGCACCTGGGTGGTTAAGTTGGTTAAGCATCTGCCTTTGGTTCAGGTCATGTTCTCAGGGTCCTGGGATCGAGCCTCACATTAGGCTCCCTGCTCAATAGGGAGTCTGCTTCTCTCTCTCCCTCTGCCTCTCCACCCCTCTCATGCTCTCTCTCACTCGCCCTCTCTCTCAAATAAATAAATAAATAAATAAATAAAGAGGCACCTACAAAGTCCAAGGGGGTGTGGCTTGGTATAAGTGATTCAAGCCTCTACTGTGGGTGCCATGCCACTCACTGAAGTCCATCTGTTCTGGTGGAAGGGATGAAAAGTGTTGGCCCTCTCCATTTTCAAGAAAGGGAGTTCATGGCTTTTGCAGATCCCTGCCTTCACTCTGTCTGTGTCAGCACAGTGTGCGCACCCAGTGGCAGTGTAGTGCTCCTGTGTTTTATTTCATGTGAGTGGCTGGGTTTCAAATCTCCAAAATTTAGGGAGCTGGCACAGTGTGGACCCTCCCTCATTAGGGAGGGTCTTGCTGAGCTGTGACTGAAACCAGTTTGTCCCAAAAAAGCAGTCACACAATGACACAGCAGTTTGGATTTTATGGTACAGTGTTGCAAAAAGCTCTGGCTGCTTTTAAGATTACTTATTTTTGGCTGTTATGCCAGCTACTCCATCCATGCTTCTTTTGCTTGGGTTTTAGTGCATTTTCTTTTGGATCTATAGGGTTAGAGAGTCTATTTGGGGGAAAAAAAAGCCATTTAGCTTAAAGTTGTCTCATAGCTCACTGATACTCTGTTCTTTTTTATATTGTTATTCTTTTATATTTTGTTTTATTTCTTTCTGTATTTTATTTTATATTTTTTATATAATCTGGCTTTCCAGATTATATAAAAATTTATATATTTTATATAATCTTATTGCTATTTCTTCGTGTTCACCAAACTGAGACCTTTCCTTTTGGCTTTCTGTTATTAATTTAGAGTTTGATTACATTATCAGCAGATTAACCATACTGTATATGATTCCATTTCTTAGAAATTTCAAAGTTTGTTTTATGAATCAGGGTAAGTCCTGATTCATAAAACAAACTTTGAAATTTTACGTATGTTCCATGGGCACTTGAAAAAATGTATATTCTGCTGTTGTTGGGTAGAATGCTCTATAAATATCAGTTCCTACCATTTGATGATTTTGATGAGTTATTATATACCTTGCCAATTTCTACCTGGTTGTTCTGGCAGTTTCTGACAGATGGGTGCTGAAATCTGCACATATAACTGTGGACTTCTACTGTAAGATCTATCAGTTCTGTTTCACATATTATCTTTTTGGTGCACACAATTTGAGTTTGCTTTTTCTTTTTAGATAGTGACCTATTTATTGTGATTCATTTTCTATTCTTTCTCTAGGACTATTTTTTTGTTGTTCTGCATTCTACTTTATGTGGTATTCATATATCCACACCCTTGTTCATTTTGATTATTTTACACAATATACATTACCATTCTTTTAATTTCAATCTGTTTATGTCATTAGATATGAAATTAATTTATTATGGACATTATATTATTGGGTCATTTTTTTAAATTGATTCTACCAAATCCCTGTCTTTTTTTTTTTTTTCAAGTTTTAAATTTAAATTCCAGTTAGTTAACCTAGAGTATAATCTTAGTTTCAGGTGTAGAATTTAGTGATTCATCACTTACAACACCGAGTGCTCATCTCGACAAGTTCCCTCCATAATACTCATCACTCATATAATCCATCCTCCCACTCACCTCCCCTCCACTGACTCTGTCTTTAAATTGGTCCTCATATATCAGTGTAGATGATGGCTTGTGAATGAGATATTTTGAAATCCATTTTTTTTTAATTGGAGGTTTTGTTGTGTTATGTTTTCTAGTCTATTTTCTATAAACTTAATAACTTCAGTACCAATTTCCCAGAATAGACTTTAGTTCTGTATGTTTAGTTCTTATATATAAAAATTTTGAGCTTAAAGAAGTATATATTTATCTTGAGTACCTTAAATAAAAAGGTATTTTATCTACCTTTCAGTGTTTCATGCAGGAATGGAGTACTACCAATCTCTTTGTCATTTTACCTAGATTAAATCTACCACAATAACCACAATTTAATTTGGAAGAAGAACGACAGTCTTTCCATCAGAATTTAATCGAAAATATTTTATATACTGTTTTCCCTTTCTTTTAGCTCATTTTTGTCATCAGCATCATCATCAGCATCACCATCAATGGGTCTAATTTCTCTTAATGTTAAAAATTAACAAATTGAGACAAAACTTATTTTGAGTCCACTTGCCCTCTCAATAACATCACTCTCTCCTAGTACCTTAAGAGCCAAAAATTGTGTGTGTGTGTGTAACATTTACATATACTCTATATTGTGCCTCACCTTGTACTAGGTATTACTTTGTCTTTGTTAAAATACTCTCATTTCTTAACTTCTGAATCATTAATAAGTCTGAGTCACCAATAAACCCACCTTGGTAGACACCTCTTCTCAATATCCTTCTGAAGTACCTCCTTTTCTACCTGACCTGCATTTTTTTTTTCCTGGTGTAAAATGCATTTTGTTCTGTTATTATACTTTCTCCCTGAATTAGGAAAATTCAGATTTCATTTTCAAATATTAAATTTTCTTTATCAATTCCTAAATATAAGCCCTTATTTGCAAATTATATCCAAATAGGAACTCTGTTTCTTCCCTGAATTTGCATCTTCCAAATTACTAACCAATCTCTATCACATAAAATGGTCAGGTCACACTTGCAGATTTTAAATTCTTTTTAATTAAGAAATAAAAAAAATCATCTTGATTACTACTTTTACTCACTCTCCTCTTACATTAGACACAGCAGTAATACATATTGATTATTCATCTAAAATATGTGGATAATACAACATCTTTTCATATGTTTATCTCCATCCCCTTAGTTCTGGCAATTATATTACTGGAATCTTAAAGATAACATCTTCCCTGATATCTCTGCTTTTCTGTTACTCTACCTCCATAAGTATTCTTTCTGCAACATCAAAAGTTCCCTTGAAATGGCATTGGCTTCTGAAAATACTTGATAGTTTTATTGTTCTTAGGAAGATAAATCTATACTCATTCTTAATTGTCAATATATGCATCAGATATTGAAGGTGAGCAAAATGAGTGAAGATGGTCAAAAGTACAAACTTCAAGTTATATATAAGTCTGGGGATATAATATACATACAGCATGGTGACTGTTATTTAAAATAATGTATTGTATATTTGAAAGTTGCCAGAAGAGTAGGTCTTCAAAGTTTTCCCCAAGAAAAAAATCTAATTATGGATGTTGGCTAGACGTTGTGGTGATATATATATAATTATTTCATATATATACCGTGTGTATATATATGAAATAATTATGTTCTGCATCTGAAACTAGTATGTTATATTTTAATTCTATCTCAGTAAGAACCCCCAAAGCCACTGCTATGCAATATTATAAGACTACTGAGTTCTTACTTTGAAAAATTTGTAATGATGATGGCAAAATCTCAAGGTATACTTACCACATAAAATCTCAATTATATAGCCAACGGTCACAATTTGCAGGGTATTGTATCAATGTGGAACTAAAGATCAAGCTGAAAAAAGAAAAAAAAAAGATTTAATAAGAATTAATACATTTACGGGGTGGCTGGGTGGCTCAGCGGGTTAAGCCTCTGCCTTCAGCTCAGGTGATGATCTTAGGGTCCTGGGATCAAACCCCACATCAGGCTCTCTGCTCAGTGGGGAGCCTGCTTCCCCCTCTCTCTGCAAGCCTCTCTGCCTACTTGTGATCTCTGTGTGTCAAATAATAAATAAAATCTTTAAAAAATAAAAATAAAATAAAATTATATGATCTAAAGTCCATTTTGTCTACTCCATAGCATTAGCACTTAGAACCTTAAAAAAAAATGAACTTATAATTAAACAGAATTTTACTATCATTCCTTAGCATGAAGTGAAAGAAAATTATAAAACTAGTCATGGGTTAGTGTTAATTTTCTTAATAAATTACATAGGTTAACACAAACGTGCATTCAAACATGGATACTCATGATGTACTCAAATAAATTAAAGGTCTTATAATCATGAGCCCATACATATATACACATGTTTCTTAACTTATGAAAACAGAGATGTTTCTTTGTTTTTGTTCTGTTTTGTTCTTTCTTACTATTATTATACTTGCTACTAATCATTTAGAGCTAAAGTTCCAAGTTCTATGTGCATGTTTTCATTCCAAAAAGAATGATCAGGCAAAGGCCCACTTTACATAAGTTAAATTAAGGATTAAAGTGGTTAACTTCCTTCCCCAAAGGCACATTGCTAAAAATTGATATACCTAAATTAAAACACGTGCCTGTTACCTATTTTCAAGTCAGTACAATTTTATTGATATCATATGTGTCCAAGTTTGACCCTGCCAACCCTTCTATGTATATGATTAATATACAAAATATAAATTTTTATGATTTTTGAATATTTGTCCATTTTATCAACTTACCTAATATATTTTTGGACACTATATGTTTTATTATTATAAAGGTGAAACAAAATACTATTTAATAAATATTTGAAATTTTAAATACTCAAAACAATGTGAATGTGTTTAGTATATTTTAATATATGAATATTATATAGAAAAACATGCTAAATTTATCTGGACCTCAACTATACTATGCAAAACTAAAACATAAATTATTTTTACTTCATAGCAAGCCATTATGAACTATCTACAAAGATATGAATTGAATTATCATTTAAGAAAATTTACATATTTGAGAAGCATATTGAATGCATGACAGTTGTCTTTCCTCAGTCAGATCTATATATTTAGTAGATACAAATGATCTAATTTAATTTATGATTCATAAAAAGTACTCAAGTCATGCTAGAGTAATTTCCCCCCCTCTGGGGCATTGTATTTTATACCAAATATTTGTCACAAAACATGATAACCCATAAATGCCTTTGGTATTTATCTTGTATCTTAACATCATTTACAAAAGTGTTACTATGGTTCTCTATAGAGTGTTTATAAAGTGAGATCCATACTTAACATACATAATTCCATTATAAATAGGGATAGCTAGCTAGATAGATTATAGATAAATGATAAATAGATAGATACATAGATACGTAGATACATAAATATAGACGTGATTGGGTAGCATGGAGAAGTTATATATAAATGTATATAAACTGTAGATAAAGATTTAAATCTCATGCATGGGCCATCCTGATCTATATTTTCATGGTAATTAATAGGATGTTAGTAGTTCTTGAAAGTCTGTGATGACATATAGTTTTAATGTTTTTTCCAGTATTTGAACATATAAAATATTATAATAAAATAATGAATTATATTTACCTTTTACATATTACATTGTTTATATCAAACAATTTTGAAATAGTCTTTAAAGAAAATGAATTAAGACTTACATAAAATTAAATTGAACCAGTGTTTTACACCATACACAAAAATAAATTTGAAATGGATTAAATACCTAAATATGAGGACTGAAACCATAAAAATTGTAAAGGAGAAAAGAGGTAGTAATTTATTTGATGTAGGCAAATAGCAACTTCTTTCTAGACATGTCTCCTGAGACAAGGGAAACAAAAGCAAAAATTATTGGTGCTCATCAAAATAAAAGGCTTCTGCACAATGAAACAAAATTATGAAACAACAAAATTAGAAGACAACTTTCAGAACTGGAGAAGATATTTGCAAGTGACATATCTGGAAAGGATTACTACCCAAAATTTATAAGGAGCTTATAAAACTCAACACTTAAAAAACAAATAATCCAGTTAAGAAATGGGCAGAAGACATGAATAGACATTTTTTCAAGGAAGATATATAAATGACTAATAGACACATGAAAAGATGCTCAACATGATTCATCATCAGGGAAATACAAATTAAAACTACAATAAGATATCACCTCATACCTGTCAGAATGGCTAAAATTAACAATGCATGAAACAACAGGTGTTGGTGAGGCTGCTGAGAATGGAGAACCCTCTCGCACTATTGGTGGAAGTACAATCTGGTGCAGCCACTCTGGAAACAGTGTGGAGTTTCCTCAAAAAGTTAAGGACAGAACTACCTTACAACCCAGCAACTGAACAAACTGGTATCTACCCAAATGATACAAAAATACTAATTTGAAGGGATACAAGCACTCCAGTGTTTAAACAGCATTATCAACAATAGCCAAACTATGGAAAGAGCATAAATGTTCATCAACTCATGAATGGATAAAAAGGTGGTGTGTACATACACACACACACACACACACACACACAAGAATACTACTTAGTCACAAAAAGGAATGAAAACTTGCCATTTGCAGTGACATGGGTAGAGCTAGAGATTATTTCACTTTGTGAAATAGGTCAGAGAAAGAAAAATACATTATGATTTCATTTATGTTTGGAATTTAAGAAGTAAAATAAACTATCAGGGGGAAAAAAGGAGAGAGAGGCAAACCAAGAAACAGATTCTTTTTTTTTTTTCAAAGATTTTACTTATTTATTTGACAGACAGAGATCACAAGCAGGCAGAGAGGCCGGGAGAGAAGCAGGCTCCCCGCTGAGCAGAGAGCCGGATGCGGGGCTCGATCCCAGGACCCTGGGACCATGACCTGAGCCGAAGGCAGAGGCCCCAACCCACTGAGCCACCCAGGTGCCCCAAGAAACAGATTCTTAACTATAGAGAACAAACTGATGGTTACCAGAGGGGAGGTAGGTGTGGGGATTGTTTCAATAAGGTGATGGGGTAAGGAGTGCACTTGTTGTGATGAGCACAGGGTATTGTATGTTAGTGTTGAATCACTAAATTCTACACCTGAAACTAATATTACACTGTATATTAACTAACTGGAATTAAAATAAACCTACCCCCACACAAAAAAAGCAAACATTTTCAAGTAGTACTATAAGATAATGAACTAGTCAAGCCAAAAAAAATCCTTCAAAATTATATTATTTCTTTTCCTAACATCATCAGAAATATTTCATTTAACTAAAATTATTATTTGGACATTTCCTAATTGTACATTCTGAAATTATAATTTTCATATTCATATACATGTATTTCATGATGTAAAACTTCAGAATGGGAGTACATTTCTATTTTTGTTTCTCAGCGACTGAGTCATCTGTGTGTCTTTAAATGAATACAAGCTATTTTCTATTTTCTTCAATTATTGCTTGCTACTACTTAACCAATTAGAAAACAGTGAATCCAGGTGGTAATCAACTCAATAGGAAATTACTTTCACAGTATAATTTCACTAGATGTTATGCGGTAATTACCACTGTAACATCAGCATTAATGGCAGGGATAATTTACTTTTTCTGTTGGCCCTAGATGAGGATGACCCCTTATAATACTTTCTTGTGCATGAAGGAGGCTATTTTCATGATTTGACATTTATGCCAAATATAAGAAGTAAGCAGTTTAAAGTAGAAAGCAATTTAATTTCTACAAAATCACTGAAACTGGAATTACACTGTATTAAAGTCATTGATTGATAAATATAGCTTGGAAAGTACATGTTTTTTGAACAGAAATTTAACCTTCAATTTACAAAGCACAGAATTATAAATATACATTTTGATCTCAAATAGAGGGGACTAGAGTTATAGATAGGCTATAGGTGAGTTTATTCTTATCACTGTTAATTATACCAACCATTTGCTGCTTATAAGAAAGAAGCAATGTACCAAAATATCCTTACTAAATCTGTTATGTGACTCCAAGCCAATTTTTGAAGGAATTTTTTTAAAGATTTATTTTTTTTGAGAGAGAGAGAGACCGAGCAATGGGGAGGGACAGAGTAAGAGAGAAAATCTCTTCTGATCCTTCTGGATCATATATTCCACCATTTCTGTTATATCTCTATACTTTTGGGGCTGATTAAATGATTTCTTTCTATTGCTGCTATCCTCTTTTCAGCTTGTGTCTTAATTTCCTTCCTTAGAGTTGCTAAGATGACTTCTTCCCTGTTTCACTAGTTTTTTCACCCATATTCATCTCCTCTTAGCTGATGTTTGTCCCATGTTGCTTAAGTCTTGTCTGGCTCTCTGTTTTCTATTTTTCCCAGTATCATTAACATTGTCTGTATAATCATATAAATCTATGCCAGGCTTCCCAAATGTTGATAATATTGACATTTTGGGTTTAATTCTTTCTGGGGTGCATAAAAGTGGGAATGAAATATTGTCTTATGCATTATATGGTATTTAGCAGCATTCTGTCTTTACACATTGGAAGACATTAGGACCTCCAAACCAATAGGACAAGCAACAAATGTCTTCAGATATTACTAAGTGTTTCAGGGGTGGTGGTGGGGAGTCACCTCTAGTTGAGAACCTTGATTTATATGATGTTTGTATATTGAAGCTCTTCTAGATTCTCACCGTGTTAGCTCTATATAAAGCTTTTTTACTATTAGAATGCTTTTGTTTAAAAAAATAATTCTTAAAATTCTGGTCCCACTTTATATATCTTTAAATTGTAGTACCCACCTAAAATACCATAGTTAAAAGTTAATTTAAAATAAATAGGTAATAGGTAGAAGTCATGTGCCAAAACATTTCAGGCATTTCTGTAAGATTTACCATGTCTTAACCATCATTCCAGTCCAGAAGTCACAGAGAAAAATAGCACAATTAAACTAGAAGTATCTAATGAAATAGAGCTACTGAATGGTACTGAATACAATTTCATACAAAAAAATTAATTAAATGACTAAGTGACTTAGAAGATAAAAATGAGTTTTTGTCTTCCATTTCTATCAGTTCAGTGGATTAGGTTCACTAAATGACCTCTCATATCATGACAAATACAATGTATGATACAGCATTGTAAAACATCCTTTAAAATTTGGTGGTGATTTTGCATAAAAGTAAGGAAGTCACAGATATCAAAAATAAATTGAAACCATGAATCATTGGCAAGAGGAGAGCACCAACACCAATTTTTGCCTTGAGGATTTCTGTTCAGTGCTTGGGAACTGGAGTTGCTTTTAACAATTGCACTAGCATCCTGTTCATGTGATAAAGCTATGGCCTGATCATGGGGCTAGGATGGGATGGGATAGGAGATTACCACATAAAACTGAGAATCTAATATCTACAAACAACCTAATGAGGATAAGAAATAAACTCTGATACATGCTGGTTTCAACTTTAGAACTGTTGTGAAAGGAAACAAGATATATTAATCACACAAGTAACAATTCTCCATGTACAAAGTTCAGAAGACTAATGTCTCCTCTCATTCCATTTATTGCCAGTTTCAGTTTCTAATGCTTTAGACAAAAAGTTTTTCTATCAGGCCAGCATTATAGCAGTCTTGCTAATACTTCTCCTTGACACCACAGAAAAGGCAATGCTGTGGTGATCCCTTTGACACTTAGTAATGGAAACATAACATGGTTAACCCTAATTTGGCTCCACAGGTAAAATAACCCACACTAAGATACATTTAAGAATACAGAAATTAGTAATGTGGCAGGATACAAAATCAATGCACAGAAATCAGTTGCTTTCTTTTTTTTTGTTTTTAAGATTTTATTTATTTGACAGAGAGAGACACAGTGAAAGAAGGAACACAAGCAGGGGAGTGGGAGATGGAGAAGTAGGATCGCTGCTGAGCGGGGAGTCTGATGTGGGCCTTGATCGCAGGACCCTGGGATCATGACCTGAGCTGAAGGCAGATGCTTAACGACTGAGCCACCAGGCAGCCCAAAATCAATTGCTTTCTTACATACTAACAATGAAACTGTAGGAAGGGAAATTAGAGAATCGGTTCCATTTACAATAGCACAAAAAACCATAAGATACCCTGGAATAAACCTAACCAAAGAGGTAAAGGATCTGTGTTTGAGGGACTATGGAACACTCATGAAAGAAATTGAAAAAGACATGAAAAGATGGAAGACTATTCCATACTCATAGATCTGAAGAATAAATGTTGTTATAATGTCTATGCTGCCCAGAACAATCTACATTTCCAATGCCATTCCAACCAAAATACCATTGGCATTTTTCAAAGTGCTGGAACAAAGAATCCTAAAATTTTTTTGGACCCAGAAAAGACCCTGAATCACCAAGGACATGTTGCAAAGGTAAAACAAAGCTGGAGGTTTCATGTTGCCTGATTTCAAGCTTTATTATAAAGTTGTGTTCACCAAGACAGCATGGCACTGGCATAAAAACAGACACATGGACCAATGGAACAGAGTAGAGAGCCCAGATATGGACCCTCAATTCTATGGTCAAATAATCTTTGACAAAGCAGGAAAAATATCCAGTGGAAAGAAGAGTCTCTTCAATAAATGGTGCTGGGAAAATTGGACAGCTATGTATAGAAGAAAGAAATCGACCATTCTCTTACACCATACACAAAGATAAACTCAAAATGGATGAAAGACCTCAATGTGAGATAGGAATCCATCAAAATCCTAGAGGAGAACAAAGGTAGTAACTTCTTAGACATCAGCCACAGCAACTTCTTCCAAGACATGTCTCCAAATTCAAGGGAAACAAAGGCAAAAATGAACTTTTGGGACTTCATCAAGATAAAAAGCTTCTGCACAGCAAGGGAAACAGTCAAGAAAACAAAGAGAAAACCCACGGAATGGGAGAAGATATTTGCAAATGACACTACAGACGAAGGGCTGATATGCAAGATCTATAAAGAACTTCGCAAACTAACACCCCAAAAAACAGATAATCAAGTCAAAAAACAGGCAGAAGACATGAACAGACATTTCTCCAATGAAAACATGCAAATGGCTAAGAGACACATGAAAAAATATTCATCATCATTAGCCATCAGGAAAATTCAAATCCGAACCACATTGAGATACCACTTTACACCAGTTAGAATGGCAAACATTAACAAGGCAGGAAACAGCAAATGTTGGGGAGGATGTGGAGAAAGGGGAAAACTCTTACACTGTTGATGGGGATACAAGTCGGTGCAGTCACTTTGGAAAATAATGTGCAGATTTCTCAGAAAATTAAAAATAGAGCTACTCTATGACCCTGAAAATTCCACTACTGGGTATTTATCCCAAAGATGCAGATGTAGTGAAAAGAAAGGCCATATGTTCAGAGTAGCAATGTCAAAACTGTGGAAAGAGCCAAGATATCCTTCAACAAATGAATGGTTAAAGATGATATGGTCCATATATACAATGGAATATTAGTCAGCCATCAGAAAGAATGAATACTCAACTTTTGTATCAACATGGATAGGACTGGAGGAGATTATGCTGAGTGAAATAAGTCAAGCAGGAAAAGTCAATTATGATATGGTTTCACTTACTTATGGAACACAAGGAATAACATGGAGGATGTTAGAAGGAAATGAAAACTGAAGGGGAGGAAATTTGAGGGGGAGATGAACCATCAGAGACTGTGGACTTTGGGAAACAACCTGATAATTTTAGAGGGGAGGGGGATGGAGGGATGGGTGAGCCTGGAAAAGGTTATTAAGGAGGCCACATATTGCATGGAGTATTATATGTAAACAATGAATCTTGAAACTACATCAAAAACTAATGATGTATTGTATGGTAACTAACATAACGTGATAAAAATTTTAAAAATAAATAAATAAACGAACACAAACTCAATTTTAATATCAGTATTGTATATTTATCTACCTTTTTCCTTTAGTACATGTGAGTGTAAATCTCTGCATGTGTCTATTGGATTAGGAGAAAATAAATGTTCACAGGAATTACAACCTGTTGAGCTGTGGATTTTATCTTCTCCAACCCTTAAGTCCGTTAAAGCCTTCCCAGTGATGCTCCCATCTTATTTCTCTGTCATATTTACTGTGAAACCTGTGTTTAAATGATAGCTACAGCTTGGAGGTTCGTAGGTTGCCTATTTATTTATTTATTATTTGTTAACACTGTCCTTGTTGGTGCATTCACTGGGCCTAGCCAAACAGGGCTGCGGGGATTCACATTTAATTGTGATTGTGTAAACACATTTGTCTTTTTTTGCACTTGATGTTGCTGGACAGAGTCTAAGTATGAGCAGAGAATGACTTAAAAAAAAAAGGTGAACTTATAGCTATTGAAAAGGTATACCCATATTTTGTGGATATAGAGGGAGAACAACAACCAGACAACCAGGGGGAGGAGACCACTTTAGGCCCAGGGAAATATGGGGGAGGGAGTGGTTTAACAATCTTTATTTGTCAAGCCTTACAAACTTCTGGCTATAATTGAGTACATTTGGGGACCTAATATATAACATGTTGACTGTAATTAACAATACTTCAGGGATGCCTGGGTGGCTCAGTCAGTTAAGCGGCTGCCTTCAGCTCAGGTCTAATCCCAGGGTCCTGGGATGGAGTCCCGCATTGGGCTCCTTGCTCGGCAGGGAGCCTGCTTCTCTCTCTGCTTCTGCCTGCCACTCTGCCTGCTTGTGCTCTCTCTCTCTGACAAATTAACAATACTGTATACTATACCTGAAAGTTATTAAGAGAGCAGATCTTAAATGTTATCATCACAAGTGGAAAAAAAAAGTTAATTTGGGAGGGGTTGGAGGTGTTAACTACTTCACTGTAGTACTCAGTTTGCAAAATATAAAATATAAATAAATATAAAAATATAAAATATAAAATATAAATAAATATAAAAAATATAAAAAATATAAAATACAACTTAAGTTGTATAAAATACAACTTAAACTCACATATGTTATATTTCAATAACATTTCTATAAAGCTGGGAAAAAACAATAACAACAAAATCTTTGTCTTCTAGAATTGACCTTGGAGTGTTCTTCCAAAAAGGAAACACTCCAGTATGGTTATCCCAATCTTCCTAAAGTGTTGCTTGTAACTGACTGCCAAGTCTAGCATTTTGACCATAAAATAGCAAGAGGTAACTCCAGCTCTTGCCTCCTGATGCCGCTGTTCCCACGAATATCATCCTTTATTCTAAAGGGCAAATGAATGCATCCAGGCTGGTGGTGTGGACAAATAGGACATATTGGACTGAGTGTCCTCATATCGGCCTTTTTAAGACAAGAAAAGAACCAAATAATTAGAACCAAGCCAAGAAATAGTGAATTTAACTATACTACCACCACTTATACCTTTTTGGGAATTAAAAGAATTTATGAAATTCATAAAAATATTTCTTTATAGTTATCATTTCTTAAAATGTGATTTTATACCTTGTGGCAAGTTTTAAAACACTAAAAGCTCTCAAATATTTTTTAGATTAATTTTCTGGTGTGAAGTATAGAGAAAATCACATTTATACATGAGATTATATTTTCTTGCATCTTCCTACCCCCTTTCCTTTTGAGCTATCTGTTGGTTATAAAATTATTTATACAATATTATCACAATATCAGTGTTTAAAAGTGTGCAACATTTTTATTTTGCTTAGTAGCCATTATTTTAATAGTTGATAAATTATAATTACACGTTTAAGTGGGTTAAGCATTCACTACCTATATTTTATTTTTATTTTTTATTGATTCACAAATTTGTTGATTATATTACCAAGTTTTCTCTTTCAAGAATGTCTCATAATTTATATATTCCTAGGTATTATTGGCCATAGAATCAATCTGTCATTAATCAGGAATTAATGGCTTTTCAAAAACATGTGATGATGGTGTTACTTCACTGATGGGATTGCTCCTTAAAGCATGGGCACATTTATGGATACAGCAAATGAGATGGAGAAGCCAGAAATCCATTGGCAGGACATTAAGGAAGGGGAGAGGAGGCTTAAGAGATAGGTAGGAATGTTAGAATAAATTTGTTATGTAAAACCAGAAAACCAGCCATCTGCCTATGTTTCCCAACAGAACCCAAAGAGCACTTCCTTTATTAATCAATAAAGAATGTCATGATAAAGAGAAATTAGCATGCTTAAGAGGCTCAACAGTGACTATTACATATAGCATGGAAGCATTAATAGTTACAAAGAAATATACTAATCTCTTTTATATTCTTTCATTACTTAGTAAACATTTCATTAAGCAAACTTTGTACTAAGCATAGTTCTTGGGGTAGGTGATACAAAAAAAAAAAAGATAAGGCACCCACTGTATTATAAAGAAAATCAATGTATTTGTTAAAAGAGACATAACTATTTTCTCGTCAACTTTCTGGTAGGTTGCCATAATAATGCTCAATAAATACGAACAGTGAACTCATAAACAGTATGATTTATAGTTAAACTCATAAAGTAATTATAACTGTGCTTATAAAACCCAATGAGCCTCCAAATAACCTATACTTTTATGTCAGTATTCAAATTCCAATTATTATTAAGGTATCAGAAGTGTAGGGAAAAATATAGACTTTTTTTAACCCCTAATTATTGATTGAAAACCTAATGTTTCCTGGCTGTAGAACCCCACAAATCTCAAGCTATAATGTTCCTTAACTTATTCTGTAGAAGTGATGTTACAGATAAGTGAAGCAGCGGATACACAATAGAGGATTGGAGGGAGATCATCATACCTGCACTCCTGCATATACACCTGGCATAATGGTGGATGCTGTAAGAACTAATAACTTAATGGGGCGCCTGGGTGGCTCAGTGGGTTAAAGCCTCTGCCTTCGGCTCAGGTCATGATCCCAGGGTCCTGGGATCGAGCCCCGCATCGGATTCTCTGTTCAGCGGGGAGCCTGCTTCCCTCTCTCTCTGCCTGCCTCTCTGCCTGCTTGTGATCTCTGTCTGTCAAATAAATAAATAAAATCTTTAAAAAAAATAAAAAAATAAAAAAAGAACTAATAACTTAATATATAACTATTCAGTTGGAAATCATGTTGATAATATTTCATAAGAAGGATTTAAAAACTCCCTTTTAGTATGGGTAATTGAATATATCTTGCTGTTTTTGATAACTACTCATACTTCAATTTTCAGGATGCCATTCTTTTATTTCTTTCAACACCCAAAAGTGATATTGCTTTTATGTATATGCTACTGTGCTTCTTTGGAAAGAATATTATTTGTACTCTCTAACACAAAGTAGCATGACTTTCTTATGGTGAAAATCTTTTAGGATATTTGAAATTTAGCATTCTCTATATATGATTAAATCTAATGAATTCATATAATAACTTCACTATGTAACGGAATTCCTGAATTAATAGCTTGATGTTTATATGATAAATTGTTTTCCTTTTTTAAGTATATATATATATATATATTTAATTTTTAAATTTTAAATATTTCCAAACTGGCTAAAATCTATTCTTAGGCAGAGATAGAGATAAAAAAGAGAGTTTGAGTAGGAAAGTTTGATTCTTCACTCCATTTAGGTACTAGTTACATACTCTTGAATTCAATGGTATTAACTGAAATATGGATATGATAATAGTACCTAACTCAGTAGTTGTGATAATTACATAAAATGTGTATATAATGTTATAATCATAGCATTAATGGCAGAAATGGTTGCAGTGTGTATGGCATTTGTCAAGAATATAAAAAAGAAACATGTTCCATTTGGAGAAGGTGGTAATAGGGAATCCAGAGAAAATGAAAAAGAGATCTCCAAATGTGAGTGAAATTTTTGCAAAATATTTTTATTAATAAACTTTTTAAAATTTTGGAAATAACTATATTTATATTATATAAAACTTGCATTGTATTTCTAAGCAACTCCACCTTATAGAATACACATATATTAGTAGTAACATGTATAAATTAACATGCACTTGACTTTTATCTCTATCAGCTTTAAATCTCTTATTTTCTGCTACTCTCATTTCTTTTATATTTATTATGTATCTTGTCTTTTTACTTATTTCTCCACTGGATTCCATCTGTTTTGCCATCTTTCTTTCACATGACATTAACATATCTTTTTCAGTGGATTCTGAAATCACCTTTTACTTTCCAGAACCATTTTTTTCTGTGAATCTAATTTAAAAATACTTTCTGGTGCAGTTAATATGGAGAACAGTAAGGCAATTCCTTAAAAAATAAAAATGGAGTTAACATGTGATTTAACTATTTCACCTATGGATATACTCCCCAAATAACTGAAAACAGGGACTTAAACAGGTGTTTGCACATTCCTGTTTATAGCAGCATTATTCAAAATAGCCCAAAGGTAGAAGCAAATGAAGTGTTTGTTGATGGATAAATGGATAAACAAAATGGTATATACATACAATGGAGTATTACTTTAAAAGTATTACTTTAAAAAGAAAGCAAATTCTGACACATGCTACAACATGGGTGAACCATGAGAACATTATGCTAAAAGACATAAGCCATTCATGAAAGGACAAACACTGTATGATTCCACTCATATGAGTTATGTAGACTAGTCAAATTCAAAGACACAGAGGGTAATTTGGTAGTTGCTGCAGGCTGGAAGGAGAAGAGGATAAGAAGTTATTGTTTAATGGATACAGAGCTTCATTTCTATAAGGTGAAATAAGTTCTGGAGATTGATGGTGGTGATGTTTGCACAACTATACACACGCACACACACACACTCTTAATGGAAATGCATTGCACACTTAAAAGTGGTTAAGATGACAAATTTTATTTTGTGAGTGTTTTACCACAATTACAAAAAATGATTTTTTTTAATTAAGGAAAATATAATTTGACCATTATTTTCATTGTTCAAACTGCTACTTGTACTGGTTGAGGAAACTGATAGGCATAGAATCTATTTCGCATACTAGTTATTATTAGGGTAGCAAAACCACAAAATAAAACCAGACTTCATTTCATTTCTAACATTAAACTATATAGTAAAAATCCAATTTCAATATCTAAAATAAAGTAGCATTTTGTTTCAAAATATACTATTTTGTTTAAAGAATAAGGCAAGAAATATACAGCTTATTTGAAATATAGTACCAAATCATAGACTTGAGATTCTTTAAGGTGATTAAAAGATTACACAATTAGGGAAGAAGAAGGGAAGATGATGGAAGAGGAGACCCACATTTCATCTGGTCCATTGAATTCAGTTAGATAACTATCAAATCATTCTGAACACCTCTGAACTCAACCTGAGATCTAAGAAAAGAATTGCTGCAATTCTACAAATAGAAAGTGACCACTTTTTGTAAGCTGTGTGAAAAACCTTCAGGGAACAAAAGCCACATAGAGCAACTTGAAGCAGCTTACAGTGAGCCTGGCCCCCTGGCAAGGAGTGGTGCAACTTTGTCCAGGCAAAGACAGCTGAGAACAAGTGCAACAAGCTCCTCTCCAAGAAGACCAGAAGGAACATCAGGTGAATACCAAGTTTTGGATCAGAACTGGATCAGTTTTTTAGAACTGAAAAACTCCTATGCTAGGGAAAAATAGTATATAGAATTTGAGGGTTTTTTTCCTCAAGAGTCTTTAGTCTTTCAGTTAAAAAATGTTTTTCTCTTTTCTTTTTACTCCTTTTCAACTAGTTTCTTATTTTATCAACTTTATTTTTTGTTTTGTTTTTTAAAGAGCTTATTTATTTGAGAGGGAGAGAGAGAGCAAGAGTGTAAGAGCAGGGGGAATGAGAAGCAGACCCCCACTGAGCAGGATCTCAATGCAGGGCTTGATCCCAGGCCACTGGGATCAAGACCTGAGTGGAAGGAAGATGCTTAAGTGACTGAGCCATCCAGGTATCCCTCAACTCTTTGTTATGAAGTCTTTTTTTTTTTTATTTTCATTTTTACATTTACATTTTATAGATATAGTCTTCATTTTTTGCTTCCTTTCAATGTATTCAATTTTATTTTTGTATGTATATAAGTTTTTATTTCTTTGCAAATTTTGGATTTAGTGTCTTCTAATAAACAGACCAAAATACACACAGGACCACATGGATCACCTTGTTTTGTCCACCTGTGAGATTATATTCACTTTTTTTCCTGTTGTTTGTTTGTTTGTTTCTGACCTCTTCAGATTTGTCTAGTGTATATTTTGTTGGGGTCATGGTTGATATTTTTGTTTTTATTCTCTCATTCATCTATTCTTCCTTGGACAAAATTACTAGGAGAAATTCACAACAACAAAAATAGAAACAGGTAGTATTTTCTGCCATAGATCTAATCAATATGGATATAAGTAAAATGTCAGATGTAGAATTCAGAATAATATTTATAAAATTACTAGCCGGGCTTGAAGAAAGCATAAAGACACTAGAGAATCCTTAGTCCAGAAATGAAATCTAATCAGGCTTAAATTAAAAATGCTTAACTGAGATGAAATCTAAATTGAATGCTCTAATAGCTAGGATAAATGAGGCCAAAGAGTAAGTGACATAGTAGACAGGTTGATGTTAAGGAAGGAAGCTGAGGAAAAGAGAGAAAAGCAACTAATGGACCATGAGGGGAGGCTTAGAGAAATCAGTGATACCATAAAGTGAAACAATATTACAATTATTGGGGTTGCAGAGGAAGAAGAAAGAAAGGAACAGAAGGTACATTTGAGCAAATTATAGCTGAAAGCTTCCATAACTTGGGGAAGGAAACAGGTATTCAAGTCCAGGATGCACAGAGAACCCCCCTCAGAATCATTAAAATAGATCAATACCCTGATAGGGGAGCTTCAAAATTTCAGAGATGAAAAGAAAATCCTGAAAGCAGCTCAGGGCAAGAGCTTCTTAACCTCAAGTGCAGAAACATTAGGCTGGCAGCAGATCTATCCACAGAGACCTGTCAGACCAGAGAGAACTGGCATGATATATTCAGGGTATTAAATGAGAAGAACATGGAGCCAAGAATGCATCATCCAGCAAGGTCATCATTCAGAAAGTAAGGAGAGATAAAGAGCTTCCAGGACAAACAGAAGCTAAAAGAATTTGTGATCACTAAACCATTCCTGAAATAAATATTAAAAGGGATCCTGTAAGTGAAGAGAGAGCCCAAAAGTAACATAGGCCAGAGAAAAAGAGACAATCTACATAAACTGGGACTTTATAGGTAATACATGGCAATAAATTCATATCTTTCAATAGTTACTCTAAATGTACATTGGCTAAATGCTCCAATTAAAAGACACAGGGTATTAGATTGGATACAAAAGCAAGACCCATCCATATGCTGTCTAGAAGAGACTCATTTAAAACCAAGGACACCTCCAGATTGGAAGTGAGGGGGTGAGCCATTTGTCATGCTAATGGACCTCAAAAGAAAGCTGGGCTAGCAATCCTTATATCAGAAAAATTAGATTTTTAAGCCAAAGACTGCAATAAGGGAAGAAGAGGGACACTATATCATACTTAAAAGGTCTATCCAACAAGATGATCTAACAATAATAAATGTTTATACCCCTACCTTTGGAGCACCAAATTATATCAACCAATTAATAACCAAATTAATGGAACACATTAATAATAATACAATAATAGTAGGGGACTTCAACACCCACCTCACAGGAATGGACAGATCATTTAAGCAGAAGATAAACAAGAAACAAGGGCTTTGAATAACACACTGGATCAGATGGACTTCACAGATATATACTGAGCATTCCATCTTAAAGCAACAGAATACACATTTTTCTCATGTGCACATGGAACAGTCTCTGGAATAGATCACATATTGGGTCACAAATCAGGTTTCAACTGGTACCAAAAGATTCGGATCATTGTCTGTGTATTTTCAGTATGCAAAGTTTTGAAACTTGAACTCAATCACAAGAGGAAGGTTGGAAAGAACTCAACTACATGGAGGCTAAAGAACATCCTACTAAAGAATGAATGGGTCAACCAGAAAATTAAAGAACTTAAAAAATTCATGAAAACAAATAAAAATGCAAACACAACTCTTCAAAACCTTTAGGATGCAGCAAATTGGTCCTAAGAGGGAAGTACATAGATATAGAAACCTTTCTCAAGAAACTAGAATAGTCTCAAATACACAAGCTAACCTTACACTTAAAGGAGCTGGAGAAAGAATAGCAAACAAGTCTAAACCAAGCAGGAGAAGAGAAATAATAAAGATAAGAGAAGAATCAATGAACTAGAAACCAGAAAGAACAGCAGAATAGATCAAAGAAACTAGAAACTCATTCTTTGAAAGAATTAATAAGATTGATAAACCCCTAGACAGACTTATCAAAAAGGAAAGAGAACGGACCCAAATTAATATAATCATGAATAAAAGAGGTGAGATCAGGACCAACACCATGAAAATACAATTATAAGAACATATTATGAGCAACTATATCCCAGCGAATTTGACAATCTGGAAGAAATGGATGCATTCCTGGAAATTTATAAACTACCAAAACTGAAAAAGGAAGAAATAGGAAACCTGAACAGACCCATAACCAGCAAGGAAACTGAAGTAGTAATAAAAAATACCTGAATAAAGAAGAGTCCAGGGCTGGATGGCTTCTCAGGGGAATTCTACCAAACATTTAAAGAAGAAATCATACCTATTCTTCTGAAGCTGTTTCAAAAATAGATATGGAAGGAAAACTTCCAAACTCTTCTATGAGGCCAGAATTACCTTCATCCCAAAACCAGACAAAAACCTCACCAAAAGAGAAGATTTACAGAAAAATATTCCTGATGAACATGAATGGCAAAATTCTTACCAAGATACTAGCCAATAGGATACAAGAGTACATTAAAATGATTATTCACCATGACCAAGTGGGATTAATTCCTGTGCTACAAGGGTGGCTCAACATTCACAAATCAATCAATGTGATACATCATAGTAATAAAAGATAGAATGAGAACATATGATCCTCTCTAGAGATGCAGAAAAAGCATTTGGCAAAATGCAGCATTCTTTCTTGATTAAAACTCTCCACAGTGTAAGGATAGAGAGACCATAACCCAATATCATAAAAGCCATCTACAAAAAGCCCACAGCAAATATCATTCTCAAGTTTACCCCTACATTCAGGAACATGATAGGGATGCCTACTGTCACTAATTTGCTCAACATAGTATTAGAAGTTCTACCCTCAGCAATCAGACAACAAAAATAAATAAAAGTCATACAAATTAGCAAAGAAATATTCAAATTTTAACTCTTATTTTATGTGGAAAACCCAAAAGATTCCACCCCAAAATTCCTAGAACTCATACAGGAGTTCAGCAACATGGCAGGATATAAAACGAATACACAGAAATCAGTTGCATTTCTGTACACTAACAATGAGGCAGAAAAAAAGAGAAATTAAGGAATCAATCCCATTTACAACTGTCTCCAAAACCATAAGATACTTAGAAATAAGCCTAAGCAAAATGTAAAGGATCTATACTCTAAAAATTACATAAGGGCGCCTAGGTGGCTCAGTGGGTTAAGCCTCTGCCTTCCGCTCAGGTCATGATCTCAGGATCCTGGGATTGAGGCCTGCATTGGGGCTCTCTGCTCAGCAGGGAGCCTGCTTCCCCCTCTTTCTGTGCCTGCTCTCTGCCTACTTGTGGTCTCTCTCTCTCTCTGTCAAATAAATAAATAAAATATAAAAAATAAAAAAAATAAAAGTTACATAACACTTGTGAAATATATTGAGGAAGACACAAAGAAATGAAAAAAAAACATTCAATGCTCATGTATTGGAAGAATACATACTGGGTGTGGTCCATAAATAATGAATATTGGAACACCGAAAAATAAAATAAAATTTAAAAAAAAGTTATGCTACCCAGGACAATCTACACATTCAAAGCAAACCCTATCAAGATACCATCAACATTTTTCACAGAGCTGAAACTAATAATCCTAAGATTTGTATGGAACCAGAAAAGACCCTGAATAGCCAGAGGAACATTGAAAAAGAAAACCAAAGTTGGTGGCATCACAATGACAGACTTAAAGCTTTATTACAAGGGTGTAATCATCAAGACAGTATGGTACTGGGATAAAAACAGACACATAGATCAATGGAAAAAATAGAGAACCATAAATATACCCTCAACCCTATGGTCAACTAATCTTTGACAAAGCAGGAAAGGATATCTAATGTAAAAAGGCAGTCTTCAACAAATGGTGTTGGGAAAATTGTAAAGCCACATGTGTTTTTTATTTGTTTATTTGTTTGGTTTTGCCATCATGTATGTTTTTTTCTTTAAGCAAGCAAATAATTTGCTATAATATCCTAGGGCAAACCAGAGAATTTGGCAGTCTGATTGTTGTGCATGTGTGTGTGTGGGGTCCCCTCAGAGACCTGCAGACTGGTGACATCAGCTCAGAGTGCCCAGGTTTACAGTGCCACTTGTTGTTTATATACATCTTGCTGATGGCTATTCTTCCTCCACATCACAACTGGAGTGTCTTGAAGATGACAGGGTGGGGATCCTCTAGGTTCTTAGGAAATTTCATTCTACTTCTCTTGCTCAATGGTCTCTTTGGTCAGCAGTGTGTTTTACTCCTGCGTCTCCATTTTCTTCTGCTTGGCCTTGCTGAAACTCACCATTTCCCCCATGTCCAGCTTGCCTGCCATTTTCATAAAGTGATATTTGTAGCTCCAAGATCTATAAAAGCTCACCAAACTCAACACCCAAAAAACAAATAATCCACTCAAGATATGGACAGAAGACATGAAGACATGAAGAGACATTTCTCCAAAGAAGTCATCCAAATAGCCAACAGACATATGAAAAAATGCTCCACAAATCAAAAGGACAATGAGATACCACCTCACAGGAGTCAGAATCACTAAAATTTACAAGAGAGGAAAAAAAAATATTGGCGAGGATGTAGAGAAAGGGGAACTCTCTTATACTGTTGGTGGGAATACTGATATATATATACTGATATATATATAGCTGATATATACTGAATACTGAATACTGATATATATATAGCTGATATAGCTACTATGGAAAACAGTACAAAGTTTCCTCAAGAAGTTAAAAATAGAGCTACCCTATGACCCAGCAATTGCACTACTAGGTATTTACCCCAAAGATGCAAACCAAAAATGATCCAAAGGGGCACATGCACCCCAATGTTTACAGCAGCAATGTCCATAATAGCCAAACTATGGAAAGACCTCATATGTCCATCAAAAGATGAATGGATAAAGAAGAGTGATTTTACATACATATATATATACACACACACATATATATATTTACAATCATAAATATATATATTTACATATATATTTGCATATATATGTAAGAGTGATTTTACATATATATATGTATATGTATATTAAAATATTACTCAGACATCAGAAAAGATGAATACTTATCATTTACATCAATGTAGATGGAACTGGAGGGTATAATGCTGAGTGAAATAAGTCAATGAGAGAAAGACAATTATCATTTGATCTCACACACATGTGGAATATAAGAAACAGTGCAGAGGATCATAGGGGAAGGGAGGGGAAACCGAATGGGAAGTCATCAGAGAGGGAGACAAACCCTGTGAGACCCTTAACTAGAGGAAACAAACTGAAGGTTGCTAGAGTGGAGGCTGGTCAAGAAATGGGGTAATTGGGTTATGGGCATTAATGTGAGCCCATGATGTGATGAGCAGTGTGTGTTATATACAACTGATAAATTATTGTACTCTACTTTTGAAATTAATGTTGTACTATATGTTGGCTAATTGAGTTTAAATTTAAAAAAAAGTTTATGCAATTGCCTGGAAGATATATAAGTATTTCTAATGTATGCATGATGGTGTCTAAGAATCATGAAGCTCATTTTACTTCCTCATTGTGCAGTGTGCTGCAATGAAGTATTAGAATTAATCTTTCAAAACCATGAATGTCAGTAATTTTCTATGTACATTGGGCATTTAGCTGTTTTGTATAAAGTTAATAAAAATAATATCAAAGAAGAAATGATTTAAATAGAATGTCAATACCTAAGGGAAGCTTAAATAGTGTAAAGTGAATAAACTATAATATTATAGCTTATAATTCTACCCAAGAGGGATAAAATAAACATTAAATTACTATCTAACTGGTTGCCAGTCAGATTTCCTCTCTGCTATGACTTTATCAGGTGTGTATTTTATATAGGAAAGATTTCTTTTTATTTTATAAGATTTTTATTAGACACATGTTTAGATATTTAACTATCTTATTTAATCATATCATAAAAAATGAAATTTCTTATTATTTTGTGTTCTAGGGCCCAATTCCAATATGTATGTGTTTGAGGGGAAATTTACCTACACCAACAAGTAATGCTGGCACACCAGCTGAGTTTCTTACAATTCAGCTCAATTCTGATAATATCCACCCAGAGTTTTCATCAGATTCCAAAGGTTAAGAGCTCAGTCTCATAAGACTTCCTTCCACCTCACTTTAAAGTTAGTCTCAAACCCAAATTACTACCTACGCTTCTGATGGAATGGTTACAAATTGGAAGTTACAACAACCGACTCCAATTCAGGATGTCAATTGCAAGTCCAGCCTATCACCCGTACTTCTAACCCACTGGCTATAAATTTGAGGTTCCCATGACTCCTCTACAGTGACTCACAAAACTCAGAGAAACACCTCACTTATTAGATTATTGATTTATCGTAAAAGGGAATAGCCACACAGAAGACATGCAAAGGTCAATGTACATGGGATGGGGCACAGAACTTCCACATTCTCTCCAGCATGCCACTTTCCCCAAATCTCCATGAGTTCACCAAATAGAAATCTCTTTGAACCCTGTCATTTTGAGGTTTTCAGGAGGCTTTATTACAAAGGAATTATTGATTAAGTCATTGACCATTGGTGATTGAACTCAATCTCAAGCCCTTATCTTCTCCCTGGAGGGTGAGGAGTGGAACTGAACATTCTAACCTGTAATCACATTGTTAGCTCCACTGGCGCCCAGACAGTCACCATCCTTAGCGGTTCCCAGAGTTACCTCATTAGAACAATAAATGGTGACTCAATTCATTAAGCCTCCAACTCTTGGTTTTAGATCAGGTCATGATCGCAGGGTTTTGAGATTGGGCCCCACATTGGGTTCTACATTCAGCACAGATTCTGCTTAAGATTCTCTCCCTCACCCTCTATCCCTCTTCCCCCACCTCTCTCTCTCTCTTTCTCCAATAAATAAATCTTTAAAAAAAAGGAATAATAAAAGTACGTTTATCACTCTCCACACTTAGGAAATTCCAAGGGATTTTAGAGCTGTGAACCAGGTATTGCATAGGAAGACAAACTAGGTATCATCTGAATGACCAAATATATATTTTTCTTATAAACCACAATATCAAACTTGTAATATTGTTGTTTGCAGTATATTAAACTATAATTAATTGAAGACTACTCAGCTAAGAAAACTTTCTTTTGGGTGAAAATATAATCTCAGTAAACATTTATTTTTTCTCCTTTACACCATCTATATACATTTATACTGTAAATTTTATTTCAAGGAATTGTGGGTTAAAATGGAGCTTATGTATTGTCCCATTCCTTTTCTTTATAATTTGGTTTTAATTAAATATAATACTTTGAAGCAAGAACACAGAAAATGTTTATCTTATCTTAATGTAATGATGGTTTTGTATAAATTTAATATTTCTGAAAGACTTCAGCTAAAAGGCATTGGTTATAGAAATCTTCTATTTTTCTAAAGAGTAGTCACTCTACAGTAATAAACTTTACCACCTTTTCCACCAATGCCCTTTGTGTGAACTCATTTTTAGAGGATGATAGGCCTTCACCTTTCCTGTGGGATTGCGAATACTATCAAGAAGAACAAAGAACTTTTACTCTCTGGATCTCCTGGGACTACTGTTCTCTCCTTGTTTCATCAGAGATGAGGACCTGTCAGTAGGCACATTTAATCATAGGCCATATCAAGAATACCTTCTAGGTCCAAAGTGATCCTAAAATCTCACTCTTAACTCTTAAATAGGTTACTGGAATTTACTAGTTGCTAAAGAATTGTGCCATTGCTTCTTATTGTGAGAGTATTGAGCCATAATACAATATAGTTTTAAAATAGAATAGTATAGAAGAAAAGGCTACTTTTCCACAACTGAATAAAAATAAATCAGTTATCACGCATTTTAAAGCCTTCTTACATTATTCACTATAGCATAATATTTACATGCACTGTGTCATTTAATTAACATAATAGCCTATGAGGAAGATAAAAATATTAAGGCTACAGTGAGTTTAAAAGTTGTTTCCAACTTTTCAAAGAAAGTGAATGATCCAGGATTTAAAGTCAGGTCAGTTATACTGGACAACCATTAACTTTCTATTCTGTAACATGGTCTTCTTAATTCATAGATTTGGTAATAAATCTGAAGGTAATTCAGAAAGTGGATTAAACACAACTAATTGAACAGATTACTTTAAAATTTTATTTTTCCCTGTTCAAAAGTGTTCATAAATAAGAAGACTAATTGCTTCAGCATGACTTTTTGTCATCTTGGATTTGCCTTAATAAAAAGAGTGTGCCCTGAGGTTAATTTTGGTACAAAATACTCCTCAGACCATACTTATTTGTATAATTTTTTAAGTTATTTAAAAGTATTCAAAGAGAGAAACTAGAATACAATTCCACATACACATACAAAAATCAAGAATGGCTAATAAAAATGAATAAAATGAGTTTAAAGGCAAAAGTACAAGAAAACAAAAAATGAGCTTTTACACTAGAAAAATAAGTAACAACTTAATAAAATATAAAAATAATTACAGAATTTATGATTTGAAATAAATTAGCTGAGAATGTATATGTATATACATGTATATGTATATGTATATACATATACATTTTTCTCTGTTTTGTATTTAGCATTTGTATACATGATTATGTATACATGATCATTGTAAAATTCATGACCTGATTTTTCCCCTTATTACAGCTATTTTAAATAAAACTGAGCAAAAATATTCTAAGTTCTATTGCATTTCTTGATATCAACATATTTTTATTTTTGTATTATTTTTATTTTCTTTTAACCTGATTATACCTCAAGTTGTTTATCTAGTTGTTGCTTTTAAATGATTATTCAAATATCTTCTATAAGGCTGTTTATGAAATCTGCAGATTTTCTTTTTCCCCAATTCATTGTGTGTGTATGTGGGTGTATGTGTAATTTTTATAAACACCTTCCTCCTGGTTTAATTTAATTTTTTTTATTTTTCTAAATTATTTAAATTCTATAATGTCTTAAAATGATTTAGATACTTAACTAATTTAAGTCTCCAAATCAAGTCTCTGTCGAGCTAAGTGTAAGCCAGCCTATGATGAATAATACATGCTCTTATAATTCTTTTTTTTTCCATTTATTTTTAACCACATTCTTTTTAAAAAATACTTCATTTATTTATTTGTTTGAGAGAAAGAGAGAAAGATCATGAGCAGGGGGCAAGGGTAGAGGGAGAATCAGACTGTGCTGAGCTGGGAGCCTAATGCAGGACTCCTTCCCAGGACCTTGGGGTCATGACCTGGACCAAATGCCGACGCTTAACCAACTGAGCCACCCAGGTACTCTTTTGTCCACATTCTTCAAGATTCCTTTGCATGTCTACATATTTATGCCTGAATTCTTAGATGTTTTTATCTTCCCTTTTTGTTGTTTTTTTTTTTTCTTTTCCAATGTTCCTTTACTGTTCTTATGCCTTTTTCTTTACAGTGTTAGATAATTTTTCAACTTATGCTGTGGCTGTTTCTTATATTGTACATTGTAAGTAACATCTAAGTTCAAAAATACAATAGTCACTTATTAGGTTCTTTGATTTCATGAAAAACTTGTGGCCACATTTTTTATCAAAAGTATGGTCCTTTTAAAAAAATGGTAGTAGTTGAGTCAATTTGTTTATAGTTAATTTCCTTCTTTATTTTTCATCTTTTTTTAGCTCCCATAACTTTTCACTACCAGCCATTATTTATATTCCAAAGAGAGCCAGGAGCACGATTTAAAATATGCAGGTGATTTCCAGGAATAAAACTATGTTTGTGGGTCTATCTGTCTTTGTCTTCCTCTCACCATCTCTCTCTGTCTCTGTCTCTCACTTTATATATATCTGTATCCATATCTATATCTAATCTACATCTGTACATAACTATATACGTGTGTGTGTGTGTGTGTGTGTGTGTGTGTGTGTTTAGCCTTTACTTGCTGGCTATAACAAATATCAGCAACAGAGTTTACCATTCAGTTATCCCTCTGCCCCGTCAAATGGAAAATCCTCCAATTTTCTCTTCCACCAGCTCATCCTGCCATTTCATGGGTCAGATCAATTCACTCTGGTCTATTTATGTTCAAGTAATGGATGTTGCATTTTGTTTTGTAAGATGTGTACCTACTTTGGAAAATTCCCTAGTCACACAACATTTTATTATTTTTAAATTGTAAGATATTCACTCTGCATTATCTCATATTCTGTAATACATTTTTTTTTATTGAACTTGGTATTTTTCTTCCTACTCTTATATTTAGCACAGGAGCTTGCCTTACTTTTCATTAAGATGGAATTGGGATTTCATGTTTGCCTCAGTTTCTCTGGATTCAAAGAAGAGGAGATAATGCTCTCTTAATGCCATTATTTTAAACACAGAATTTTTTTCTGGGTATTGTACATAGTAGAACAGCTCTCTCACTGCAATATACTGACAATCCTCAACACAAGGGTTTGTTAAAATAAAGAAAGAAAAGAAAAGAAAAGAAAAGAGATACAGAGAATTTTTATAAAACTTAATTGCTCCTTAGAATCTCAATTCTACACTATTTCTTTCTATATTTAAATATTCAAAATATCTTGAATCCTTCACATAAAAAGTACTATGTGACATAAAAAATGAGTAAGAGGCAGCTCAATTCCTTAAGTCTCTCACAAGTTATTTATAGAAAACATATATGCATCTAGTCACAATACATGTCAGAATGTGATAAGGTTTAAAATCATAACTGATTAAGATATAATGTGATTTGATAAAATAAAAAGATGCCTGTTGAAAGGATCATATATCTTTTCTGAGTTATGAAATTATGACAGCATACCATAAATATGCTTTTCAAGTTTTCCTCATTAGGTCTTAAAATCTTTCACTTTAGATTTACAATGGTCTGGAAAGACTGCTGTTGTATCACTGTGAATATTGTAAATTATTCATGAATCAGCATTTTTTATGTTAAACTGAAGTGGTGATATTGTCTGAAATATGGCAATAATTAATCCCTTACAAGTCACAGGTCTTTCCCTATAATCTTTTCAATGTCATTTTGTTTATGTCTCGGTCCCATATTTTAAACCAGTGTGTCGTATCTGTGCTTTATTCAGGTAAAGGACCATGATCAATATTTGTTGACATTTTTGGCTTATCACATAATCACTAAATTATATTAATTTTAATGCTGAAAATTTAACACTTCATTTTGTGTTAATTTTTTTTCAAGTATCTCTCAATCCTGCTCTAAGATCCTCATGAGCAAATGTCTAAGTGTGAATTTTGCTTATAGACTTACTCTTCCATATACTTATATTACTGCCAAAATATATTAAACAGTTTTCTCTGAGTACATATTATATTACATACACAAATGATATTTTCTCTGATTAGCTAGTGAACATTTCTGTTTCTCACATAGCTTTATATTTCTAAAGTTCCATTCCCCACCCCCAAGCAACATAGAAGTTACAGTTTATGCTTTCTCAGTTGCCCATCATCCATATCAAGAAATCATGCAGTTAATTTCCAAGATATTTTATACCTTGGAATATACTTTTATGTTAAGTAATACAAATGACTTTGTAAGTACATTATTCTAGAAAACAAAGACTGATAAATTTAAGAAATCTTAATGACAAAATTGAGGTGGCTATAGAGAGCAATAAATTTTATTTTAATAAATGCAGTTGCCATAGTTGAATAACTCAGGAATCCCAGCACACATTTTCTCTTGATTAGTAACAATATAAAAAACTATTAAGCATTTTCCTATACACTGTAATTAATACTCAGGGAAGATTAGAGAACAAGTCAGAAACATTCTGTGTCTTATTAAAGTGGGAAAAACAGACATTAAAAAATATTACATACAATTAATCATATATTTGCAACTGTGCAATGAAGAGTGTCTCTTAAGTTGAAACAAGACAGATAAATAGGATTAAATGAACAAAGATTTGGAGATAGGAGTGAGTAAGGATTCTAGACATATAACATATAGGGAGGTTGAGAACTGAAGGAGAACATTAATATCAAAGACCAAAAAGAAACTTGAAAAGAGTGAATCGTAGAACAAAGACAATTCTCACAAAAGGAGTTTAGATAAGATAACAATGGCCATATCATGTGACATATGTGTTCATGATTTTGGACTCCATCTGAAGGATTTTAAGTTGGGGAGGGTAACATCTCAATATTGCTTTTAGTTACTGTGTGGATTATAAATTAATATGTTCCTTAGCCATAGCATGGGCAAGCAGAAGGACACTAAGAAGTAAAATTATTTTTCCTTTTCTTTTTTCTTTTTGTTTTTGTGTTTTAGGAAGAAAATTTCTAAAAACTGGTGTATGAGTATAAATTTAGAAAGATGGAAATATTTATTTATTTATTTATTTATTTATTTTTAAAGATTTTATTTATTTATTTGACAGAGAGCAGAAACAGGCAGAGAGGCAGGCAGAGAGAGAGGGGGAAGCAGACTCCCTGCTGAGCAGAGAGCCTGATGCGGGGCTCGATTCTAGGACCCTGGGATCATGACCTGAGCCGAAGGCAGAGGCCTTAATCCACTGAGCCACACAGGCGCCCCGAAAGATGGAAATTTTTAGATGAATTCCTTAGTTTCTGGCATTGTCAACTTGAAGGAATTGCTTTTTACTGAATTGAGGAAATCCAGAAAAAAACATTTTATAAAAAAGGTCTGGGATTTTTTTTTGTAACATTGCTGTTTTGAGGAACAAAAGAAATATCAAGCAGAGATTTATTAAATAAAAATATTTATTTATTAACCAGTGAATTTTGGAGTTGGAGATACCTCAAATTTTGGAGAAGTACATTAGTTTTTAGAGAAAATAACATTGTAAGATACGAACATATAGGCACTAGTTCCTGTTAATATTTGGCCTTAGTATGAGAGTCAAAGGCCACTAAGGAGGCCTCCCACAGCCTCTTATCTTGAGGTAAAGAGAATGTGCATCTTGATTTAGGTGACAGCCAAGTAATCAGCAAGAATTTAGCAAATTTTCCCTGCTTACCATGGTATTGCAAACTAGACCAGTTGGGGTAGGTGTTTTGTTAGATGAGTTGAGATAAAACTCTTCTTATTCTTAAATTACACTTATGTTCTATCAAACTCCAGAGTGGTAGAGTAGAATATTAAGAATTTTTTCTGCCCCCAACTGTATTATATATATATTATAAAAGAAAATTATAGAGGATGTGTTATTAAACATGCTAGAGTTCCTAAAAATGGGAATAGAGTGTGTGCCAAGGATAGAGGAAGGGAATGCTGTTTTCAGAGGATCCGCACTACAAGACCAAGGGACTGCTGAGTTTCTGCCTGTGGATAGTCCAGTTGCCATTTTATTTAGAAACATATATGCTGAAGAGCAGACCAGATGGATTCCATCTGAACTTAGGGGATAGAATTGCACTGGGACTGAATAGGACAGAAACAGGGCCTTCCCATTTCAGTCACTATTGCAATGGAATCTGCATTATACATCATTGTTTTTGGAAAAAGAGAAATGCACCCTTTATCTCAATCACTTTTGAGACATTCTTAACATAGATTATATGTTGTACTAAGTCATAAAATCTAGAGTGATTTTTAAAAGTTAGAAATTAAATAGACCTAATAAATTTGTAATATATTAAACAGTTAAAGGAACACTTACAGCAAAACACAAAGAAATGCAATATCTGGGGTTCCTGGGTGGTTCAATGGATTAAGTGTCTGCCTTTGGCTCAGGTTCTAATCTCTGGGTCCTGGGATTGAGACCTGCATCAGATTCCCCACTCAGCAGGGAGTCTGCTTCTCCCTCTCCCTCTGCCTGCTGCTCCCCCTGCTTGTGTTCTCTCTCTCTCTATCAAATAAGTAAATAAAAATCTTTAAAAAATAAATGCAATATCTAAGAGATGATAAAATAATTTCATAGGTGGATATATATACATATAGTTTATTATATGCATATATGTAAATATACATACATTTATATGCATATACTTTTATATGTGTAACTCTATCTATCATAATATCCAAAATGAATCTTCACATAATATTTAGTCATAGTTGTTATTACAGGTTATTTGGAAATAATTATAGCCCTGTGTATTGAAATCCACACTTTAGAAAATTTACTTGCTAGAAAATGACAATTAAAATTTTTCTTAAGTAATAACAAGTAATGATGGTACTGATGATGTCTCTCAATTAATCAACAGAAAAAAATTAAGAAATGTAAGAGAAGATAATTCTAGGAAAAGAAAATATCTTAGATCTTACTGATTACCTACAAAACATTTAGTCTTTACTATAATAGCTGATGCTTCAGCTATTTTTCTCTTCCTTAAGGAACTCCATGTTTCAAAAAAAAATGGCTTTGGGACCAATTTGTGGAGGGGGCAGTTACTAAATGAAGCATTTCCAATTATTTTCCCACTTATTTGTTACAGAATGGATATTTGTCAATTCTAGCCAATAAAATGCTAAGAAAAGCCATAGGAAAACATGCATTTTTTTTTTTGTCAGAATACTACTGGTTCTGCTTGCAACGGTTGGAATTGCCCTTGTCATTTTGCTACAATGTAGGGAATAAAGGGACCATTAATACTGTAGGGTGGAAAGAATTTGGTTTCTTGATAAAATCTTTGAGTCACTGAATCAATCAGCTTTAATATTACTAATTATCTTGAATTCTTAAGACATACAGTATATTTTCTTTAGAGTCTAAATAATTTTGAAGCATAGTTTATTTTCAGTCAAAAATATTCTAATTATCATCAAAGAAAACAATAAAACAAAGGTAAAGTTGATTAGAGAACAGAAAAATAGTGAATGTATACAATAGCCAGAGATGTGTAATAAACAATACAAATAAAGAACTAATTAGAATAACATGGAAAGGAGAAAGATATTATTTAAATACCCAAGTTGAGATGAAGGGAAGAAACAAAATTTAATATGCTAAGAATAAAGTAAAATTTAGAGTTATTCATGAGTGTATAAATAGGATAAATAATTAAACCCATGAAAAACATTATGTCTTATGTTAAAGAACTACCCATCACAAAAGAATATGGTACATATTTTCAACACAGTTGCCCTGAAATTATCAAGTAATGGAAAACTCTGCTCTTTTGAATTGTAGCTGGACATAAAAAAATAAGTATTGTTTTCTGAGATTTTATTCAGAGTCCTGTAGTGAACTTCCTATTGTGTGAATCTTAAAAAATAATACCCAGGTTCATAAAAACAAGTGGCTTACAAAAAGGGACAAAAAGGAAGCCAATAAGAAAGAAATTCATTATTTTTCAAATTGGTATGATGTGAATTGCTATGTTCAATACAAGAAATATTGAAAAAACACTAGTCACAACTACTCAAGAAAACAAAATTATATCTGATTGCTCAAAGGATTTTGTTTGGTTTTGTTTTGGTTTTTTGAAATGAGATCTACTGATCTGCAGAATGATGAGATTTCATTTAGAAAATTCAAACCAACTATTGGGGATTTTTAGGCAAAAAAAAAAAAAAAAAAAAAGCCTGATCAATATCCATGACATGGTATGCTCCATGGTCAAAAACTGTCAGACCATGCTGAAGGTTATGTTGATGTCTAACTGTCTATGATATTTGTTCTATCTGCTCTGTGTTGGTTTTACTAAAAATTGCAAACATATTCAGAAGACTTCTCATACCGAGGACCACAGTTCCACCAAATCGGAGAATGATGGAAATCGTGGCATGAATATGCAAGCAGCATGGCAATTATGAATTAAACTGCCATATGCTACCATGTGCAGGCTTTTGTGTAAACAGAAGTTTTCAATTCCTTGGGTAATACCAAAGAATGTGATTGCTTAATCAGATTATAAGAGTATCTTTAGTTCTATAAGAAAATTTTAAACTCTCTTGCAAAGTGACTATTTCCCACCAGCAATGAATGAGAGTTCTTATTGCTCTACATCCTCACCAGCATTTGGTATTGTCAGCATTCTGAATTTTGACTATTCTGAATGGTGTGTAGTGTATCTCATTATCTTAATTTACATTTCCCTAATAACATATTATTGGAGCATCTTCATTTTCTTATTTACCATCCATTTTTGTTTTTTTGGTGAGGTGTCAAAGTCTTTGTTCCACTTTTTAAAGTGGGTAATTTGTTTTCCTCTTGCTGAGTTTTAAGAATTCTTTGTACATTTTGGATAATAGTCCTTTTATCAGATGTGTTTTTTGCAAACATTTTTCTCCCATTTTGTAGCTTGACTTTTCATTCTGTCAACAGTGTGTTTTTATTTGTTTTTTCTTTTTTTTTTTGTTTTTTTTTTGTTTTGCTTTTTAATCAAGTCCAACTTTTCATTTATTTCTTTCATGGATCATTCATTTGGTGTTGTATCACTATACCTAGAATCATCTAAGTTTTCTTCCATGCTATCACATTTATTCTATGATTTTCATAGTTTTACATTTTACATTTAGGTATATTTTCCATTTTGACTTAATTTTATGAAGGGTGTAAGCGCTCTGTCTAGATTTATTTGTTTTTACATGTAAATGTCTACTTTGTCCGAAAGCATTTGTTGAAAAGACTGCCTTTTCTCCATTATATAGCCTTGCTCCTTTATTAAGTATCAGTTGACTAGATTTATATTAGTCTATTTCTGTATTTCTTATTCTGTTCCATCAATCTGCTGGTCTAGTCTTTTGCAATTATTTCTGCACATACGTTACACTATCTCTGCACTTTTATATTTAGTCTCAGATTTGGGTGATCTTAGTCTCCCAACTTTGTTCTTCTTCAGTTGGTGTTGAACATTCTGAGTCTTTGGCCTCTTTACATAAACTTTAGAATCAGTTTGTATATGGAAGTTCGATGACTTCTGTATATTTTGTGTATTAACCTTGTGTCCTTCAGCTTTGCTGTAATTGCTTATTAGTTATAGGAGATTTTTGTTTTTCATTCTTTTGGGTGTTCTACAGACAAAATCATGTTATCTTTACACAAAGACAGTTTTATTATCATCTCTATTATCATACTTTTTGTTTTCTTACCATATTGCATTAACTAGTACTTCTAGTGCAATGCTACAAAGGAGTGGTGAGAGGGGACATTTTTGCCTTGTTCCAGATCTTAGTAGAAAAGCTTCTATTTCCCCACACATTAATTTTTAAAGTCTAGAAATCTGTAATTGCTCTTCTGGTTAAACTATGAATCATTGTTTTTCTGTTTCTAAACTTCAAACCACATAATTTATTTCAAAGAATAAAATAATCCACTTTTTATGTTGAAATATTTTTCTACATTAACAATTTAAATCAGATTATCTTTAGAACTTTTCTTTTTACTTTAGACATGCACTAATATTAAGAAAGTTGAAATAGACTAAAGCACAATTTTATCTGTATAATAATCACTTAATAAAAGTGTACAGGCTCTATGAGGAAATCAAAGTGAGAGATATATATTCAGAAATTAATGTTTACTATTTAAAGTCTCTTTTTATTAAAAAATATTGTCTGTGAACTAGCATCTCAAATGTGACTTTACTTATCATTCTTTCTCATTATCAAAGAGTTCTTTGGTATTTAAACAAGTTTTCTATGTTTTCTTAATATATTTAGCATAGGTTTTATATTAAAAAGACATAAAACTTAGATATTAATTACTTCAATTTTTCTCCATGATGAGACACAAGCAAAAGACAGTTAAGAGATTTAAAAACTCCTATAGATACTTAACATACATATATACATTGTGGTACATATAAAATTGTTGCTCTTAAATTTAAATTGAGCAGCTTGTTAGAAGTTGCTATTTTAACAATAAAGGAAAAGAAGTGTTAAAGACCAAAGAACCTGAGACTATTACTCTATATCTCAGGACACATTAAAAGAATGATTCAGCAATATCCACTATCAAATAAGAAATGAGTTTCAGTTGAAAGTTATCCTGAAAAGAAAAATAAAACTATATGTCAGGCTGATTACAATGAATGGAGTGGCATAACTTCAAGTGCTAAGAAATCAAGTTCTAGAAAATTAAGCAAACCAAAGTTCAAAGGTTTAGCTTCAAATCCCTATATCTGAGGCTATGGAAACTGGATAAAATTTCATAAGGTCAGGTTTTTTCTTTTATTTTTTCCTTTTTATTTTTATTTTTTATTTTTTTTTGGTAGACTGGTTTTCAGAATTTCAATCTTTTATTAGGGAAATTCAACATTTTTTTGCTAGTTTATGCCAATGTATATAAATCAATATCGACAAAACAAAGAAAGCAACACTCCAGATTTTTAAAAGCTTTAAATAAGTCAGTTTATGAATCAGAGAGCATCATTCTTTAAAAGTAACTGCAAAGTATATTGATAAAGATTCACAAATATACTGTTATTAAATCATAACTTGATGTGATATTTAATGCCTGCAATTATGGGTTTCATAATAAAGGAATGAACAATTTCCTATAATGGAATTAATAATAAGGACTAATGTGAGCCTTAATATAGATTTGACCTAGTGGTCTATAAAACTAAAGCCTTTGAATATGGGGAATATATTTTTCATTTGGTTTTATTATTTTTTCTTATTTTAATGATTTAGACATATGAGATATTGGATATATATTTGTTAAGAAAATTAGTGAATCAACAAATGTTATAGTTATGTGGTAGTTTATAACAATAAAACTTCAGAAATGCCAATATCAGTTCATGATAGAATTTTTGCTATTTAGAAAAAGAAGATATTCAACTGAGTTTATACATATAAAGGACTTGGAATGGGTTTTCTAAGATTATATTATATACATTACTTAATGCTAAGAATTTTTCTTTTTGGGGTAATGTTTAATGAATCTTATTTTTCCTACCTTTTGTTTTATTTCTCTCTACTAGAGTATTATTTCCATGCAGGATGTATTTGGGAAATATTTTTTTAAGTTAATGAAAAGCTAATAATTGTGTTGATCAGTAAACAAATAGATCCACTGGATGATTGTGCAAACTTTCAGTGATAATGATTAGAGTAATTTCAAAGGAGTTCCAGGGATGGATATCTAGAAAGAGTGATTCTAAATTGGAGCTGAACACAAGAAGACAGAAATAATGAATAACAGCTTCAACAGATTGTTCTCTAAAGTGATAGCACCCAAGAATAATGTATCACTCATAAGTCTAAGTCCAGGAATATGCTGTGCTTTTTTTGCATATTACATGTTTTAAGAATAACTTTGAAAACTATTAATTCATCAATATGCTATGCTTTGTATAAAACCTAATTATTTTTAATTTATTATGACTATGTAATGATAGTCCTAATTATACTTATAATATGGAATATTTATTTCTCTTTTTGTTAATAGAGTTGGGGAATTTAATCAATAGTTTGCTTATTTAATTTTCTGTTTATATTTTAAAAAGCTTATTCCTGGCAAGGCATGTTATACATACCTAGATCTTTGAATTTATGTGTTTGTCATTATATTCATCTTCTTATATCTATTATCCTATATTTTTATTATATTACACAGCTTTGTCTATTGTTCAGTGCATTGCCTATAAATAGTACTCATATTTAAGCTCTATATATGTATGCATTTTTAATATCCTTAATACTTATTCTCTCTTATTAACTTTACTAATGTGTCTCCACATTTTGGCTTTATTGTTCTTTACATTTCTTAGTATAATGCATTTAGATTAAAAAAGGAAAAACTAAAATTAAGGCTGTGCATTCATTCAGAATGCATCTGGTGATGTATTCCAATAATTCTTTTATGCAACATAACAGATAGTTCTATCCATGATAATAAGACTTATGTAGAATTTTCCCCAGTGGCTTGGTTATTCCGAAATCATCAATTATTTGTTATTAGTTCTTTTGCATTAAAATCAGGAAATGTATATTGTGAAATATCCATTCAGTAAATTGAAATTTCCATTGTAGAAGTATACGTAATTTTTTCACATGTTCTATACACATGACAGAAGACATATAGATAGGGATAGAGAGATCTTATATTTTACAATGTTCAACATAAAATAAGTATTTGAAAACTTTAATTTTATAAAACTGAACTCCAGAGGCTTTTCATTTTGCCAGCAAGTATGATATTATAAGGCAATGAGATAAAACACTATTATCCAGAGTCCATAGAAAGATTACTAGTTCCATAAGTAAACTATAGTGATGCTTTCCAATAATATTCTTATTTTATGAAGTCTTGTAGTGCACTCATACTCACTATAATCTCAGAAAATATGCTGAATTTAAATTGAAGTAGTTAATTTTTTGTCAAAATATCTAATATTCAGGTATCATGTGATATTACATTTGTGTTTTCAAGGTCAACATGAACTTTAAATGCATACAAGAACCTAGGAAGATAGTAATTTTTTTTTAACTTTTTATTGACTTAATGGTGAAGGACATCCAAATGATAACTATTGAATATTTTTTCCAATTACTAAAAGCCATTCTTTAACACTTTTCTCCTGCCAAAAATATTTAGTAATCAACAAGGCACCTTGAGTACAAAATTAACAAGGAACCAACACACTGAATAATATTTATGTGCATTTACAATACATAATTCTGTTAACATTTATTTCAAGGATATTTTAAGTAATATTGATTTTTTCCTCTGTTGAGTCATATTATTGATGTTCATCAAAATAAAGAGACTGTGTATTGTAGGTGATAAGAAGAGTCGTTGAATAAATATGATGAAAAATTTATTTCATGTAATTTATCAGAAAGGTCTTACAATTTACATTTGACTATGTTAAAAGACAGGTGATAGGTCATGAATGATGAGAACTGAGATTTGACTATTGGTTCAAGAGTAGTGATGTCACTGATGTCATCAATGCACTAATGAAGAGGCGAACCTCATTTGAAGTCTTTGAAAATAGAATAATAAGAGAAAAATAGAAGATATCAGTTTTGGTAGCATATATAAGGTTTGTTGTATAGAGCTGAATGCAGTGCCGAGAATGGCAAGGATTGATCATGGGGTGGTTTGTTGTTGCCGTTGTTGTTGTTATTTTAATTTTAAGATATATACACAATGAAATAGTATTCAGCCTTAAAAAAAAGAAAAAAGAAAGAAATTTTGTCATTTGTGGCAACATAGATAAAACTGAAGGACATTATGTTAAGTGAAATGAGCCAAACACAGGAAGAAAAATACTGCATGATGTCACATATATATGGAATCTGAAAAGGTCAAACTCATAACCAGAGAGTAGAATGGATGTTGCCAGGTGCTGGAGTAAGGACAATGGGGAGATGTTGGTGAAATGATACAAATATTCAGTTTTAAGATAAATTAGTTCTGGGGTCTAAGGTGATTATAGTTAATAATACTAGATAGTTATAGTTAATTATAGATTATAGTTAAAAATACTGTATTGTATACTTGAAATTTGCTAGGAGAGTAGATCTTAAGTATTCTTATTATACACACACACACACACAAAATAACTATGTGAGATCATGTGTTAATTCACTTGATTGTGGTAATAATTTCACAATGTATATGTATATAAATCATGTTCAACACCTGAACAGATCATTTTGTACAAACTAAATATATATGATTTTTATTTGTCAATCATTCCTCAAGAAAACTAGGAAAAAAAATTAAGAGTAAACAACTTTTTATTAAATAATAGTGAGAAGCACCAGTAGAGTGAATAATACGATGTTGTATTACAATTAGAGAAACTAGAAAACTGTCTAGTTTTCTAGAGAACAAACTAGAGAACTGTCAATGTGAATTCTTGGAGTTGCATAAAGGAGATGCAATTTTTATGTACATGTGATGGTAAAGATTCTTCCAGAAATAGATTTAATTTGGAGAAATATAGTGGCAGGAGGGATGTCATTTAGGCTCAGATGCAGATGGATAAGAGTAAAGAATGGGATTTGCAAATGTCTCCTGAGGGTTTCAAGCCTGTGTAAAATAGGTGGCAAGGTCATCAGTAGTAAAAACTCAGCAGAGATCTAAGGAAAAAAGATAATCCCTTAAAAACATCTAAAGACTGGGATAATAAAGAGAAGTAAGATAGTAAAGGGGCTGGGGAAATTCCAGTAAAACATTAGGACCCAATATAAGTTATTGTGAATTTAAAATTTGTTCATTAGGAGAGCTCAGGTGGCTCAGTCAGTTAAGCATCTGACTCTTGATTTTAGCTCAGGTCATGACCTCAGGGTCATGGGATGGAGCCCCACATCCAACCACACATGTATTGGCTTAGCACTCAATAAGGAGCCAGCTTCTCTCCCTCTGCCCTTCCTCCTGCTTTGAACATGCTCTTTCTCTGTCTCTCAAATAAATAAGTCTTTAAAAAAAATTGTTCATTACTATGGCTTTGAATTTTACTCTAACTATATTTACATATAGGGTTAAGGTATAGAATAGTATAAGATTGGATTTTGGTTTACTCAAATAGCAAAATGAAGTAAAAGGAACATGGGAGTTAAGGTCATATGAAAGTTTCTGATAGGGTTTTAGATTTTAGTCGTTGATGTATCAGGATAAGTGAGTTTGAGTCATAGGATACAGTGTCGAGGTTGGAGTAACCAGAATGAAATTTATGAGAGATTGCTAACATCTAAGATGTAAACATGGGCTCAGATAACTGAAATAGTGTAAAAGATAACACAGGAGAATAAAAGTTCAAGGAACTGAGAGGCCAAGTAATTGATAATATTTATGTAATAATAATGTTATTACTACTCAGTGAATTATAATAGGAATAGTGCTGAAGACTATGGGAGTGGATAAAAGTTCACATATTTTATTGTGACATCTATAAAGGGACAAACTAGTATTTTTTGTATACTGCTTTTTTGGCATTAGTATTAGTATTAGTATACTCCATTCTTGAAATGCTGTGGTAAATGTATTATGCTATGACTATATTTTTAGTGTAGTATTTACTGTTGGGCTGTAGTTCTCTTGTGGTAATGCAGTGAGATAAAAGAAGAGAAAAAATGGTGATTTCTCCCTTCTTTGTGGACCAACAGCATCTCTTTTCCTGTGTCCTTAGTACTGAGATTTCTCTTGGGGTTTTTGGCAACTTCCCAATTACTGACATCCCAGGAGTCTAGATCCTTGACTGGAGCTGTCATACAAAAACTAATAAATATACTCCAACCAAACCACAAAAAGAAACTCCTGCCTCATTCTTGCTGACAAATCCAATTTTTCCATTGTTATAAACAGAGATGGTTTCTCCTGAATATTTTGCTACCCACGCTTGCTGACCCATTCCAAGACTCAGGCCCATCATTGGGTCAAAGCTTGAGGAAAACAGTAACAAAACCAAAAACAAACAAACAAACAAACAAACAAAAACCCCCCATTGCTGTACAGGGCTTTCTTCAAGTTTTGACTTCATTTTAAGTCTGCCTGGGCTTATTTTTCACAGTCCTCATATAGCTGTTCTTTGTAGTCTCTCCAATGCTTTCAGTTGTAATCTGTGGGGAAATGAGACTCCAGTAGGTTTACCTCATCTTTATCAGCACTAGAATTCTGACATTGCTAATTGATAAAAATAAACATGTATCATTCAAAGAAAAAAGAATCACAGTAATATTATAAGGTCAATCTAGATTTTTTTTTTTTTAGATTTTATTTATTTATTTGACAGACAGATCACAAGTAGGCAGAGAGGCAGGCAGAGAGAGAGGGGGAAGCAGGCTCCCCGTCGAGCAGAGAGCCCGATGCGGGGCTTGATCCCCAGACGCTGGGATCATGACCTGAGCTGAAGGCAGTGGCTTTAACCCACCGAGCCACCCAGGCACCCCCAATCTAGGTTCTAAGAAACAAGTTTGCAGATAAATAAAAATTATGGGGGTGCCTGGCGCCCCCAATCTAGGTTCTAAGAAACAAGTTTGCAGATAAATAAAAATTATGGGGGTGCCTGGCGCCCCCAATCTAGGTTCTAAGAAACAAGTTTGCAGATAAATAAAAATTATGGGGGTGCCTGGGTGGCTCGGTGGGTTAAAGCCACTGCCTTCAGCTCAGGTCATGATCCCAGCGTCTGAGGATCGAGCCCCGCATCAGGCTCTCTGCTCGACGGGGAGCCTGCTTCCCCCTCTCTCTCTGCCTGCCTCTCTGCCTACTTGTGATCTGTCTGTCAAATAAATAAATAAAATCTAAAAAAAAAAAAAATATGCTATCTATGGTTAAAATACTGAACTGTATTTCTAGTATAATTTCAGATTAGATTATGAATATATATTATAATTTCAGTAAATTATCTTAAGTACAAAGAAACAGTAGTATAATAAATATAATATTCTCTGACATTTAGACAAATTTCTGTTTGCTTTAGTTTTTGTATAACTAATTGTGTGCAAAACTGAATTATGCTTTTCCCCAAAATATTTCATTAGATACTAAATCCATATTTTCTTTTGCTCATTATAATGTTTCAAAATACTAATAACTATAGTAATATGAAATGGAACTATCCCTTCCTTTTAGAAGAAAATATATATAAGACTCACAAGAAAAATATTTTATTTTTCTAAAACAGCCTCAGAATGAAAGGAAAAAATCATAACTTTTTTGAAGTGAAATCTGTTGCTTAGGTGGTGGACCAATATTTATTTGTTTCAGTACCTGATAATGTTGTAATATATTTTTTCTTTGAAATATGGTAGCTATCCAATTTAAGTAAAACACCCAACCCTGAATATTAATTAGTTTCTATTTAAAACCAAACCAGGAGAATGTGGTTCAATGTGTGTGTATGTGCGCGTGTGTATGTGCGTGTGTGTTGAAAGGGAATAATTTGATGTTGCAACAAAAAATACCCAAGTGCCCCCAGACCAAAGATAAACAGTACAGTGACAAGAGTTCTGTATCATTCAATGTCATATTTGCCTTGGCTGCAGCATCTCATTAAAAGTCATATAAATTATTGTCCAGTTTTACTTCAACGGTTGGAAATAAATTACTTGCACATCTCTTGTGGATTAAGTTATCTCTATGCATACATATAAATCATGGCAAAAGAAACCAAATTACTCCCTAAATGCTCATAGACCCATATTCTTCATTCATAATAACGTGCATTTCATCTATAGACATTTAATATTGTAGTACAGTTAATATGTTTCAAAGATGACCCTATAACACTCAGAATTATTAACTACAACAAATCTGAACAGCAATTCAAGGCTGCCAGTTTCTTGGCAGTATAGTAGATCATTTTAATACAGGATATACCTGATAAGTTTCAGCTGCTCTCTACTTTTAAAGGCAATTTCCTCTGCCCTCTTTCTTCAGGCCAATAAAATAAAGAGTCAGAATGTTAGGATAACTTTAGTTACTCTGGCACTATAGTGTTTAAACAAGTCTTGCTTCATCTTTAGCTACTTAAAACTTCTCTTCTAGTAAAGTTTCAACTTCAAAAACCACAGAATTAATTTTGAAAATGTATTACAGCAAAGATTTTTATTTGAAAAGTACTTCAAGCCATGATTTCACAATTGTGTTTCTGGAATAACTGCTATAATTAAATTTAACATTTCAGAAGGAAAATTTTAAAAACAGACAAAAACCACTTTTGAATATGATGCATCCATTTTAAGTTATATCAGAGGTAGGGAAATTAAATGTCTTTAAACATATTTTCATTTTTCAAAATAGCAAAAATAAAAAGAAAAGAGCTATGGAAGCTTATATTTAGTGTTTATAGAATTGCTTAAATTGCAACAAAAATTAAGGTAATAAAATAATAAAATTTAAAATAAATTTGATTTAATAGGCTCTGGGCTTCTAAAACTAGCAGAAGCTTTGTTGAAGAGAAGTCTTATATTGTAACCCAAACATATCTTACTCTAAAATAATTTGATAGTTTTGAAAGTCATATGCAATTGGAAGGATTCATTATATGATGAGCAAAAGGATTGATATGTCAGTTTAGACTCATGCACATCGTAGATCTCACACAATACCAAAATCTTAACCAATTCTCATTAGTACACATTGTTAAATGTGCTTTATAATACTGGAACATTACGGACAATATATTATTTATAAATTCATCCCTATCCACTATTTTTAAACATATTTAACTATAAAAATTATATTATGCAAATTTTCAAAATACGGCAACCAGTTAACTTGTCATACATGAGATACACACACACGCGCACGCGCACACACACACACACATATATATGTATATACACCTTAACATTAATTTTGTCTCTAAGTATATACACCCTATTTCACAGGTACAAAAATGTATATTTTCGTACTTTATTAATTCTGAAAATTGTCAAGATTTAAATTGATATTGAATAAATTCCAGCCATTACTAAAAAAGAATAAATTGTAAGGAGGATGGGGCACCTGGGTGGCTCAGTGGGTTGAAGCCTCTGCCTTCAGCTCAGGTCATGGTCCCGGGGTCCTGGGATTGAGCCCTACATTGGGCTCTCTGCTCAGCGGGGAGCCTGCTTCCCCCCTCTTTCTCTGCCTGCCTCTCTGCCTACTTGTGATCTCTCTGTCAAATAAATAAAAAAATCTTAAAAAAAATTGTAAGGAGGATGTAATATTGTTGGACTGGCAGGAGCAATCTGCTCTCACGTGTAATGAATAATTATATGTGCTGCAAGTAATAATTATATGTGCTGTATAGAGAGACTTTAAAATAATAATGATAAAAAATAATAATAATGATAAAGACTAGGAGTGAGTCTTTTTGTTATCACTCTGTCCTGGTAATTCTAAACAACATGATAAAATATTCCTCTATGACAAGACAGACTACTCCTGCCAAAAAAATTAAAAACAACTCCTTAAAGTTCCTTGTGGTATTTACATAAATTTTATTTTATTTATTTGAGTATAGTTGACACACAATGTTATAATAGTTTTAGATGTACAATGTAGTGATTTGGCGATTGTATATATTATGCTATGCTCACCACAAGTGTACCTACCATCTGTCACCATACAATGCTCTTACAGTATCATTGACTTTATTCCCTATGCTGTGCCTTTTGTTCCTGTGACTTAGTCATACCACAACTAGAAGCTGCATCTCCCACTCTCCTTCACCCATTTTGCCCATCCCCCACCCCCTCAAATGAATTTTAAAATAACAATTGTGATAAATCAATTTAAATATGGTATGATATTAGCCAAATTGGAAGTACAGATGAAATGTCAATATCCAAAAATGATACTATCAGCAAGGCTGTGAAGAGATCACTTTCCTAAGCCTCCACTTCCAAATACCATCACACTGAGGATTAAGTTTCAACATATAAATTTTGGAGGGACACAAACATTTAGGCCATAGCATTGCTTATGTCAAGAAATAGTATTTTCAGTCTGAAAATATTATTAAGTCATTCAGATGTTCTAGATGTCTTACATTTTAGATGCTTATACACTTATTATTATTTCTAATTTATAAACTTGCTTTCTATGTTTGGTAAATTTAACAAAGTCTAGATCAGCTCAAAGATATTTTGGTTTCCCTTCATATTCATCTTATGGGGAAATTCTAACAATATGAATACAACAAATATGAAACATCAATCAATACAATCTGCAAATATAAAATTTATATTTTTTAAAAATCTGAGATTAGCATATTTTATATTTTTATGTTAATACATTTTCTCTTCTAAAGATTTTCCCTGAGAAAACGAATTATTCACATAGTTTCCTTTTAAATCAATGATATCCTTGCTAGGTTAGAAGGTTCCATGAAAAATAGCTATCATTATGTGGTCTATAAAATATACATCTCACAGATGCTCGCATATTCTTTCCAAAGATGAGAGAAAATGTATCTACTAATAGGCAGGCATGCTGATTTTTCTTTGGTTCTGAAAAATAATTGGGATATCTTCTCAGAATACAAAAATGTGAGGGGGATGGTGCCACTTACACAAGTAACTAGTATAACTCCTGTCAACTGGGGCAGTAAGAATTAGGCAAAAGTAAGGGAGGTGAGGCTTTATAGGTAATGGGCTAAGTCATTCATGACGTTACAGAATGCGTTGGGTTTTCAGTTTTAATGAAAGAGAAAAGAGAATTAATTAACTCAGTTAAAACTAGGAAGTGACATGATCATAGTTCTGTAAAAGCACTATGCTCCATGTAAAATTAAATGGACTGGCGCATTAAAAGACATGAGTACATCTGTTAGGAAGATTTTGTAATGCTCTACGTGGAGGATGAAGATAGAATGAAGGAGGGTGATACTAGTAGGGATTCTCAGGGTCAGTAAAGTACAAATCAAAGTAACATTCTCTTTTAATTTAACTTTTAAATGCACAAATATTACTGACCAATACATTTTTATTTGGCAACAAGAGAATATTAGAATTTATTATTTATAAATGCATTATAGATCATAATGTGGAGGATTGCTTTTCCATGATCACTTTGAGTTTTTAAAGAGGATCAAAAACACTTTTTTAAGTTTCATGGTATTGTAATATTTTATTGTTCATTTCCTCTTATGGAATATAGAAAAATAAATCTCAGGGTAGAAAGCCCCGGAGGCTATAGCACAGTCACATAGATTAAAGAATCAGGTCAAATTTGTGATAATAAGCTTCTCCTCACAAGAAAAAAATTTCATACCTTTTCTCCAGCTTTATTAAAGTATAATTGAGAAATAAAATTGTACACATTTAAAGTGTACAACCTGATGATTTGATATATGCATACACTGTGAAATAATCATCACAATTAAGGTAATTAATACACCCATCAGAAAAAAAATTGCAGTGATCTTTATCTTCAGAATTTATAATGGTACCCTGAAACAAATATAACAAAGGAAATTAAAAAATCATTTCTCACAGTAAAAAGGTATTATTGACTAGAATAGTCATCTCTGCCAATGATAACTTAAAAATACATAGTAATTCATACATGTATGTTATTTTTCAAAGAATGTCAATTCCTTTGAACATTTTTATTTATGTTAGTTTTATTTTAAATATGACATTAATACAAATGTTCAGTAGTCTAGTACAACATTTCAGTTGCTACTTTTTTAAAGATGTTCAAAATAGATTTTCACGCAAAAACCAATGTTAAAATTACCATTAAAAAATGTTCCTTCTCTTTCACCTTGTCATGCTGAGAGTATAGAGAAGATAGAAGTAGATCAAAGACCAAGTGACTGTGTTCAGATTGATTTTTCAGATCTCTAAGGTATAGCACCTTTCTTAAACATATAAATTTCTTTCTTCTCCATGCCAAAATTTTGGTTTATTTTTCTTTATCATAAAACACAAAAGAGGGATGCCTGGGTGGCTCAGTGGATTAAAGCCTCTGCCTTCAGCTCAGGTCATGATTCCAGGGTCCTGGGATCGAGCCCCATATCAGGCTCTCTGCTCAGCAGGGAGCCTGCTTCCCTTCCTCTCTTTCTGCCTCTCTGCCCCTCTGTCTACCTATAATCTCTGTCTGTCAAATAAATAAATAAAAACTTAAAAAAAAACACAAAAGAACATATATTCCTAATATGTTCAAACTTTCCAACCCATTCTGAAAAGTCCTCCCCACAGAATCAGCAGCAGAACTTTTTTACTTTTATTCCTATTAATCCCATTTTTAGGATGATTGCTTAATTTTATTCACCTTTGGAGAAAATATCAGAATTAATTTGATAAAATGGAGGATTATTAGTGCTTAAAAGAGCACTTATTAAAACTGTGGGATTTGAACAATTTCATATCATTGTCTATCAGCAAAGCATTCATGCTTCTTGAAAATGAAAATATATATATATATTTTTTTCAAAAGCACCATCAGCATAACTGTAGGCTTATAACACATTTCATTATAATATTATTAATAAAAATGAAATATATTTGTAAAGCATAGTTTATCTAGAGTAAGTATCAGACTATATCTATAGGCTTTCTTTTGCTCTATTGTAAATTAAATATTGTAAATTTGCTCTGATTTGTAATTCTGTTGCTTTGTTGGGCATATGTTCTTTTTCATAAAATAGAAGTGTGCACGCCTGGGTGGCTCAGTGGGTTAAGCCTCTGCCTTTGGCTCAGGTCATGGTCTTAGGGTCCTGGAATCCAGCCCCACATCAGGCTCAGCTCAGCAAGGAGCTTGCTTCCTGCTTTCCCTCTGCCTGCCTCTTTGCCTACTTGTGATCTCTCTCTCTCTGTAAAATAAATAAATAAAATCTTAAAAAAAAGAAGTGTGTACTGCGGAGACTGATGGCAGAAAACTCTTATTTATATTAATATTTATTTTCCACATATAGAGGTGATAATATATGGCAATTTTATGTTAATCCCTTCTCTCCCACTGAAAATACAGGATTTAATGCTATTTTAATCTGATGATTTAGTATTACAAGATGATGTCATGTGATAAATGTACTTTATAACCTTTTTCCTTAAATTCACCAATACCTCACTTATTAGATTATTTCACTTAATTTTTTAATATTAATTTTACTTTCTTCTCTATTTTCATTTTTTCTTTTAAAATAATTTTTCATATTTCAATATGAGACACCACTATTTCTTAAATCACACAAAGGATATATTCTGATATTTACAACTTTAAATAATATATTTAAACCTAATTCTTTACTCAATCTGTCACTTTCCTCCTTTTTTTTCCCAACAAAAAAAATTACAGGGGCGCCTGGGTGGCTCAGTGGGTTAAAGCCTCTGCCTTCTGCTCGGGTCATGGTCCCAGGGTCCTGGGATCGAGCCCCGCATCGGGCTCTCTGCTCAGCGGGGAGCCTGCTTCCCCCTCTCTCTCTCTGCCTACTTGTGATCTCTGTCTGTCAAATAAATAAATAAAATCTTTAAAAAAATTACAGTTAAGTAACATTACTTATTTCACAATTGTTAGTAAATGTGATTGAATGCATGGTGAAAAGAGCGGATTTTTTTTTTTTAAGAGCGGATTTTATATCACAAAATCTATGTCACATTCTCCTCCTCAACCTTTTGCTTTATACTCCTGACCATGCTCTGTTTTTTGTTTTCTTTTGATTTGTTTTTACTAGTATCACTTTGTTGCAAATTTTAATTTTTCTTATTTGCTATAAATATAGCTTATTTTCTGCTTATACCAACAGGGTTGTAAACTTCATGAAGACAGAAACTTAGTTGCTTTATTCATTTGCCTGATTGTATTTATACTCAATATTTACTGAATTAATGAAGGCACTAGTGCTCCTCAAACTTTATCAGATATACTCCTGATGATCTACCATGTACCTTCCATGCCCATTCACATCTGAACTCAAAAACGGACAAAAACTCAAAAACGGATTTGGCTTTTTAATATACTGTTTAATTAATTGTACCTTAACCACCACACACATTAATTCAATTACATATCAAATTGAACTGCTAATAGTTTTCAAACGTAGATAGATGGCTGACATAGCAACATATAATAGGACAGAATAATGTCTCTGTATTTATATCAAATATGTGAACAAATTAATGAAGCTATTTACAATTGAAATAGAGCTACCAAGAATTTAGATAGAGTAGTGTGATAAAGAAAGGGAGGGGAAAATAAATGAGATCTTGAAAAAAAAGGGTGACCTGACAAAGAACAACTATTCAATATATAATTTCTCAGATCATCTTGACATGAACACTTTAAGAACAAATAAGATATATAGGGAAAACCTAGAGGTAATGCTATTAATTTAAATATTGCAACCTTTATGATATTCTACGATACTAAAGCATGATGAAAAACAGGAAGATGTGAGTCTTATGCAGAATATTTATGCTCTATTTCTGTCTTTAGCTTAATGCAATGAATGTTTTTTTTTAAAAAGAGATCTCTATCCACAGATCTGCATAGAAAATGTTCTTTATAATATTCAGCTACTTTTTTCTTTATATCTTTTTTTATATATTTTTTTCTTTATATCTTTTTTCTTTATATCTTTATAATATTCAGCTATTTTTTCTACGTTTATTTTTGTATCTGACATTATTAACTATCTCCACAGTATAATACAGCAACAGGAGTTAAAGACTGTCATTTTGCCATAAAATGTGACTTCATAGGTATTGTTTAATAATTATTATTATGGTAAATGGAAAACAATTACATTATTAAAAACTAGCAAATAGTAAATAGATTTATGATGAAAACTTCTTAAATTATTAACAAATATATAATTGTCCATTTATTATGGAATTATCTAATATTTAATCAAAGGTTTATGACTCTGATGTCTAATAAAATAATAAAATTTTATAAAATAATTCAGTCTCCCCAATTAAATATAGGGGACACTTTTCCACTAATTTAGATTGATATCAGAAGAGATTATAGAAGACATGAGTCAATTTTTAGGAGAAATCAGTGGATATAATGGAATTTTGTTGGGTATTATTTTCAGTTTGGTTATCTTGCAGTACAAATACTATGAAAAAAATAGTGGAACTAAAAAAAAAAAAAAAGAAAAAAACCTAATGAAAACTTTGCTGCCTGTAACAGATGCTCTAAGGAATTGTATGAAAGCAAGAAAAATATATGTTATACAAATATCAAATATCAGGATTGGCTTGTACTCCTAATAGTAAATGTATTAGCAATAAAAAGTCCCATTCATATAAATTATATTCCATTACTGAGTACAGAAATAAGAGATAGTCTCATATCTAGGCCAATTGTTATCATAAACTTCTACAAACTTTGACTATAAACTGTATGAAAGATTTTGGGGGGATTTTTTGGTAATTAAAATATTTCTGATTGTCTATAATTATTTAATGTGATAACGAAGTAATAGTTGTATATGTATATTTCCTTTTTTTTTTAAGATTTTATTTATTTATTTGTCAGAGAGAGAGAGAGAGTGAGCGAGCACAGGCAGACAGAGTGGCAGAGGGAGAAGCAGGCTCCCCACGGAGCAAGGAGCCCGATGTGGGACTCGATCCCAGGACGCTGGGATCATGACCTGAGCCGAAGGCAGCCGCTTAACCAACTGAGCCACCCAGGCGTCCCAACATATTTCCTTTTTTAAGTAGAAAATCAACTGGAGAGATTTTTATTAGTTAAGATGCATAAATATATGTATGTTCACATACCTGTTCCTATTCATACACTTACATATCTTCATTTCAGTATACCTTTATGCCCATAATTTCATAGGCATGAGTATAAATGTCCATTAATTTACAAATAAGCAAAAATTATATATGCTTTATATATATCACATATAATACACTTTTCTATATATATAGTTGCATGTGTATATATGTATACACATGTGTAGAAACACATATGTAGATATATACATATAGTTCTCTATATATGTATGTTTGTGTATATATATTACTATTATTATTGCTATAGGGGAAATATAGCACAAATGTTAAAAAATGAAGTGTGATGTTTTATTCCTATTTCAGTTATTTTCTGTGTGTTATAGGGCAAGATAAGACATCTATCTGTGCCTCAGTTTTGTTATCTAAAAAGATGATAATGGTAATAATGGCTTACCTCAGTGTTTGTCCTGAGAAGTAATTGAGTAAATCTCCATAAGTATTTAGTGGATTGTTTGTAAATTAAACTTACAGTACATATTTATTATTTTTTACTATTATTATTAATTTTGTCTTTTCTGATATATTCATTATGATCATCAATATTAACATTTGGTTTGCATACATACATTCTGGAGTCTTTTAACTAAGTTGTATTTATTAGGACATCCCGATGGCCAACAGACACATGAAAAGATGCTCAACATCACTCATCATCAGGGAAGTACAAATCAATACTTCAATCAGATATCACCTCACACCCATCAGAATGGCTAAAATTAACCCAGGAAACTACAAATGTTGGCAAGGATATGGAGAAAGTGGAACCCTCCTACACTGTTGATGGGAATGTAAAATGGTGTAGCCACACTGGAAAACTGTGGGGGTTCTTTAAAAACTTAAAAGAAATTCCCTATGATGCAAGAATTGTGCTACTAGGTGTTTACCCAAAGAATACAAAAATACTACGTGGAAGGCATACATGCACACTATTATTTATAGCAGTATTTCTACAGTCACCAAATTATGGAAAAAGCCCCAAATTCCATCGACTAATGAATGGATAAAGAAGACATAGATATAGATGTAGATGTAGATATAGATATAGATATAGATAAATACTGCAGTCATCAAAAAGAATGAAATGTTGCCATTTACAACAATGTGGATGGAACTAGAGAGTATTACACTAAATGAAATGAGTCAGTCAGAGAAAGATAAACACCAGAGAAAGATTTCACTCATATGTGGAATTTAAGAAACAAAACAGATGAACATAGGGGGAAAAAGACAGAGGCAAACCAAGAACCAGACTCTTTAATTATAGAAAATAAACTGATGGTCACCAGAGGGGAGGTTGGTGGGGGAAATGGGTTAAATAGATGATGGGGATTAAGGAAGGCACTTACAATGAGCACTGTGGGTTGTATGAATGTGATCAACCACAAAATTATACACCCAAAACTAATATTACACTGTAGGTTAACTAACTGTAGTTAAATGAAAACTTATAGAATATTAATTTGTCTGATCATTATATGAAATAATAAAACTATGTATTTCTAGTCAGTTTTCATTAAAAAAACTTAGATAATTTAATATGTAGTGTTAAATTCTAAATATGCTAGCATCAAATAATTACTAAAGCTAGATATCCCTTAGCAATATCTTTGAAACACATAAATATTCTAAAATATACAAGCATGTATAATAACATCTAATGACATATCTACAAAATGTCCTTTCTGAATTAGCATATTTACAACTGTCCTAATAACCAGTGTTTATTAGTGTTTTATTAATGCAGGTATTATTATTTAATATTTTATTATGTGTATGAAATAGTTTGTTTAAATTTGTGGAACTGCATCTGTCTTTGTATTATTTTTGCTTTGTATTATTTCTGTCTTCATTTTATTTCTACTTCTTTGTTTTAAAACCAATGTGACTAGCATTAATACCTGAACTCTTTATAAAATATTTGATTACTGATGAATTTTAATATATACTATTTACTTGTTATTTATCATGATAATAGATGACATCTCCAGGGGAAAGGAAAAAAGAAAAAGAATTAGACTTGCCATACATTTATTTATTTATTTATTTATTTAACATTTTTTATGATGTTAGCTTAGTCACCATACAGTACATCATTAGTTTTGATGTAGTGTTTCATGATTCATTGTTTGTGTATAACACCACACATTTAATTGAAGTGTTGAGATCTTTATGCTTTTCCTCCATTACTTCAGTGTATACAGCAAGTTTTCTCACATAGTGCAATGTGGCAGTAGAATTATAGAACTTTTCAAGTTGTAGACTCAATTTGAAATATCGGAACCAGTGTCCCTGTGGGCCTAATTTTCTTTTCTACATTTTCCTTTTCCTGCCTGCATACCTCCCCTAGACTATGACATTTACAAGACACTTGTGAAAAATAGCCACAGAATACCACAAATACAGCACACATAAGAAGCTACATATAAAGAGTTTGTGTTTATTTTCTAGGTATCATAAAGCTCGACAAGTGTGGTCACATCAGAGAAAATGTACCTAAGCCATTAGTTTATCTTCCTGCATTGCAAAAGGACTAGGATTTTAAAAGCATTGTTTTCTTTAATTTAGATGAGCACTAATTGTCAAAGATAAAGTCAAGAATTTGACACTTGAAAAGTAGAAGAAAATTTCACATTCTTCTTTATTTCCACTTTGATCTGTTTTTACACATTCATTTTTTGAGGAAATTGGTAAGACCATTAATATGAATGCTATTGCAGGCCTCATAATTAACATGAATATTAATTACATTCATGGATGTTGGCTACAGGACTAACATGCATGCTAGTGTTCATAATGTGGAGTTTTAATAGAGAACAAAGCAGTGGCTATTACTCTGAAAAGAACATATTATTCTCCTTCTTCTAATGTATTAGTGTGCTCAATCTGCCACAACAAAGTACCATATACTGGATGGTTTAAACACAGAAATGTATTTTCTCACAATTCCAGAGGGTAGAAGTCCAAGTTCAAGGTGTTAGCATGTTTGGTATCTTCTCGAAGGTTTGGTTTCTTCTGGTCATTTTTCTCCTGTTTTTGCATAATCTTCCCTCTGTGTATAACTGTCACTTAATTTCCTCTGTTCATAGGGCGCAGTCATACTGAATTAGGGCATACCCAAATGACCTCATTTTAAACAAATTAGCTGTTTAAAGATCCTATCTCTTAAAACTGTCATATTCTGAGGTAATGGGGCTTAGAACTTCAACACAGGAATTTTGGTGATGGGGAGGCACAGTTTAGCCCATAATTATGGGCTTACCAGCCTGTGTATATGGCTAGTATTACATTATCCACTGAGCTAAGATGTCTCAAGTTGGAACAACAACAACAACAAAAAATTAAAAGAGTGCTTCACAGCAAACAATTTGTGAGAATAGGGAAAGTAAGAATGAGTTCAGGAAGTCAGAAAGGGAGACTTATTGTTGAATTTCCAGGAAAGTAAGCAGAGAGTAGAAGTCCATTGGTGCTCCTTCTATTTACACACACACACACACACACACACACACACACATATATGTGTATATATATATACATATATATATATATATATTTGTGCTACTGCTGAAATATTCTTGAACAAATTTCAGTTAGTTTAGACTTTCTAGTAAATCAAAGCTGATGCTCAATTATTATGATAGGGTAAATATAGTGATAATTGATAAAGTTAAAAATCATATCCTATAAGTTATAGTTCAAGCTTTTCAAAAGATTAAACACGAAATCTCTCAGGGTAGATATGGAATTCAGAATTCAGAGGTTCTTTACAGAGGTCACAAATACCACCGGAAACAGTGGCTCTGGCAGTCGTGTCAAATAAAGAACACAAGGTTAGTTAGTTTACATGATTGCTAGTTTATATACTCCCCTCTGTTAAATCAAGAATAAGCTATCCTGGCATATTTATTGTTAAGTCTCTTATTGGAGAAGTAAGAGAAATATTAACACCTATAAGGAAATTTAAATATAGATAAAGCAATTTTTTGAACAGGAATACACACAAGATTAATGAAGCAATGAATACCTTCTGATCCACCTGTTTGTAATCAGTTGAAAATAACTAAAGGATAAAATTAATTTGATAGAAATGAATATTTGTAATAAGAATGATAATTACTATTAATGTCAGTGAAATCATAATATTATCTACACAAACACATATCTATGATAATTCAGAGAGAGTCTAGCTATATTATACTGTAAAACACTGCCACTATTATCTTTAAGTGTTTTGCTAGGCAGTAGGAAAAAGCAGGACTCCACAATTAGATTGTCCAAGTTGAGCCTCCAGACTCTATAGACTACCACTTAAGAACATGGGCATGTTATCAACCTCTCTGTGCCTTATGTGTAAATGGAAGGTATAAAGATGGATATTACCTATTTCTTAGTGTTTTAGGAAGAATGGCTCAACACATACTGCCTAACAAGCCAGACTCCTTTATTTCTAAGTTTAGTAATTTCCTCTAGGAATGTTGTTCTGACCAGAGATTCCCACTGCCCCCCCCAATCTGTGCTGATAACCATTGCATTTATTTTACAGGGCACTTAACAGATTGAATTGCAATTATGTGTTAACATGTTCATTTTTCCTAGTCTCTGAAATGTTGAGGATGGTGGTAGGCATTGAGCCTGTATGGATTGGCTTTGTGTATTCTGTGACTTACACTCTGTCTACCACATGGCAGGCATTCAATAAATATGTGTGGAATAAACTTTTGAGTGTTTAAGGTGCATTATTAAGTAATAACCTGGTAGCCTAAAGGAAGCAATTTATTTTCCAGAGTCTAATGGTGTATGTGCATAATGTGTCTAAGGAGAAAGTTTCATTATTGTCTTTCCCTCAAGCTGGAGATATTCTTAATAAGCTATTTTATTACTCTGCTGAATAGAAAATTTCATGATCAAGGAGAGTAAATATCATTACAGAATCTGGTTCACTGACTATGACTCAAAAAAAATTAAATACTTGAAAGATCTTACTGATTTAATATACTGCAAAGAAATACAACTGTAATTATTTCCTAGAGTTGTAATTGTCATTTATATTTCCGCATCAATGGTCTGGTTTATTTTTCAAAGACCAGAAGAAACAAAAACCTGATGGATGAGGATTATTTAAAATAGAATTATCAAATGTTGCTAATCATAATAATTATTTCAAATATTAACAAAGTGATATTTTGTCACTTAACTAACTTTAAGGAACCTAGAACCATGCTCACAGACCTGTAGCCCTGAAACAAATAATACATTATAAGTTAATTTAAAAAAAAAAAAAAGAAGAAGAAGAACAAAAGGAAGAAGAAGAAGGAGGAGGCGGAGGACTAGGAGGAGGAGGAGGAGAACCTAGAACCATGAAGCAGGAGAGCAGGAGCCTGGAGTCTGTTCCCTTGTTGACCACCAAGTGGCTGGTACAACCACTCTGGACAACAGTTCAAGCTCCTCAGAATCTTAGCACTGCTATGAGTCATAGAATTAGATCAGTGGTTTTTCAGTATTTTATCAGTGGAAACCATTTTCAAAAGATAATTTTAGAGAAATTTGATTTATGAAATAAATGCAAGTGGGGTTGCTCTTGTTAAATGGTTTTAGGGCCTTGTGTTTATCAGGTACTCATGTCCTCTAAAATGGCACATATGATACCTCCAGGAAACCGCAAATGTCTTCAAGGTATGAAGTTTAAAAACTAGTGTGATAGTTTATATTTGATATGGTTTTTATCATAAAATTCTACTATTTTATCTACTCTATATTTTAGATATATCTAATACCTCATAATAATTTAGACCAGATTATGCTAAAAATGTCCTGAAAGTTTATATTTTCTGCAAAAGACACCATGTTGTAATGTATGCATCATTAAGAAAATATCTCACAGATAATTTTTAATGTTTAACATATCAAGCTTATACTTTTATTTACTTTTTTTGAGTAAACAATATGAGCTTAGATATAATTTAAATAGAACATTTTAGAATTTAATATGAAAAGTTGATGACAGTTTGAACCTTATATAACAGGATGTTATTTAGAGTTTTATATGTTAGAATTTTACCTAAAAGTCTAAATCTGATAGCTATATACAATTATGCTCAGATTTGGAAGAAAATCTGTGAGATCAAACATTACATCTCTTCTGGGGTTATTGGACCCAATTCCAATATGGGAGACAGATTCCTCCCCCGCCAAACACCAAGCAATTCTCAGATACCAGCAAGGTGTTTGAGAGTTGAACCTAATTCTGACATTCTCCACAGCAGCAGATTACACAGATTAAGGGTTCAGTCCTACAAGACTGCCCCCAAACCCCCACTTCGGATGACAGTCAGAAGCCTTAGGATGTTGCCTGTGCTTCTTTTTTAGATTTATTTATTTATTTGAGGGAGAGAGAGTGCATGCATGTGAGTAGGGCGAGGGTCAGAGGGAGAGAATCTTCAAGCAGACTCCTTGCTGAATGCAGAGCCCGAGATGAGCTTTATCTCAGGATCCATGAGATCCTGATCTAAGCCAAAATCAAGAGTCCGGTGGTTAACTGACTAACCCACCCAGGCACCCCAACTGTGCTTCTGATGAACTATGAATTGGAAGTTACAAGAGTATCCTCCTTAGGTTCTTTTATTTTTCTAGAGCGGCTCACAAATCTCAGGGAAACACTTTTATTTACCAGTTTACCAAAGGATATGATGATATTAATCAATAATCAGAAGAAGAGATACATAGGGTGAGATATGGGGAAAGATAACAGAGCTGGTATGCTTTCCCCATTCTTACCACTCTCTCCAGTCCATCTCCATGTGTTCACCAACATGCAAGGTCTCTGATCCCATCATTTTTTTTAATTGGAGTTTTCATTGCATAACCATAATTGACTTAAGTCATTGACAATTGACCGATTCAATTTCCACCCCCTACCCACTCCCCCAAGTCCAGGGTGGGATGCAAATCCTAACCCTTTAGTCACATGGTTTTCCTCATGGCAACCAGACCCCACCCTTGGGTTATTTGCTAAAGTCACCTTGATTAATAATAAGACACCCATTTCACCTTTACGGCTCTGAAACTTTCTTTTCATTCTTTCTTTCTCTCTCTCTCTCTTTCTTTCTTTCTTTCTTTTCATTCTTTCTTTCAAGATTTTATTTTATTTTATTTTTCTGTCGGAGAGAGAGAGCACAAGCAGGAACAGAGGCAAGCAGAGAAGGCAGAGGGAGAAGCAGGCTCCCTGCTGAGTAGGGAGCCCAATATGGGACTTAATCCCAGTACCCTGGGATTGTGACCTGAGTCAAAGGCAGACACTTAACCAACTGAGCAACCCAGGCATCCCTGAAACATTTTCAAGAACTGTGGGTGGAGACCAAATATTTCTTATAGAATCATTATACCACAGAATGCTTTACTAAAAATGGGAATATGAAGCCAGGTGTCCATTATCTTAGTAGCCTCTATAAAACAAGACCAGAAATTCCTAGAGCAAAAAATTATCCTCAGGTATCTGATATAAAAGTAATTTTGTATGTTGATTTTGTCTTATATGAAGTTTAATTAAACTCACTTATTAGTTCAAGATGTTTTTCAGTAGATTTTGTGGCATTCTTTGCAGAAGATCATGCCATCTTCAGGAAAAAGAGTTTGTAACATCTTCATTTTTCATCCAAAGGCCAGTTATTTCCTTCTCTTGCAATATTGAGTGGGCTAGAACTTTCAGTACAATATTAGATGTGAAAAGAGGGCATATCTTTGTTTTGTTTTTGGTCTTTGAGGGAAAGCATTCCCTTTTTACCTATTAGGTTACGTATCAGCTGTAGGTTTTCAAAGCTTCCCCTTATTAGGTAAATACCCTCTTATTCCTACTTTGCTAAAAGTTTATTTCTTTGGTGGATCTTGACTTTTAACAACTATTACCACTATTTGAAAGACATATATATGTATTTTTTTCATATATTTCTTTTTAGGTTGTTAATATGGTGAATTATATTGATTTTCCAATATTAAAGCAAACTTGCATTACTGGGATAAACTCTAATTCATGAAAAATTACCCTGTTTATTTATTGTTGGATTCTACTTGCTTTTTGTTGTTGTTGTTGCTTTTGTTGTTGCAAATGTTCACATCTCCAACCATTCAAAAGATGCTCTGGTTTTCTATTCTTGTAAATACTTTCTTTGCTTTTGTTGTAATTCTGAATTCATAGGAAAAGTTGCAAAATAGTCACTTTCCCCCAGTATTCTGATGGAGCTTAGACAGAATTGTTTGTTTGAAATAAAAAATTTAATTTTTAAGAACTACAAAGCTGCTCCATTTATCTATGACTATGGTTCTGTAGTTTGTATCTTTTTTCCTTTAAGTTACAAAAAGTATTGCCATACATGTGGTGTCTCCTTAATATTCCTTCATTATTTTTTCAAATTCTGTGGAAACTGTAGTGATATAATTTCCATTCCTGATAATTTTTGTTTTCTATTTATTCCTAATAAATCCAACCAAAAAATTCTCATTTTTAAAAATATTCTCAAGGAAACATTTTTTAGTTGCATCAGTTTTTCTGTTGTTTTTCATTTTTCTATTTCACTTATTTCTGTTAAGATCTGTAATTTCTTTCTACTATTTACTTCATGTGAGGATACTTTATTATTACCCTTCTGTTCATTAGGGTATTTCTCTCTTTCTCTCTCTCTCTCTCTCTCTCTTAAGTTTATTAACTTGGAAGTTGATGTCATTGACCTGTGACCTCAATTTTTATACAGGAATCTAAAGATGTAAACTTGTCTCTAAATATTGCCTTAGCTTTATCTCACATAGTTTTTAATGTTGTTTTCATTTTTTATTTGGTTCAAATACTTTAAAATTTTCCTTTGAAAACTTTTTCAATTAATGGGTTATTTGTGTACGTTATTTATTTTCCATATATTCAGGAATTTTCCAGTTTTCATTTTTGTTATTCTCATCTCTTTTAATTCTGTTATGAACTTGAGTATTTTGAAATTTATTAAAACATAATTTATGGCCCACATATTGCCTGTGATAGTAAATATTACATGTGAACTTGAATGTATTCTGTTATTATTGGGGCATGTGGGTGGCTCAGTCAGTTAAGCATCTGCCTTCAACTCAGGGGTCCCAGGATTGATCCCTGCCATGGGCTCCCTGTTCAGCAGGGAGTCTGCTTCTCCCTCTCCCTCTAACTGTCCCCTGCATGTGCTCTCTCTCTCTCTCTCTCTAACAAATAAACAAAATATTTTAAAAAAGTATTCTATTATTGCATGGAATGTAATGTTAAATATCAAAGAAGTCAATTTGTATGATTGTGTTATTCAATTTTTTCATATCTTTACTAATTGTCTGAACACTTATTCTAACAGTTAGTGAGAGATTGGTTGGGAAACCCAGGAAATTATTCATGGATTTGTCTCACCCCCTTTCAATACTATCTGTTTTTCCTTAAAAGTAGTCATTTGCATATTTTCTAATGGCACAAATTTAGGCTAAAATTTTACTACATACATGGCCCCTACTAAACAGTTTCATTGAAAAATTCTGTAATCTGGAAATTATTGTCCCTCCTATTGACCACAACTTAATTTTATAAAATCTTTCCCAAATTTCTTTTTTTTCTTTTATCTTGTTTTTAGAGTGACAGTTTAGAGGATTTTGTTATATTTTATAAGGCAAAAAAAGCTTCAAGAATTGTGTTATATCCAAGAATTGTGTTATATCCAAACTCTGGCTTTATTCTTCCAGTGAAGGTGACCCTTAGAATATATTTATCTTTATCCTTGGAATATATTTATCTTTCACAATGATAGAAAAGAATACAATCATTGATATAATCTCAATACATTCTTTTTGATAGTTCAATTTTGATTAACTACTAGGAATTATAAGAAAATTATGTTTTCATATAAAAGTACTTTCCTATAATACTAGTGTTATACTTGTTAATTTATATTATTTTATTCTATAATGTTAATTTTTAAGAATTGCTTCTAATACAGGTTCATTCAATTTCAGTTAGGAAGCAGGCAACATTTAGAACCACCAAGCAAATTATGTGAGGAAACTCCATACAGTGCAAAGGATTTGATCACTTAAATCAATTTAATTGGAACACTGTAGTAATAGAAACCATACAAAAGCACCTGTTCACTCAATTTAAATATCCACAAAGTGAAATTGATTCAAAGATCAATTACAAATGTCCTTTCTATTCAATATTATCTCTTCTATTAAAATTAGAATAGCTTTTCTTTTTTTTTCAGATATATCATTCTAACTATGCTGGACAATGAATCTCTGTGTGAGCTAGAATACAATTTAAATTACATATTTGAAAAATACCTTTGTAAGAGAACAGATATATTGTGTCCATTTGCTGTGGAAATAAAATTATGTTTATTGACACTACATAACCTTGGAAATTTAATTATTGTAATTTAAAAGTAAGTTCATCATATCCAGAAGATGGGGGGAAGTCTTATTGCACAGTTCCTTTTTTCCTCCTGTGATCTAAAGAACCAATAATAGAAAGACGTTTTAATTCATTACAGTTAGTATTTAATGAAGTACTGCTAAAGTACATTATATTAGCTCAGAGTACCAAATTTAGTATCTTCTTGAGGAAGATATGATATTAAAGTTGGAGTCAGTGATATGTATTATTGTTCTTTATAGTGAGGTGGTATGAAACTGATCGAATCTTTTATTTCAGTGATCATAAGTCAGGTGTTCTTGAACTTTAGTGTTCATGTGATTCAAACGTGGCATTTGGCAAAGATAGAGATTCTAAAATATTACCATCAAAAACTTATTCAGCAAGATTGGTTGGATTCTATTCCAAATAGAATCCCAGAAAACTTTTATAAAGGTGATCTTTTGATAATTTATTACCATTTCCAGTTAGTCCATATCCCTTTAGAATCACAGCATGCAAGCTTCTGTCTTGCAAAAAAAAAAAATTCTGCATTAGATATTGTGTTAAATTATTTTGATATAGTATAGATCATCCAGTGTAGATGTTTTTCCCTAGTGGAAATTTGGAAAAATAGAAATTTCTGAGTGGTAAAACAGGTACTACCCAACACCCTTACAAAGAAAAAGAGGGATCTGAGGAGCTCCCTGTATAACTTGATCAGTTATATATCTAATGTTACAATCTAGCTTTATTAAAAGCTAGATATTAAACATTAAACATAATATTAAATATTATATATTTAATGCCACAACTCAGCTTTTTGTGCAAGTGTAAATACATCAGAGGTAATCTTACAGCCAATTTTGCTCAAAAAGTAAGTCATAATATAATTTAAATATAAATTTATTGAAAAATCTTAAGTGTGAGGTCATTTTTTTTTCTCTAAAATTCAACCCTTTTGTAACAAATGAGTTTTAAAATCACAAGATAAATTATCATGGCATGGCCTCTCCATGTCCCATGCTTCAATCTTCAAACAGGAAATTTTTTGACATATTTTTGCTTGTTTCAGAATCTCTCAGAGTCAGGTTTATATGTTTGTCACGTGAAATTTAAGATTCTTTCTTCATTGGTTCTTGGATAATGCTGCTTAAAAATAGACAGAACTACCATACTTGAAATGAAATACAGCCAAGCCTACCAAATCTTTGTGAAACAGGTGTTAAATGTTTGAGAAGAACTAATAATAAATATTTCTGAGTAAGAAAAGCCTTCATCCATTGTTAAATATAAAAGATGTCTATCCTCTTCAGCAAGTGTAGGTTTGTTCCAACCGTGTTCAAAGGAAATCTTAGTAGAAAAGTATAATACATTAGGAGCTCAATTAAATCAGATCTGTTACGAGGATCAAGGACATTGTTGAGAAAATAAAGAAATGGGATAAGGAGCACAGCTACCTTACTACTAGACAATTTATGTCTATTCTCTAGTTCCTATAAATTAATTAATTTCATACACAAATATAATTTGGAAATGTGGGCAAAATGGGAGTAATAATTACTGGTCCCCCATCTCAGTTTGCCAATAAAAATACATATGTTCATTTAAGGTCTTGACCAGGAACTGACACCTCAAGACAAAGTTAGATTATAGGCTTGGACCAAATGATTCTAAAAGTAGGAAGGCAGGAAAATGCAGTTCAAGAAAAAGTGAACTATAATAATATACGCTAATTATTTGGAAATATCATTTGTTTTAATATAACCTGGAAACCATGTTAAAGTGCCAGTTAAAGGAAAATTCTAGGGTTCCTAGGTGGCTCAGTTGGTTAAGCAACTGCCTCAGATCATGATCCCAGTGTCCCCAGATGGAGTCTCCTATCGGGCTCCCTGCTCAATAGGGAGTCTGCTACTCCCTCTGACCCTCCCCCTTCTCATGCTCTCTCTTGTTCTCTCTCTCAAATAAATAAGAAAAGAAGATTCTAACTCAATAATTCTTTGGTTGGCATTTGAGATCACATCACATAGCACATACCAAATTAATAGCAGAGCAACCCAAAACAAAACAAAATAAAATATAGCAAAATAAATGTCCCCCATAATTTTGATGATCATAATATCTGATTTCAGAGCTTCTTTTGACAACCTTCTACCTTTTTTCAATTCACTGTCCAGGATCCACACTCTTCCCTGAATTCTCTCCAGTATCTCCCTTCTGGTTTAGGATCCATTTTTTACCCTTCTTCCTGGGTAAAGCAAATTCTTCTGTGTCTATTATGCTAAGCAGTTTGGTTATTCTCAAGGCCAATGCAAAATTTGCATATGCTAAACCTGTAATGCACTGGGAGAATAGGATTCTTGCCACTTAAAGTCAATTTTGTTTCTGTTAGATTAAAAAGAGTAGCAACAATTCTAGTGATATATATTGACATTTACTGACTCCTGTCCTAGCCCTCATCCTTATAATCAAAAGAGGTCCTAACATAAAGAGGAAGGTTTTTCCTACACATGATTCTCTAAGGTGCATATTGTATGAAACTGAACTCTAACTTATCAACTCATTCTTAGTCAAAAAGAGAATCTCATATATGATACCTAGGATGATTTCCCCTCTTGTGTTTTACCAAATAATTTAAATACTCACTTGTTACGGTATGAAGTTTTTATTGTGATGACCAAAACCTAGGTTCACAAATTCCAACTTAAGTTTGAAATTCCAAATTTTGTAGGAAATCAGTCTAATAGTCAAATCAAATTACCCATAGTATCCATCATGTTTAAGAGTTTGAATATTCTAGTTGATCAGATATTGTGATTAATTTGGGGTTAACATACAATCTCTTGTCATTTTCAGTAAATGTGTAAAAAGAATCACTAAAATATAACATTTACTGGTTATATTGTTAGATTTGTTTATTGATTCAGAGAATATCTAAAATCTTCAAGGTAAGCAAGATGAAGCTTAACAATATCAGTTATGGGACTGATGAAAATGCATATTCTTAAAGGTTTTGATGTGAATAAAGTCTAGCAATAAGTTATATTCAAATTTATTTGAATTGTTATTGTTTAAGACAAGATGGCTACAATGAGTGAAATGTTAGAGTATGGACAATTTTTGAAGTTACTGGAAATATTTTTCAAATTATATAGAAATGAATAATACCATTTTTATTGTCTATTTTTTTAATTTTGAATCTTTCCTGTGTTAAATTTCCAAGAATGTTACCCTAATACATATGATGTATGATGTATATGTAATACATATGATGTATGACTGGAATTATTTCTGTTTAACAGTTATAAAATATCTACTATATAACCACACTGATGGTAGTACACTGGTGTCACACTCAAGGAAATTAAAATCTGGTAATAGTTCAGTTGAATTTGCAACCAATAACAGTGAGATACATCCATGATACAATGAAAGTAAGAACAGAGGGTTGCTCCCATTCCAGCTCTGTCAGCTCAGTAGTTCTTGCAGATTTGGGTAAGCAGTGGAAACGGGCACCTCTGGCATGAGTAAGGAACTGCCTCTTTTGGAGCAAAGAGTAGGAAAAAAAAGAAAAAAAAGAAAAGAAACCAGATGCCTTTGGGCTTTGTCAGAAACAGTTGAAATCTCTGTATTGAATGAAATACAGAGACCGGTATCTCAGGAAACCTGAGGTTGCAATGCAATCCTGGTTGGGGCAAGGGATAGACTGGCAGACTAACCAGCAAGGTAGGAAGGAAATGAGGACCATGAAAAAGCCACAGTAATCTTGATGAACTCACACACATCCTGGCTGTGTACATGAACACTTAGAAGGGAACAGAAAGTGCCCTGGGAATCCGGACATGCTTTCAGAGTGTGAGGTCATGTGCACATGCAAAGGAGACATGAAAGAAACTAGGGAAAAGTAAAAAGCTGGCACAGAAATTACCCTTAGGAAGGAAGGGGTTTAAACACACACACACACACACACACACACACACACACACACCCCGGAATGGAAAATTAAAACTGAAAAGAAATGAACAGCTATCTGTCACAGGGTAAACAGCCTCCATGGAATTAGTCCATGCAAGCTGTGAAACAATTAAACAAAGTAACAACAGCAACCACAGCCACCCCTGCTGGGGATAAGAATTCAGAGGTTTAATATGTATTGCCTAAAATGTCTACTTTTCAACAAAAATTATTGGACATGGAAAGAAAGAGATGTGTATGATCCATAGCTATTTTTTTTAATTAAAAAAAAAAAAAAAAGGAAGACCAAAGGCACAGCATGTCCCTATTCAAACCTTTAGTGGAATAAATACCTTACCCACAAAGGAGAAGGAATGGTACTAAATTAAAAAACAAAAACAAAAAACACACACAAGATCCAACTCTGAGTTCTGCAAGAGATATAATGTAGACTCAGACATAAGCAGATTGAAGGTTAGGATGGAAAAAGAGATAGTATGCAACAATGCAACAAACAATAGGAGAGTGGGAGTGGCTATAATATTATGAGACAAAATAGATTTCAAGAGAAACACTATCAGAGACCAAGAATGACACCTTATAATGATAAAGCGACAAATTCATCAGAAAGTTATAGCAATTCCAAACACATTGTCAACTAACAACAGAATTACAAAATACATGAAGCAAACACTGGCAGAAGTGAAGGGAGAAACAGAGCGTCTAGCAGTGATAGTTGGAGAGTTCCATATTACATTCTCAATAACGGATGGAATAACAGGACAGGAAGTCAACAAGAGTATAGGAGACTTGAACAGCACGATTAGCCAACTTGATCTAACTGACATGAAGAGAACGCTGCACACATCAGCAGCTCAGTGAACATTTTTCTGAGGGGCACAGGGAATATTCTCCATGAAAATCATAATACTGGGTCATAAAACAAGTCTCAATGAATTTTAAAAGATTGAAATATCTCAGTATATTGTCTAACCTTTATGCCATTAGAAATCAGCAACTAAAGGGCTATATTTGCAAGTGTATTTTCAAATAATTATAAATTAAGGAAAAACATAAATAATCAAGGAGTCAAAGAGGAAGTCACAAAGGGATTTAGAAAGCATTCTGAGATGAATGAAATAAAAAGTACAACACATCGAAATTTATGGGAGGTAGCTAAAGCAATGTTTAGAGGGACATTTATAACTGTAAAAGTCTGTGCTAGAAAAGAAAAAAAAAAATCATTAGCCCAAAGATCCAATTTTAGAAACCACAAAAAAGAGCAATCTAGTCACAAAATAAGCCCAACCAAGAAAATAATAAAAATTAGAGCAGAAATCAATGAAACAGTAGAAAATAAAAGGAGAAAGCAGTGAATATAAATCTGATCTTTGGAAAGTTTTTAAAAAACTGGCAAAATTAGCTAAACTGATGATGTAGAAAAAGAGAGAAGATAGAAATGACCAAAATGAGGAATATAGGTAGAGATTAACTAATAATCTTACAAAAATACAAAGGATGAAAAAGGGGCACTGTTATTAACTTGGTGTCAACAAATTATATAATTTACATGAAATCACCAAATTTCTGTAAAAGAAAAAATTACCAAAACTGGCAAAAAAAAGAAAATCTGAATAGACCTATAACAAAGTTTGCATCATTAAAACAGAAATAAAACCTTTGTACAAAGAAAAAAAACCAGGTTTCATTGGAGAAGTCTATCAAATATTTTAAGAAGAAATAATACAAATCCTTCAAATACCATTTCAGTAAATAGATGAGGAGAGAATGCATCTCAACTTGTTCTATAAGCCAGTATTACCCTGATACCAGATAAAGAAATATAAAAGATAAAGCTAAAGATCAATTTCATTCATTAATATAGATGAAAAATATACAAGACAATATTATCAAACTTTATCTAGTAATATGTAAAAAGGATTATACACTTTATTTTGATATATGACCATGTATATAAATGATCAAATGATGTTATCCCAGGAATGAGGATATCTTTAATGTTCAAAAAAATCAATTAATGTAACACACTATATTAATAACACAAATGACCAAATGCAGGACTATCTCAACAGGTGCACAAAAGTCATTTCACAAAATCCAAAATCTATTCATAATAAAAATTTACAACAGGCGTAGAAGGGAAATGTGTGTTTTTTTTGATAAAAAGTGGAATGGAAAACACTATAATTAGGATTACTATAGATGGTGAAAGAATGATTTTCTCCTCTGAAATTGGGAATGAGGCAAAGATTTCACTCCTGTCACTTCTGATCAACTTTGCATTGGAGGTTCTACCCAGTGTAATAGGGAAGAAAAAAAAAAAAAGAAAAAAGAAAAGCCAAGAAACAAATTAAAAATCATTCAGAAAGAAAGATGTAAAGCTGCTTTTATTTACAAACAACAAGACCCTGGATATCTAAAATTGTGAAGTTGCCTCACTACTAGAACTAATAAATCCCTTGTACCAGCAAAGTCTCAGGATATAAGATTGATATACAAGAATTAATCATATTTCTGTATACCAGTAACAAATGAAATGAAAAATTTAAAAGTAATTCCATTACAATGGTATCAAATATAATAAAACACTTAACACTAAATTCAGTCAAACTAGTGCAAGATTTGTACACTGTAAACTGTAAATTTACTAGAAGAGATTTTCATAACTAGAGAGCCATTCCATGTCAACAGCTTGCAAAACCTAGTGCTGCACATGTGTATGCGATAATGACTTTGATAAATGTTATCAATATTTACCATGGTGTTCTACAGCTTGATTTTTCTATTAACATGATGTACTCATTAAAATGTTGAAAATTAAAATCTGTAAAATAGAATAAATAATGCATGTATGAAAATATGTCATCTTTGTTTATTGGACTTTTATATTTAGTTTATTAATTGTGAACATATCTGATTTTGTTTTCTCTATACAGACAGATATAGGTGTATATATGTAGATATATGATATATGTAGATATATAATTTTTTAAAGGTTTTATTTATTTACTTGACAGAGAGAGAGATCACAAGTAGGCAGAGAGGCAGGCAGAGAGAGAGAGGGGAAAGCAGGCTCCCCGCTGAGCAGAGAGCCTGATGTGGGGCTTGATCTCAGGACCCTGACACCGTGACCTGAGCTGAAGGCAGAGGCTTAGCCCACTGAGCCACTCAGGCGCCCCAATATATAATATTTTTATAAATTATATGAGAACAAATATATAAATATATAAATGTTTTTATAGGACTTACTATATGTTAATGATGTAAACTCTTGTTGGGAATTCATGGCAACGTTTTCCCCCAGAATGATTATTGCCTCTCTAAGTACAGTTTTTTACCTGCATATAGTTTCAATATTCATTTTCATTCCACTTTGCCAGTATTTGTCTTCAAAAATTCCGTTTTGTATGTCAGGTACCTAAAGGCCTTCCTAGCCCAAGACTGAAATTGTATATACCATATTTCTTTTCCTCTGGCATTAATATACTTGTATTTAGCACTTTTAATGTTTCCTGTTTTTAGAAACTACAGATACATGAAGATGTTCAAGATTTATTGCTTTGCTGTTAGTTTTCTTGCCTTGTTTGTTCTTTTCCCATTTTTCATTCCTAGTATAATTTACTGATTGGCTTTTAGCCAATTCACCTCTCCATGTCTTCTAATAAAGTACTTTAAAATAGTTAAATTAATACATTTATTCAAGTGGACAAATTAATACAACCTATAGTGAACATTTATAATGTTTGGACAAATTGAATTCAAATACATACACTTATTCCCCCCTTAAATGCTTCTTCCTTTTATTTCTTTTTCAAAATGTTGTTCTGTATACAAGAGGTTACTTAATCTCCAAGGTTTTTATTAGAAAATTAACATGGATATGTAGATACTCAGAATGATCTATTTTCCTATAACAAATCATCTTTCTTATTTTTATCACCAACTCATACATAATTATAATCCCCCATTAGAAAAATTATCATAAATTTACTAATCCAAACATAATTAAAGTCATTATGAATGTTAGCAGTACCCTATACTGTGTAATAAGGAAAGATTCTGGTTTTCTTTTGGTGACTAATGCTAATAATTCATTTATTTTTAATTTGTACAGCATTTCCCATTTGGCTTTGACATTTTTAGTTACTAATTAAGAATTAATGTAAGGTGTGTGGGGAATTAATAAGTGCTTTCATGATGCTGATGAATACATATTGGTGAGGGAATGAGGTAATATTATTCTAACCATGGCATGGATACATCCAATCTGCACAATCTACAGATTGTGCTCATGTAGGCACAATTCTGATATTTGTTTCCATCGTTTCTTTAAAACACAATGAATTTGTTATCAAATTTACTTTGATTTCAAGTTAAACACAATAGGTAGCACACTTCAGACATTACGTAAATATATGATTGATCATTGAAGTTTGAGTATTTCTTCTGATGGCAATATTTTTATTATTTGATTCAAGATTTATTAGACTCCAGTATATTTTTCCAAATAGCATTTTATGACTAATGTAGTAAGTGTAGACATTAACCTACCATGTATTTAAGTGTGTGATTTATAATTAACTATACTTCAACATTAATGTGATTTTCTTCTGTTTTTATATAAAATGGTTCTTCTTAGATAATACTACTTTGTTTTATAATTGAGATATAAAATTATTCACATTTAATAAAATCTCTGAACATTTATGATTATTTTTATTGGATAAATAAATATTAATCTAATAAACATTCGGAAAAAAGTCAAGTTTAGTATTTGTACTGCATACATTTATAAATTCTCACAGATTAAAGTATAATATTGTTATATTGCTCTTATAAAGTTTTAAATCATGAAAGACCATCTATATAGATTAAAGGATAAATTTGTTACATTTTATTACATTTTATATCATTGCCCTATTTCTTTTCCAATTAAAAAATAAAACATGACAGCTTGTCTCTATATAAGATTTGGATTTGTCAAGATAGCATTAGTATGCTTGACAAGCAAAAACTAAGGCCTAATTGTTACAGAACAGGACAAGCATACTTAATTTAATTATTTTGTTTGTAATATTATTTTAGCAACATTTGCTCACATAAAAAATGAATCGCTGTCATATAAATTCAGAGATATTCATATGTGTGTCTGTTTTATATTACTTTCTACATACAAATAGATACATAAGAATATCTATATATGCTTATATATGAGAGTGTGTGTGGTTTGCAAATGTGTAGCTAACTAGCCATATCTATGAAGCAAATGAGAAGACATATGAAAACAATACATAAATATTCAAAAAAATTTTTTTTAATCTAAAATCTTGAAAACCCTTGAGGAAAGGGATAAAAATTGGGAATTATGTCCAAAACAGAACAATAATCAAAGCAAAATCACTGTAATGGTACTCTTTCCCACTTCCATTAGGGTATTGCAGAGTACTGTAAGTAGCCATCCATCCCATTTTATATGATCTTGTATATGAGGTATGTTGTGTTAAAAGATAAACTGAGGCACACTGAAATTCTCAAGACATCATTTGAGCAAACATGGATTTCAAATAGGGGACACCAAACCAAAAGTGGTTAGAACCACTCCACTGAAGGAGTTAGGGGAAATTTTTCATAAAGAAGCAGAAGCAAATCAAGGCAATCATTTGATTGTAGTTTAAGAGACTACCTTATTTGAGAAAGCCTAATTGGCTGATTGTGATTGGTTATTCCTTGGTTTGGATTTCATAACCTTACGGTATTTTTTAGTATTTATTCTGGTTAAGGTTTCAGTTGGCTTACTTGAGCTTTGAAGGCATTAGAGACACTTCAGTCTAATGGTCTACCCATTTAGTTATTTTAATAATTGCTGTACACAATGACTCCCATCTGCCTATGTACAAGCAAAACCAATCACTGAGACATCAGCTATGCGAGAGGAAAGGGTTTATTTGAGAGGCAGCCAAAGCGGGAGGAGAGGAGAGAACAAGCCTCAAATCCACCTCCCCAAATGGAGAGAGAAGTTTTTATAATTATCAGGATTGAGATTATATACGTATTGATAAAAAGGGTAAGGAGAATTACATCTAGTTAAAAGGAAAGATGGAGCATGCTCATTGAGCAAACATATATGTAACATACATCCCATGTTTACTTTGGTGGTGGAGATGTCACATCACAACAAGGCAAAATTCAGCCCCTGACCTTAGGAGGTTCTTTTAGGACAAGGATAAGGGGCAATGAACATGCCCCCAGGGCTGGTATAAACTAAATGAGGTCTTGGGCATGTTATTTTGGATAAGAAATGAAGGGCCTTGTTTGTTCATAGGCTAGAACTGTATCAGTTGACCTTGAGCCCAGGCTTCTGCAGAGACAGCTAATGTATTTGCTAGTGGGTTCTGAAAAGACACACTAGCTGATTAGGGGGAATAGTTCTCTGAAAAAGAAGCTTTAAATTTTGTTAGGCTCAACCTCGTTAACCTATGGGGACTGTTTCTTCATGATATACTCCAAATAAGGTTATTGAAATTGTGTAATAAATACCATGATATACAGGATTTTGCTTTTTGGAATTTGTTTTTACATCTGACTTAAAAAATTTTAAAAGTTCAACTTTGAAAAACACGCAAGAAGAAAAAAAATAATTGTAATAAGTACAGTGAGTTCACAATGAGAATCCCAGCACAGATTTCACTGACCAAGAAAACTGTATGAGAGAACATCTAGACCTAGAAAGAAATTAAAATAGGCTCAGAATTAGAGAATGATCTTACTTCCTGATGTTAATCTGTTGCTTTCACATTATTATTAAGAGTATTTGTCACTCTCAAAAGTGTGTTGGTTTGAAAGGTAAGTTCTAATTGTTATCATCAGTTTCTTAATTAGAAAAAAAATAGAAGTTAGCTTCAGATGCTAAGCTAAATACTATTGTAGTTTTTTTCAGATATATCAGAGATCAGATTCCATTTTGTATATTGATGGAGAAGGGTTTTCTTAATACAAGATTATAAAAGCTTTCTCCTTACTTGAAGGGTTTATATTGAAGGAGTATAGAATGGAGATTATAGAAGGAGAGGCAAGAGTTAAATAAAAATAATCAATAAATATCACTTCTAGTTAAGGATGAGTTCAAGAGAAAGAAAGAAAAAAGAAAAAAAAAGAATCATTTTATGTAAACTTTAAATTAACCTGGATAACTAGCCAAACTGAGGAGAGGTACATAAATGGTTGCAGAGATTTTCAAATAATGCTTAAGGCATGACCAGAAATGACTCTGTATTAACAAGGAGAATCCTTAATATTGTTAAGGAAAGCACAAAAATCTGGGGCATACAGTTTTCTTCAGGGACTTAGAAGCAAACATTATCTTAGTAGAAATATGCTTGATAAAGCAAAGTATATAGGTTGTGGTTAAACAGGATTAAAGTTGAGAGGGGGTAATAGAAGAGATTTGCATTTATCTATAGCCTTCTGAAAAAAAAAAGATTATTATTATTAATTATATAATTAAAAATTTATATAAATTTATATAATTAAAAATTATATAATTAAAAATTATTATTATTAATTATATAATAAAAAGATTATTATTATTATTATTATTAAGAATAATAGGTGCAAAGATTGCTGCGAAGCAGAAGAAGGTACTTCCAGTGACATAGAGGAAAGGATACATAAAATGAACATGGCTATATAAATTGTATAATTGCAATATATAGCAATCATTAGGAGATTACATAAGTAATGTTTTCCATTTTGTTTATAAAATGAGAAGCTAGGTTCTTTTTATGAAAGGGATATAAAGTTAACAGGATAGTGGCAAAAATAAGAATAATTTTTCAAGGGTATAAAAGGAAATTGGCAATTAAGAATTAGTAAAACAATTAATGGGAGATTAAAAAAAATCTTATGTTGATTTTAGATAATTACAAGTAAACGTTAGCATGCATTGAAGCTGGCTACTAAAAGTTGATTATTTTCTTAAAGATGGACTTTTCTTTGGTTCATTGATAGACACTCATGCCTACAAAGTGATACGTGAAAATTTTCATCTCCTTATTAAACTGACAATAGCAACAAAGTCATAAAAATACTAATAATACATTTTTAAGTTATTTTTCTTTTGTTTTTCTGAATAGTCCTACATAATACTTTGTAGATCATTAATTTATGTATTAACTCTTGCATATACTTAAAAAATTAAAAAGCTTAAAGCAATTTTTAAAATAATTTCCTCTTAGAATTTAATGCATCAGGTCCACCTTAAACTATATCTTCCTTTAAATACAGCTTCTTGAGATGAAATTTCTTTTCCTGCTGTCATTTGGTATCAGGAGGGAAATTGTGTTAATTTAAGAACAAATCCTTTGTTCTGTCCATTTCAAGCTTCACATCCAAAATCTCAACCTCTGGATTACAACAATTTTTCCCTCCCTGAGAATGTGTTTTTTATAATGGAGAAAAGGAAATGAAAAGGAAATTCAAAATCTCCAGCTGTTTAAAACTGAAATAAAACACACACACATGCACATACAATTTGTTTCATCTCAAAAATGTATGTGTTGTCCTTGAGCGAAGATTAGGGCAATTAATTTTGGTTGTTTCCCTTACCTAAAAAATCAATCAGGCAGTGATGATATTATCAGGTACATCAAAGGTTTTAAAGAAACAGTAAATAAGATTTAATTATTGCAGTTACCACATAGTGGGTGCACTCTAGGAACCTAAACTGTAAGGCAGATTAATTTTCTTTTATTTTTCTTTCCCTGTAGCGATTGCTATAGCAACAAAACTGAATTGCATGTGAGGCCGACATCTACAAACTTTTAAAGCAAACAGCTGCTACACCATACTCCCAGTCTTTAGCATGAAAGAAAGAACAGCCATCCAAACAAAGTGTTGAATGATTAATTCTACAAAAGGTCCCATTTAATGTGTATTGAACAGATCTTTCATTGTTTTGGACAGAATCTTAGAAACATCATCTTTGTTTATATGCTTCATGCAAATCATTGCTAGGGATAGTCTTTTTTCTACATAAGAGTACAATAAAACTTTCTTACAGAGTTAATTAGATTTAGTAGATAGGATTATTTGTGTAAGCAATGATCCTTTTATAAAGAGCCTACTCTAGGAAAATTAGAGCAAGTGAAATTACACTTTTTATTATACGGTGTCTTTTGCTTTTTATCATTTTCTATGGATACATTGAGGCGAGAATGTCTGTGAGGTAATTCATTTTATGTGAAGTAGAGCTATATATGATAGACCATAATAATGGTACAATGGAAATATGTTTGTGGACATGAAGAAATTAATATTATTGCCACTTTTACCTAATATGTTTATTTTCTTGTACTCTTATCCATAATGGTTTTTAACATATAGCAAATATATGATTTTTATATAGATGCAATTTTTAAGAAAAAATCCAACTTCTGTAAGTAATAAGCAATCATCTTGTGGGTCAAAACTCATGGGCTTTTGAAACCAAATGTATTTGAATGAATAGTTGCTATCCTAATGAAGGCTTTACTTAAAAAAAAAAAAATAGATAGCTGCAAATTGAAACCATTTTTATTGAATATAATTAAGGGTGTTTCATGCAGTGTTTCATTAGCTAATTTATCAAATATTTAAATAATTACTTGTGATTTGTTATAAGCAGCTTGATCTACCCAGGCTGGTTTTAACATTTATATATTGATTTCTTCCCTCCTACAGCCCTCAGATTTTCTTTCTTTGAAGTAATACCCACATTGTATAGCAGTCACACAGTTTAAATGAAATTCACCCCACCTCTGGTCCAAGAAAGGTCCCCATTAGCCGATGGTATTAAATATTAATCCACAACCCTTGTCACCCAGTTAACCCAAGCTTCTCCCTTAAACATGTGATTGGATTAGGTAAGGATACCTGTCTTAATTTGGACCCATCACAGTGAATCCCAAATATATTATTATTATTATTATTATTATTACTATTATTGATTGGAGAGAATCATTTTCTCTCCCCATACCTCTCTCTCCCTCCCTCTTCTCTTTCCCTATCTTCCCCTCTCTCTTGGATGAGCAAGGATATAATGCCACTGCATTGGTTAGTACCTTGAGAAAAATAAAGGCCAGTTATTTGCTAAAGCTAACAATGGTGAAATGCAGAATGAAACAGCCTGGGAGGTGATAGCATTGAACCACTCAGCACACTCCAGAAGCCTGGAAAGTTGTTACCTTTCCAGGTGAAGGTCTTAATTCTAAATGTTTTAGTAACATGTGCTATTAAATGCTCTACTTGTTTAATGTACTTTGAGTTAGGTTTTATGTTACTTAAAACATAAAATCCTCACTAATATACTGCCCTTCTTGACTGAGACATAATAAGTTAATTCTCCAGTTTGAACTTAAAAAATTTTTTTGACCATTTTTATACCATATGTCATTATGACACGGTATTCACAAATTAAAAAGAACATGGACATATAGAATTAAACACAAGAGGTATTTTACCTTAATTGCTCACTTTTATGAGAGTTTTTATATTATAAAAATTAGATGATTTTATTTAAAGAAAACTCCAGGTACAGAAGCATTTATTTTGAAAATGCAAGGACACTCAACAGTTCCATTATTGGCAAGGGTCTTAGCAGATTCAAACATATGTACTAATTTATTTATAATATCAACTCATAGTTAACAAAATTACATTAGATAAATAACAAAATATACTATGCTATTGTCTTTCCCAAGGAAACACAATATTAATAATTTGTTACAAAAGTAATCAGATATTGAAAATGCAACTATTAATTAACTTAATATTAAAGACCTATTAAATGCAGGTGATTTCAGATACTTGGGCTAGAGCTATGGTAAAACAAGAATTTGTGATTCTTGTCTTATTGGAACTTACTGGCCACTAGTAATTCAGATATTTTAAAAATCCACAACATTGTATATAATCATATAATGACATAATATTCTGAAGGAAGTAACTGGTAAGCATGAAAGAGCATAATTAGTTCTCTGGGAGCTAGGAGCCAAGGCTCTTCCCAGAAGATACTATGCTGGCAAAAAAATTGTGATAAGTAACAGTTACATAATTGAAGTGTAGAATGTGATACAGGCAAAGGGACCAACAGGATGAAGGCTTTGACATTAACAAAGAGAAAGCAAGAGCTCCTCTTAATCAGGAAAACGAAAGGAGGAATTTCAAGAACCTAATACGTAGTAACTAAGAGAGTTGTATGAAATGACACCTGACAAACTGGCAGGAACAAGGTCATGTAAGAGTTCATAGCTCCTAGGGTGCCTGAGTGGCTCAACTGGTTAAGCGTCTGCCTTTGGCTGAGAGCAAATGCTACTAGAGTCCTGGGATTGAACCCTGCATCAAGTTCCCTGCTCAGCCGGGAGTCTGCTTCTCTCTCTGCCATTCACCCCACTCTGGTCTGGCTCTCACTCTCTTAAATAAATAAATAAAATATTCGGGCGGGGGGACAAAAAAAGAGTTCATAGTTTCCTTAATTTTTGTGTGTATGTATTATATTACAAATCCAAATACAAATTTGTTAACTTTAAACTATAACATGTTAATGTCCAAGTAAACTATTAAAATATTCATTAGCTCATTGGTTAAAAATAGATTTAAAGAAAATGAGAGATGAAGCAAAAAGATACCAAAAAAATCTATTGGAAGGCTGTAGGCAGGAGCTACAGGTCATTAGGACTAAAACAAATACTGGCAATAGAAGAGAATTAAGTGTGTGTGTGTGTGTGTGTCCACATAAAATGAAGGTGGAACCAGAAAGGTCTGCTGTTTGATTCAATGTGAGATGAGAGCTGAATGCCGACATGGATTCACTGTTTCTAAAATGTAACTTTGGTTAGTGATATCGATCTTTGCAGAATTGAAGAAGAATGGAGGAAATTTTTAAATGGGGAGTGTAGTTTGAAAATTCAGCATTCCCATGTTTTATTTTAATAAATGTTGGAGCAACCCAGTCCCATGACCCTTAGAGAAGTCAGATAATGGGCTACTCAAGAGTGAAATGCAGAAAAGAGACCCTAACTGAAATATTAATTTGGAAATTGAGTCTTTAGATTACTCGTAATAAAATGATAACATCACTTCACATATAATTAATATCCCATTACCTTTTAAATTAACATGCAGTAAAATTAACTTTATTATTGGGTACAGCTTTATGAATTTTTTTAAACATTATCTATTTATTTATCTGACACAGAGAGACACACACACACAGCAAGAGAGGGGACACATGCAGGGGGGATGGGAGAGGGAGAAGCAGACTTCCGTAGAGCAGGGAGCCTGATGCGGGGATTGATTCCAAGATCCTGGGATCATGACCTGAGCCAAAGGCAGACAGTTAATGACTGAGCCACCCAGGTGCCCCCAGGTTTATGAATTTTAGACATGTGTGTATATTCATATAAACACCACCATAATTAAGATACAGAACAGTCCCATCATCTCCAAAGATCCCTTTGCTATCCCTCTGTAATCAATCACTTGCCCCACTCATAGTCTCTTATGGGCATTGATCTGTTTTCTACCATTTGTTTTTATCTTTGTGAGAGAAGTCATGAGCTGGAATCACTCAGTAAGTGACTTTTGAGACTGGCTTCTTTCTCTTAGTCATTAAAATTCATACAGGCTGGGCACCTGGGTGGCTCAGTGGGTTAATGCCTCTGCCTTTGGCTCAGGTCATGATCCCGGGGTCCTGGGATGGAGCCCTGCATCCTGCTCTCTGCTCAGCAGGGAGCCTGCTTCCCTTCCTCTCTCTCTACCTGCCTCTCTGCCTACTTGTGATCTCTGTCAAATAAATAAATAAAATCTTTAAAAAAAATTCATAGAGGTTGTGCACATCAGTAAAACCTGCTGTAGGGAGCCAAGCGACTTTGTGTATCTAAACATAAATATTCCCTTTGATTATTCAACACTATTCCATTGTATAGATGTGCTGAATTTTGTTTTTCCATTACATTCACAATTTGAAATACATGTGGGTTGTTTCTAGGTTTTTATTTTATAAATAGAACTATCAACATTTGCTTACTTGTTTTTATGTGAGAAAACTTTTCACTACTCTAGGTTTAATCTTGATAAGTAAGATTGCTGATTCATATGGTATGTGTATGAATAACCTTATAAAAGATGTTGCCAGACTATTTCCAGATTGACTGTATAGTTTTTCATTTCAGTAGACTATGTGTAGAGTTCTGTATACTGTGCATCCTCACTAGGATGTGATATTGTCATAGTTCTTTTTTTTTAAGATTTTACTTATTTATTTTGAGAAAGAAAGAGAGAGCTTGCATATGTGTGCATGCAAGCTGGGAAGGAGTGAGGGGCACGGGGAGGGGGAGAGTGAGACTCTCAAGCAGGCTTCATGCTGAGTGCAAGCCTGATACAGGACTAGATCCCATGACCCTGAGATCATGACCTGAGCCAAAATCAAGAGTCCGCACTTAACCAACTGAGCCATGCAGGCACCTCATCTATTTAAGCTATTTTTTAATATCTTCACTGTCATTGACTCTTGCCTTGTCATCTCAATACATATATTTCTTTGCTGGAATTTTTTAACCTTGTTCATTTCAATAGTCTTCCTCAATGACTGTTGGAACACTTTATAAATAGCCATTTTTTATTTAATTATTATTTTAATTTTTCAAAGCATTTCACCATTAATATTATCTCATCATTGACATCTTTTGATTGTCTCTGATATTTGTAGAGATTTTCCTGGGGTTGTTTTTTTGCTTGTTTGTTTGTTTTTGTTTTTGTTTTTGGTGATAAGTTTTTGTTATACCAGGGACATTTTTAAATTTTGTGATACGATGCACTAAGTCTTGTTTAATTTTTGTAGAAAGCGTTTTTGTTTCTTTCTTTGGTTTTTTTTTTTTTTTTTTTGGTTTTTGTTTTGTTTTTTGTTTTTCTTAAGCTGGAATTAAAATGGCTGCATTTGGTTGACACATTCTTTTTAGGCTTCTGCGGGTTTTGGTTTTAATGTCAGTTCCATTTTCAAAGAGTTTGCAGTGCTATTCTGACCTGTTCCATATGTCCACCAACCAGTAGCCACTTTTAGGAATTGAGCAGTAATTTAACTCTTTTTTTAGTATTTAAAATATTTTCTTGCAATTTTAGGATTAGATTCATATGTGCTTCCCTAGGGATGAACCACAAGTTTGATTTCCCTGGGTCCTCCCTCTCTGTCATCTTCCTGTCATCTAGCTAGATCCCCTTTTAGGTCCATTGGCTAGAAAACTGAGACTCTGTTTATCCCCTTTCCCCACCAGTATGCAATTTCTTGACTGCACCTCCATTCTGATACACATACAGAAAGACAGAGGTAGAGAAACATCAGTAGGGCTTATCCAAATATCTGGTAATATAGTTTTTTGAATTAAAGAATATTTTCCCTTTGTATAGAGTTGTAGGCCTTATGAGTCCTGGCTATCACTACCATCCTTGCAGGAAGAATCCTTTTCTGTACTTTAAGCTTGAACCAGACATTTTTCTGGCATTCTCTGTGACTGTGCCAATGTCTAAGTCTTGTGTTTGTATTAGTTGAGACCAGATTGAGAAAAAAAAAAGAGGAAAATAATAATTCTGTGACATTTGAAATTCTGATCTTCTGAATATGTTTGGTATTGCTTACATTTTGGAGCCCTCACCTAGTTCCCCCATGTGCTCTGTTTAGGTTTTATAGCTGAATTCACTGGGAGAGAAAGAGTGTACTATACCTGCTTGACATTCAAGTTCTGGAACTAGGAACCCGCCTAATTATTTTAGTTTTACAACATCACTAAGCATATTCATCTGATATGGGACTTTCTGTGGTAGGGATTAAAACAAATCAGCCTTAATTATAAATATGCAAACCCATAGACTTATCCTACCTAATACAAAGCCCTGAAGACAATTGAGTGCTTGCTTGGAGAGAATATGGACTTAATGGAGGTCTGAACAATGCAGCATCCTCATTCACTCAGGTATGTCCTAGCATCATCAATTTGGAATTATTTGGAAAATGAGTTTTTAATAGCAGCTATTTCTAATCCTGAATATATGTACCATTTAGGGATTCTGCTTGAACATAACTCCCCAAACAAATTCGAACCTTATCAGCATGCAGTTCATGGAAAACATAGCAGCCAGGACCGAGAATTTAGGCTAACAGAATGTCCCTGTACTGTTTAGTCTATGAAATGCATAGCAGTTAAAGCAAAGACTGAAAGGTTTAGGAACCATTCTAAACTGCTTTAACAGCTAGAATTCTTCAATGTGGGAATTTAAAACTTAAAATTTAATAGTATTAAAATACTATACTAACGATATATTTTAAAAAGAAATGATGAGGGCTGTTTGTCATAATATAACCACATCCCTAAGGCAGTGAAAGATACTAAACTTAACCAAGTTTCTGTAATTCCCAAGAGTAGTTATTATCTTATGACAACTATGCACTAGACTTACTTTGCTTCTATAATAAATGTCTGTATTGTGATAGAAAATGTAGCATAATTTTCTAGAAGATAAAATCAGTTTGACAGCAGTCTCAGTTTGTTTCACATGAAATAATCTAACATGTAAAATATTTTCTAACCAACTAAGGTACCTCTTTTGACTTCTCTCATTTATAAGTCAGCATCACTTTGAAGACATAGAGACCTGCCAGTAAGCTTAATCCAGGGGTTTCTCTGAACTATCAACCCATAGTTGACAAAACAGTAACATTAATGCTTTATGATATGTATCATTTCACAAAGTATTATAATACAATGTGAAGCTAGAATAAGCAGAACATCAATTAGCATTTATCTTTGGAAAATAAAATAGGTCTTTCATTCTAAAGGTCATACAATTTTGCTTTTAAAGTAATATTCTATAAAGTTTTTCATTATTTTTGGATTATATGAGGATTTCTATTTCTAAATTTTTTTTTATTAAGTTTGAGGGAATGTGCATTTGGTTTAGGGAAACAGACTGCTTTAGGTATTTCAAACTGCCAGGGATGTAATATAGGGAATTAGAGTCTTAAAATAATATCAGAAATGTTGAGGTGAGAAGGTCAAAGAATCCATAAATCCTGTGTAAGAAATCAGGAAATGCAGATATCACTAGGAGCCCCTGCGGATCAGATGAGCTGCCTGAAGCAACCAGCTGGGGGATATGAAGGGGATGCCCACAACCTACCAGCCAAACCTTACATCTATCATCTGCCAAAGCCAATGGACTTAGTTACCACTGCTGCACGAGCAAACCTGGCTTCTTTCAATTTCTAAATCTTTGCACAAGTGTCTTTTAACAACAAAATTTAAAGTGGAGACTTTCAAGCTAGAGAGCTTTCCATCAACTATAGTATGGACAAAAGCTTATAAAGGCAGGAATTGTGATTACCATCAACAGACAATAACCCACTACTCAGTATTCCTAAATACCTTCCTACTCATAATTAAACTTAAAAGAACAATGATACAGCATCATGCTTTTGTTTCTTATACCAGTTTCCTAGGATTCCCATGACAAAGCACCACAAACTGTGTGGCTTACACAACAGACATTTATTGTCTCAGTGTTCTGGAGGCTAGAAGTCCAAGATCAAGGTTCACCAGGGTTGTTTCATTCCCTCTGAGAGGAGTGAGGGAGAATCTGTTCCATTCCTCCCTCCTATGGTCACTGTATAAACAAAGCTTTCACTAAATCAACAGATGGCATAGCTATCAGAGCAGTTTGACAAAGAATACACATTTAGGTCCAACTGAAGTATCTTTTCAGGGGGAATGAAAGCAATCTACTGCTCCTCTGGGAAATGGTATCATTTTGGACTCTCAGCTGATCTCTGCTTTTGGATATTGGCATCACTTCAGCCTTGGAGAGAAAAAATTCATCTAGTTGAACCTAAGCAAATACCTCCATATTTACCACCCTACTTCGTTCATGAGCTTATTGAGCATAAACTAGGATAGCTAAGACAGAGCCAGGTGACTTTCATAAAATAAGTCATCTTGCCTACCTGAGTATTAAAGACCTCATCAGTATTGAGTGAACATTCAATGGAACACAAATCTCTTTTATATCCTGTGTCATTTCTGACAGACCCAGTGACATATATTTTCTAAGTCCAATACTTGTACAATCCTCTGATCTTGTTCCCCTATCCTTTAACCAAATTATTAGCCACTTCATATCAAACAGTATAGGTCCACATATTCGACCATTGCTTCTTTAGGCAAAATGCATATCAGATATACATCTCAGGTATTATATTTTGGGAGGACTTTCTTCTTCACTGTCTTTTACATACACTCTGCATTGAGGGCATTCTGAACTAGTGTAGCAGTTCACTTGTAGATGATGTTAACATTTCAACTTGATTCCAGATATTGTCCTTAACACCTGAAAATAGATGTGTTTCTCTGATTTCAGATAGATGTGTGAATGTCTTCTATTAATGATGTATGCTTATATATTTCTCTTTTCTTTTCCTGAGTTAGCTGATTTATAGAAATTGCGGTTATGTTACAGATGCAGAGATACATTAACAATTGTTGCAACTTCAGTCCACGGCCATACCACCCTGAACGCGCCCGATCTCGTCTGATCTCGGAAACAATTGTTGCAACTTCTAATCAGTCTTTTGCATCAAGAAGTATTCTTTTTGTCTCCTGTAATGATTTTTAGTCCAAAATCTACCTTATGTGATGTTAAAACCATGATCCAAACTTCTAATTTCTACTTGCCTTTATATTTTGCCCTATGTATAATTTAATCTTTATGAATAACTCCATTTTATGTGGTTCTCTTCTAGAAACCATTAAAATATATTTTTGCTCTATTATTGATATATTTCCCAAATAGGAATATTTATTTTCATTTATTTTTATCTCTATGTTTGAGCTTAGTTGTAAATATTTTTGTTATGTTTTGCTTTCAGATTTATAGTTTTATTCTGTTGACATTTTATTCTTTCTGTTTTAACAATATAACATGTTCTATTGGGGTTTATCATGGGACTTTAAAGTTTATTTAACATTTGAAAATAAGTAAATGTAATTTTCCATGTTATCAGACGAAAAAAGAAACACAAAATAAAGAAAAACATAAGATATTTTAAAATATATGCCATAATGGTTTATGATACAATTTAACATCCATTCATGATAATAATTGATATCAAACCTGGCACATGAAGAGCATCACTGAAAAAGAATCTAGAGATAACATCATATTTAATGGTGAAGATTAAATGCTTTTAACCTAAACTGGAAACTAGTCTAAGATGTCCACACTAATCCTTTCAATATTGTAGTAAAGAGTCTAAAAAGAATAGAGCAAAATTCAAGGATAAACTTCTGTTTTCCCATTCAGCAAATAAAGAGCATGGATATTGCCAGTTTATCCTAACAAGTAAAAAGCTGAACAAGCTAAAAAACAACTCTTCTAAGATCTGTAAGAAAGGTGAGGTCACAGGGTCAACCAAAGAGTGGAGTCATGGATTAGTTAAGCAAAGACTCATGAGTGATCCATCCTAGAATGACCTGCAAAGGTAGGAAAACCTGAGTTGTAATTGAGAAATTGTTGGAAGCTCAGTGTGGACATCTCTGAGAGTTAAAAACTCTGAGAGGACCCAATCATAGCAATTCTTCAACAATTTTGTGAAATTTACCTCAAGGAACTCCAATAGATTCTCACAGTAAATACCAGAGAAAAATTTCCTCTTGCTTTCAACAGGGAGAGGGTTAAAAGAACCATTTTTAAATATTCTGGGGTACTTAATTCTTAACAAGGTTTGCCCTTGGGAGAAACTGGGTAACTAGATCCTAATCTGCTACTTTATTACTAGAGGAAGGGAAATACCTAACTCTGACTTACTCTAATCATTCTCTCCCATCTGAAGAGGGAGAAAAAAAAAATCTTGAGAAAAACTTGTGAAGTTAATAGTCCAGAAGCATAGGCTTATCTAAAGACTTAGAGCTAATTACGGGACTCCAGATTGCTTCCCTTCCCCCCACACCTTAGCACCACATTACTGAAAGTCTGTTTATAGTAATTCCTTTTACCCAGCACATGATATCTGGCAGTCAAGATATAAAGCATGCATACAAAAAGCAATAAATAAATAAATTCGAAGAGACAGAGCATGCCTCAGAACCAGACATGTCAGGGATGTTGGAAATATCAGGAATTTAAAACAACTATAATTCATTAGATCTCATGGGTAAAATATACAGCATACAAGAACAGATGAACAATGTAAACAGAAAGATGTAATTCTTAAGGAAGAACCAAAAAAGGAGATATTAAAGATCAAAAACACAGAAACTGATATGGAGAATGCCTTTGTTAAGAATTATTAGTAGACTGAATGGTTGAGGAAAGTCTCTGAACTAGAGAATATCTGAATAGAAATTTCCAAAACTGAAGAACAAAGAGAACAAAGAAGGGAAAACAAACAAACAAACAAACAAACAGACTAGAACATCCACAAATAGTGGTACAATTACAAAAAAGGTGTACCATTTGTGTAATGGGAATATCAGAAGGAGAAAAAAGAGAGAAATAGAAGAAATATTTGGGATAATGACTGAGAATTTCCCCAAATTAATGTCCAATACCAAACCACAGATCCAGGAAGCTCAGAGAACACCAAGAAGGATAACTGCAAAAAACTACAGATAGACACATTATTTTCAAACTACAGATAACTGAAGATAAAGAAAAAAATCCTGAAGGTCAGAAGAAACAAAAACCAAACCAAAATACTTCACCTATAATGGAACAAAGACAAGAACTACCCCTGACTTCTTAGAAAACATGCAAGCAAGAAGAGAGTGAAATAAAATATTTAAAGTGTTGAGACAAAACAAAACAAGAAAAGCAAAAAATACCAACCTAGAATTCTGTATCCTGTGAAATCATCCTTCGAAAATGAAGGGGAAATGAAAACTTTCTCAGACAAATCAAAATTGAGGGAATTTGTTTCCAATAAGCCTGCCTTATTGAAGTTTTAAAAGATCTTTAGAGAGAAGAAAAACAATATAGGTCAGAAAAACCTACAAAAATAAAGAGAATAGAAGAAAGAATAAATTAAGGTAAAATAAAAACTTTAATTTTTCTTATTCTTATTTGATCTACAAATAACAGTTCAAAATAATAATAATAGCAACAATATGTTTAATTATACATGCTTAAGGATTATATTCATTTATGCATGTATATATTATGTATGGTATATGTATAAATAATAATTACATATTATAATTACATATTATTCATACATAAGCAAATATGCAATGGACATCAGTGATACAAGGAACAAGAGGGAGGAATTAAGATTATTTTGTTATTATAATGTACTCATACTACCCATAAAGTGGTAGAATGTAATTTGAAAGTGAGTTTGGGGGACATATGGGTGTCTCAGTTGGTTAAGTGTCTGCCTTCAGCTCAGGTCATGATCCTAGGGTCTTGGGATCAAGTCCTACATCAGACTCCTTGCTCAGCAGGGAGGCTGCATCTCCTTCTGCCCATAGCTCCCTCTGCTTGTGCTCTCTCTCTCTCTTTCTCTTCCTCTCAAATAAATAAATTAAAAAATCTTCAAAAAGGGAGGGTATGGGCTATGATGAGTGCTGTGAAAGGTGTAAACCTGGCGATCACAGACCTGTACCCCTGGGGATAAAAATACATTGTATGTTTATTAAAATAAATAAATTAATTTAAAAAATCTTCAAAAAAAAAAAAAGAAATTGGGTTCGAATGACCTGTAAAGTTGTAGTTGGAAACTCGGGCAACCATTAAAGAAGTTTGGGGGAAAAAAGGTACAACTGATATGCTAAAAAGAGAAAAGGGATCATATAGAATGCTTGATTCAATCACAAAAAGCATAATAAGAGTAGAAGACAGAAGTATGAACAAAAAAAGGGCAACAGAAAAGAGTAACAAATATGGTAGACACAATCTAACTATATCTGAAAACCACTTTGAACATCAATGGTCTAAATGCACCAATTGATAGAGATTGTCAGAGTGGAACAAAAAACAAGACCCAAATATATTTTGTCTACAAGAAAGCTACTTTAGATATGAGGACACATGTAGATTTAAAGTAAAAGGATGAAGAAAAATATACTATGCTAATACTAATCAAAGAAAAGAGAAGTAGCTGTATTATTTTCAGACAGAACAAACTTCTAAGCTAGGAACATTACCAGGGAATAAAGATGGACATTATACAATTATATAGGAGTAAATTCTCCAAGAAAGTATAACAATTCTTAAGGTGCATGCTCCTAACAGCACAGTGTCACACTATGTGAGGCAAAAACCAATAAAACTATGAAGAGGAATAGATGGATATATTATCATAGCTGGAGACTTCAACTCAGAAATGGACAGATCCAGCAATAAGAAAATCAGTAAGAATATAGTTGAAGTACTCAACATCAGCAATCAAGTATATATAAAAGACAACTTTAGATTACTGCATTCACCAACATTAGAATACACTTATTTCTCTCACCGAGAAAGACCATATTCTGGGCCAAAAAACACACCTTAAAAAATTAAAAGAATAGAAATCAGAGAATCTCTGTCCTCAGACAAAAAATGGAATCAAACTAGTAATCAAAAACAGAAAGATAGCTGGCAAAAGACCTGAAATAGCCAACATGATATTGATGGAGAAGAACAAAGTTGGAGAATTGAAAGTCTGACTTCAAGACTTACTATATAGCAAAAATAATCAAGACAGGGTAATATTGATGAAAGAATAGGCAAATATGATCAATGAAATAGAATAGAGATACTAGAAATAGCCCAAAATAACTATAATTAACTGACCTTTGGCAAAGGAGCAAAGCCAGTGTAATAGAACAAAGATTGTCTTTTCAACAGTGTTGGAACAATTGTACACCCAGTTGCAAAAAAGAACAATAATCTAGACAAAAATCTTACACCTTTACAAAAATTAACCCCAAATAGATCACAGACCTAAATGTAAAAAGTGAAATTATAAAATCCTAAAAGATTATATAGGAGAAAACCTAGATGGCCTTAAGCTTGGCAATGACAATTTGGATGCAACACCAAAGGCATGATATATGAAAGAAACAATTTATTAGCTGTTTGTTTTTATTTTGCTGATTTTTCCTTTGCTGTGCAAAAGTCTTTTAACTTGATGTAGTGTATGTAGTGGTACACACACACACACACACACACACACACACACGTACAGTGTAATCTTGCACTTAAACAGGAAGGGAATCCCTGAATGGGTCATCCATGGTCATCCTTGGTCATCCATGGGTCATCCCATGGATGACCTTAATGTATAATATGCTAAGAGAAATAAGCCAGACACAGAAGGACAAACAGTACATGATACCAGTTACATGAGAAATCAGAGATAGTCAAACTCATAGCAACAGAGAATAGATTAATGGTGGTAAGGGGTTCAGGGGAGGGGAGAATGACAAGGTATCAATCAAAGTTGTAAGTTTCAGTTTTGCAAGATGAGTAACTCCTAGAGATCTACTCTACAACATGGAGCCTATAGTTAACAATATTATATTGCATACTTTAAAAGGTCCTAGGAGGGCATATCTTATATTAAGTGTTCCTATCACAAAATCATAATAACGACAGTGATAAAGAGAACAGGATTGTATAGAGGTGATGGCTACATTTATGGCCTAAATTGTAGCAATGATTTCATAGATATATACTTATTTTCCAACTCATTAAGTATTCCAACTCAGCATCAAGTAATTACCACTTATCATATGTCAATCTCAATAAGGGGATTTAAAAAAAGGAAATACGTATATAAGTATGTACATATGCTTTTACAAATATAAACTAAACTATATATAAATAAAAATGAACTCATGGATAAAAGTATTTTAGATCAATAGTGAATTATTACAAAATGATAAAAGGAATATTTTATCAAAAGTTACAAATGTTTCCAACCTAAAAAATTCAGAATTTTAACAATAAATTGACAAATCTAAGTTATGTCCATAACGAGAAAATGAATGCACAATTTTAGAAATCCAGATATCAAGCAGATAAAAAGGATAGCCTTTAAATGGTTTGGGTAATATAATTAAAAAGTTCATTCTGATTAATTTTTAGACCACTCCTACTGGGTAATAAAAATCGAGATAAATTTCTTTTGCAATTTCTCTTGAATTGTACACAGTATTTGGAAAATAATAATATTAAATGTTTAAGTACATACAGAAATAAAATTTATTAAGGCATAAATTAAGTAATTGCTCATGACAGGCAGTGAGCAATTTGTTTGCTATTGTTCTTGAACCCAGGAAGTAAACCTAAAGTGAAAGAAACTGCACAAAGGAAGGATTATTATTTTGTTGTTTTTTTTTTTTGTCTCATGTACATTATTTACAAAAATTTCATGACTTTTAGAACTAAGATGGCTATGTTATTAAGGTTTTCTGCTTCACATGTGTGCATCATTCTGTTCTTAAACTGAAGCCAGAATTGATAAATTACATGAAGTAAGACACAAAATAAAATTTGTTCAAATATATCCCATTTATTAGAATATAATTCTTTAATTTATTTGCTGAAATATATAAAGAAATAAAAATATAATTAAGCTTATCCAACCAGGCTAGCTTGCCATTGACAGACTCATCCCATTTTGTTTGCTCTTCCATTTCTTACTATAAAATCTTAAGGAATTGTAGACTAATGATTTATATTACATATCATATCTTATTTCATTTTTTTTGGCTGCACTTTTATCTTAAGTTGGTTGACATTTTTTCTTAGAAGACAAAAGGGTTTGCTAAAATCAAATATATTATGAAAGTGAGTTTTAAAAAATCTCGAAGTCAGCTACTACATAAAGTATTAATTAATTCTTGGCTTTCTAAAGTCATGAAAGAGTTGATTTGGTTTGTCCAAGTGCTTGATATATTTAGAGAGTATTTTATTGACTGAAAAGACTTTCCTAAATCTTTCACAACTGTTTTATTTGGACATTTTCTCTAAAATTCAATTCTAAATCAATTTCCTTTCTTTCAGCAGCTTTAAAAAAGGTGATCTCAAGTGAATGCAAGCAGATGTTCCCATTTAAAAAATAACTGTCAAAAATCTGACATCTATTTAATTCTAAAACTTATTTGCTCTACTTATAAAACATATTTTAAGTAACATTAAGTAAAAATGTAGAGCCACATAAGTCCTATCAAATCCTAGTGATGGCTTTATCACTTTTTTTTATTTTTCATTTTTTTGAGAAGCTATGTGGGCTGTTGTGTATGCATAAATACATGGCTTAACTCAGACACTTATATTTAATTATTCATTTATTAATAGTTACTCACTCCTTTATATTTTGGTGCTGTGCGTTTGTCATGGATAAATTTTTCCTTATGACTATTTGGTCTAGAATCGAACATTCTCCTTGTAAAATTATTTTCTTTTTGTTGGACTGCAGTATAAAGTGTGCACTTAGCCGAGAGCTTAGTTCCAATTTGTCTATCTGTAATTTAATACTGCCAGAAAAAGTTACTGGAAAACATAGTTTATTTTAATGTAAAACGAAACAGAAAAAAAGTCCTAATATTAAAAGTCAAAACATTTGAAGAATTACTCAGAGCACCAGCAATTACCTATTATTAGTTAAGTATTTGAACCTAGATAAATACATTGGGACCAAATTATATCATCTTCAGAATAAGGGGGTTGAACCTTATTTCCCATACAACAGCAAATTAATATGATTCTATGACAAATGTGAAGTTATGAAAATTTCTTTTCACTGTACTCCTTTCTTTTTAAAGTTAAACATTAAAATTTTATTGATTTCAATAATGTCTTCCTTTGTACCAATATGCAAGTTGATGATCTTGTGAGAGAAGTAGAACTGTCTCTTTCAAATATTGCTATTGATCTCTTAAAATAAAAACAACTTAATTCAGTCATTTTCTACTATAAAATACTGTTATGAGACTTCTGAAAGATTCTCATTTATATTCTTTACTTATCTTTATTCTTCAGTTTTCAAATTATGAAGACTGAATAATCATACAACATACATCATAGTTTAGTCTAATTCTTCTTTCAAATACACTGGCTCATTAAAAAGTAATATGAAGGAAAATTTTCTTGGATAAAAGCAAATCATTTATTATAATATGTACATATTTTTCAGTCCCTTTTGTAATTTTTCTCCTTTCTTTTATATATATATATGAAAAATTAAATATTCCTACATAATTAAAGGTATATGATTCTTAATCACAAGTCTATAAAATAAATGATTAAAATGAGTCTAGCAACAAGTTGGATTATATTTTATATATATATTTATTTAGATAATGATATAGATTGATTAAGTACATATTCACATAAACATTGTAGATACAGGCATATACAGTGTATACTTGTAGGGAGTAGTTATGAAATAATGGAGAATTCCTTTGGTAGGGAAAAAAGGCACTTCCTTTTTCTTATTACCATAGAACAATTTAAATTAAGAAAAAAGAGCAATGGGAAGTTCAGCTTACTAGGGAGAAAACATCTCATCTTGAGGGAAGTCTTTGTCTCAATGGTCCAGGCAGACACCTTGAAACTTAGCATCCTAAGCATCCTAGGAGTACCCACATCACCCACATACCCGGTTGTTTGCTGTTGTTATTGTCACCCTAGTATGCTAGATGAGGAAATTGACATTTACCGGTGAACATCAAGAAGGAATACTATTTGAATCCATGAATAATAACTCTCTAGAGGTTCTCAAACATTATTCTGAAGTAATTTGAAGAGGCTGAAGTGCAAGCATTGCCCCTAGAGGTGAATTTAATAAATATTTTAGTGCTATTTTGACATCATTATTACATAAAGATGGGTAAGGTCTAGGGAAACAATGTAACATAATACAAGTTAATGGATTTTTTTCAAATGGCTAATAGCTGCATAATAATGTGATTTTAAATTATGCTTCTAATTATTATCTAACTAATTTCACTAGTAAATTATGGTGATTTGTAAATATTTGTATTTTTCTAAGTATTAATTATGAATAATAGATTAAGGTGGCAGAAACAGATTTTATTTTACACCAGCTGCTGAGAATACCAAGGGAAGAGAACTATGGGAACAAATCAGATTTCCCAAAAGTATACAAATAATGAATCTTTTTGTTAAGAATGTCAAGTTTAATTTAACATTGCTGTTTCAGTGTACTACTCTTCAATGTGTATTTATTCACGGCCTTGTGCCAGCTACCTGGATCAACTCCAGTTGCCTACTGAGTTAAAATCTGGCTTGCCTAAGGAATGATTCCAACGTATTCAAATCTGACACACAACATAAACATCCTTCTGAAGACTTAAACTGTTGAGAGCTATTTGAATGATGAACTTTGGTTCAATTTCGAAGTAATCATGTGCTTTATTTGGGGCCTATTATACTATTTCAAGTTTCTCCTTCCTCTACACTGAAACTCCTTCTTCTTTATTAAATATATTTTCATTCACGGGGCGCCTGGGTGGCTCAGTGGGTTAAAGCCTCTGCCTTCGGCTCAGGTCACGATCCCAGCCTCCTGGGGTTGAGCCCCGCATCGGGCTCTCTGCTCAGCAAGGAGCCTGCTTCCTCCTCTCTCTCTGCCTGCCTCTCTGCCTGCTTGTGATCTCTGTCTGTCAAATAAATAAATAAAATATTTAATATATATATATATATATTTTCATTCACTGCATAGAAATGACAAACAATGTTTGAAACATCTGGAGCTGTACTACCTGATAAAGTGCCTAGAACTATCACAAATTGATTTACCTGCTTTGTATATATTTGGTACTGCTTTTTCCCATACAATTAAAAGGGAGAAGTTTTTTGCATTTAATAGACAAAAATATCACAAACATTAGTCAATTAATAAACTGAAGGAACTCCTCAGGATAGCTGGGGGGAAATTATAGATCTTACATGCTATCACAATGTAAATACAAAAAAATAATAAGTGATCAATAATCCACAGGTAGAGATACGGAAATTCTTTCAATATTAAAATATTCAAAACATTCAGCACAATTTAAAACTTTTCTATCTTAAACTTCCTGGAGACTGTTTTAGAAAAAGGAAATGGTGCTTGCTACAGGATACAGTATTTAAAATTATGCATTCATCTATAGATGATGTGATAATAATCCTCTCACAAAACAAACCTTCTCTCATACCCTGAAATCTAGATTTATTCTGTCCCAGTCCAACTAAAGAATATGAAATAAGAGAAATATTTAGCATTTTTAAAATGTATTTTCCCCTCTTGTTTTGACTATGTCTCATTTTAATAGCTCTCAATTATGGCTCAATGTAGTCCTAGAGATCTTGAGATTCACAAACATCGTTGATTTCAGGTTACTCCAAAGCCTTGACATGGTATGAGAAATGTCAGTACATTGTTTCTGGGAAAGACATTGAAATCCAGTGTAATATTTGAGCAGTAAGATGTTATTCACCCTGCTTCCTTTCAGAATGTCAAAGATGCAGAGATTTAGAGAGACGATTCTTTGGCTTGAAATATTGCCATAACCATTATACCTACCTCTCAAAATACAAGAGTTCTTAAACTTTAACAATCATACATTGAGCTTTACAAATTAGGGTGTACATTTTAAGTAATGATCTCTGTAATGTGATGTTATGGATAAAGGAAAACCACTCAATGTCAAATATCTCCTTGATTTAATGAAATTGTACCAAAAATGAAGTTGTTTTATTAAAAATTCATACAAATGATTTCTAAGTTCCTTCTCAATAATGCCAAATAGGCTAGAGACTACAATAGCATGTACTACTAGGATGCTTAAGATGCTAAGGGTCAAAAAAGATATGAATAAAAACAGAATAAACAATAATACCATTAAAGGTAAATTATTGAAAACATATTTTTACTTCTTTTACAGTTTGCACTAGACTGACCTACATTCAAATAATAGATATTGTCGACAAGTATGTATATAAAAAGTATATATTCATACTGATACATACTTTACAGCATATTCTTACAAAAATATTGAATCAACTATTTTAAGCCACAGTATTATGAGAAAATAATAGTTCAGTATTTTGCCTGGCAAAATTATGTTACGATAAACACTTATGCATTTGATGTCCTGGATTCTGAAATAACTTTATTTCCTGCTGTGAAACTGAGAAAATGCAGTTGATAATATCAGGTTTAAGGCTCACATTTTATATTGATTTGTCAGAATGAGAAGCAGTAACTACAGGCCTGGGAAACCATGCTGCTCTGCCCTTCTGGCTTCAAATAAGCCCGAAGACGAGGAGTAAATCGTAATATGAAAAAGCAAAAGACTCAGGGATTATTATATGAGACCTTTACTAGATCTTCTTTAGTCTAGACACATGACTATCTTTGGAATATTTAAGAATAAAGAGTATGTAAATGAATTTGAATTTACTGAATATATTTTTCAGCATTAGATATTCTGATACTAGTAATGAAAGTCTACAACAAATAAAACCTTTTTCCCTGCTATGCTTCATGCCTTGAGAAATGTAATTTCCTGAATAAGTAATCTTAATCCAATGAAGATTTAATTTGGTCTTTTTACTTTACAAATGTAATTCCCCTACTCAATCAAATTTTGGTTGGTTTAAATAGCAAGGGATATATCAAAGACATATTAAAATGTCTTAAATAAGTCTATTTTCTTGATGTTGCATTCTGAAACATTTTCCAAGTCATAAAGTTAATCTGTGTACCCCCATAACTGCATAAAATATAAAGATAATGGATTCTTCAATCGTTATTTCATTTCTCTAATGATCTCAATAAATCAATAGCATGCCTCCAAATATTCCACTCCCTCCCAGAAATACTACACTTCACATCATAAAAGTCATTTCTCTTAATTTGTATAAAACTGTTATGTTTCACATATTCTTACAAATAAAGTTTATCTGTAGAGTCCAAAACCATGATTATCAGGGAAAATATTTAAATAACATTATCAAATCATGGATGGGAAAAGCAAAATTATTGAATAAAGGTGTCTAATGTGATTGATTGGTACTTCCAAACCAATGTTGCCTGATCTTTAGTGAAAGAACAGGAAAAGGGAACTAAAAAATGGAAATTTCATAATTCACTACACTTTGACAGAACTGGCTACTGAGTATAACATGGTCAGGCTAAGAGACTGTACCTGATATATCTTTGAAGTGAAACATTTTCGGCGGTTAGGACAGAATACCTTTTGTTGAAAATCCGTTTTGAAAACAATATATGAAAAAGGCTTTCTTAACTGAATATGGAGAATGTTGTAAATTGTTACCATTTTCACAATATCTTTCAACAGATAATTAATGTCTTTCAATTTGAGCTTTTTGAATAATTTTCTATTTTTAAAACAAAACAGTACTAATTATTTTTTTCTTATATATAGGCAATAAGCTGTTCATCTTTAGCCTTAGCTAATGAACATGTTACCACAAGTAAAAAACGAAAGCAATTAACCAAACTTGCTCTAAATGGTTTCAATAACACTGTACAGAAGTTGCTATAAATTTGCTTTTGAACCGGTAAGGTACTTGAACATCTGCATTTAACCCTGTTCTACTTCAGGGTGTTGAGTACTGCTTACATGAGGGGGAAAAACAAAACATAGCAAAACAAAATAACAAAAACAAAAACTCTTCTCCCTAGTGATGAGGGTATTTGTTACAGAAGTAGATTAGAAAAAAAGAACAGTAAACATTAGCTAAATCTCCAGACCAAAGTTAATATGGTAAAGAGTTCTTATTCTGAATAAAAGATATACATACCCCATTCCCTACTTCTTCATTCACACACAAAGGCCAAATCATGGTTCAAAATGTAGGTATCATCTCCTTAATAAGTCTATTATTAATCAGAGTCACTTAGCCAGTCTATATTGGTGTCTGCCTCTGTGAGCTCAGAAAAATGTGTGTGCCACAAACACCATGTATAAACTAGGATGGCCACTGGGGATTTGCCTGATAGCAAACTATGAATTCCTTCAGGTGGTGGACTCTGTTTCCTCTCTAAACTCTGATAATTTAGCCCACTAGTTTTTCACTAAATATTTATTAAACAAACAAGTTGTTAGTCTCTCCATGTGGTTTTTCATCCAAATTTGTTGTTTTCCTTCTCTTTTTGTTTTTTTTTTCTTTTTTTTCTAAAGCAGAATATATTATTTATTTCAGTTGAATAAAGTTGTTAATTCTTATTTTAAAAGATATCCTTTTTGTATATCTAAAGCTAATTTTAAATTGATCATGTTTTATGTTGAAGGCTTTCTGAAGGCATATAAAAAAGTAAAGGTGATCTCATTAGATCCATGTTTTACTCTTAAGAACTAGTTTTGTGAGATATCTTCTCAAGGAACCATTTTTGTAGGTATAGGTTTTATAGCATGCAAAAAAAAAAACAACAAACTACACGGCATCCTAAATAGTCTGTTAACATCTACAGTTAAGAGATATGATTACTTCATTCAGCCACGCATTTCCTAAGCTAATATGGACTTGGAATCTTCTGTTTTGTATAATTCCCATTAAAAACCTTGAGTCCTCACATTTTGTAAAACACACTCTGAAAAATGCTATGTTACTTTATTATGATCAAATCAGAATTTTATTAATACCTGTTAAGATTAGCTATAAAGTTATAGAACAGGAGTAACAATATCATAACATATCATAACAATAACAATATCATATCAATATCATAACAATATCATATCAATATCAATATCATAACAATATCATAAAGAGAGTTATCCCATGGTGAGAGAACAGAACAAACTGAAGGAAAATAAGTCATCCAATAGACAAGTAAAGTTCAACAGAGTATGTACAACATTTTCCAAATTCAAAGAAATCATCACTGAGTAATAGCACAATTTAAAAAATAGATTTACAAGAAGGAACATCTGCTGGGCATAGAAGAATGAAATAAAAGAAATTTCTGCAAGCTTCTGTTAAAAAAATATAATCATAAGAAATATTTTCACACAAAGAACGAAAAATCAGAAAACCTTGGATCTTTGTGCCAGTAACAATGTAAGCTATGAGAAATTGGAACATTCTCCACAAGGAAATGTTTTTCCCACATAAATTTTTACACCCAGCCTCACTATCAGTTGAACATGAGAGCCAAATAAATACATTTTTATGAAGTCTTGAACGTACCACCCTGTCTTAGTTTTCTCAATTTGTCATAACAAAATACCATAAGACTGGTTGGATTAAACAATGGAAATTTATTTCTTAACGTTATGGAAGATCTCACAGGTCTTAGAAGTTCCAGATCAATGTGTGAGCAGGGTCAGTGTCTGAGAGCTCTCTGGATTGTAGGTGGCTACTTCATTGCTGCATTCTCACATGGCCTTTCATCTGGTCTCTTTTTATAAAGCCACTAATTTCACCATGAAGGCCTCACCTTCATGACCTAACCCAACCTAAATTATTTCCTAAATAATCCATCTCTGAATATCTTTATATTGGAGTTTGGGCATCAATATATGAATTGGAGGGGAACACAAACATTGAATCCATAACACACCCCTCCTTTATTTTTATTGGGTTATTAGAAAATACCCTGAAATAAAATGAGGACCATCAAGCATGAACCTTATCTGTTCCACATATCTGTTAACTTCAAATTCCACTAGATTATTGATTCTGTTTGGCATCCTATTGTGCTCTAGAGTTAATTTATTCCTGAAAGTCACTTCAAAATGCCTGCTATTGCAGAATAATTGGCTTTATGTTGTTTAGGAGGTGTCATTTTCTATGTCATAACATTTGTTCATTAATTAAGTTTTTACTGTGTAAACACTCAATTTTCTTGTCTGCTATATGTTGTGAGTGGCATATACATACGTGTCTTCACAGTTTAAAGACTCATCAGAAAAAATATAGGAGACAAAACTTTTATTTCCTTTGCTATTTTCCAATATGCTCCCATTAAGGAAAAAAGCATAGTTTTAATAAATGGAACAATATACCTTACTTTTTTAGTTAAATGAATGTCAGACTATGAAAGAAGATAATTGTCTTAATGTGAGTATATGAAAATAGAATGTGAATCCTTCCAACTCTCTTCTTTAAATATTTTCACTTTCTTTTGTATTTATCCTGTGCTTCCAACTATGTTTTTGTTGATAACGTGTTATGTGGATATGTGTATGTGCATGTGATAAGCAAAGGGGAGTAATCTGTGTACGGAAACAATAAGAGAGTAGAGGGGTACCTGGGTAGCTCAATCAGTTAAACATCTGCCTTCGGCTCAGGTCATGATCCCAGGGTGTTGGGACCGAGCCCTAGGTGGAGCTGCCTTTGCCTGACACTCCTTCTGCCTGCCGCTTCCCTCTGCATGTATTTTTTTCTCTCTGTTAAATAAATAAATAAAATCTAAAAACAAAAAAACAAAACAGTAAAAAGTGGAATGGAAGGGGTGTTAGAAGCAGGCCAAGAAATGTCTTTTGCTATAAAGTTGTAAGGCTAAAGAAAATTGGGGGGGGGGGCTCTGATCATTGAATCCTAGGAAGACAATTCATTATAATTAGTTTATTCTCTCCCTAGACAAGTCCTAAATATGGCGTGAAGTTTGGTCATGTCTATGGAACACATAGTATAGTCCTTTTTATTCTGCTTTCTGCTTAAGGGATATTACAACAGCAAGTTAAATAGATGTTTACGTTTAAATCAATATGGTTGCTTACTCTGAATAAGGCATTTTGTTAAGTATTCAAGATAATTACATGGGTTTAAAACCCAGCCAGCCCACTCATTAGCTGTGTTGTATTGGTCAAGTTATTTAAACTCCATATGCCATGGTTTCCTCATCTGTATAAAGTGATATTAGCAGTTACTTACTAGGGAGATATCCCTTAATAGGGAGCAATTTAGCACAATGCCTAAAACAGTAAGTATACAAAGCTGATTTATTTAAAAAATGTCTATAATGATCATAATAGTGTTTATATAAAGAAGGCGTAGTACAATAGATAATAATTTAAATGAGAATGTGTAAATAATTGTATAGTTTTGATATTTCCAGAAATGAATTTACATGAAAGTAGCAGTCATATTTAGGTTTCTTGTTGTTTTTGTAAGCAAACAAGGAAATGACTTTATTTTCCTTTCTTCTTAATGGACTGATGTACCATACATTTTCTTATGTTGTTTTGTGTCATCATGTTATTTTCATTACCAATATAAAACAGAAAGACTTTCATTGGTGTTCTGAAAGGATAATATGAGGTTTAAGCTGAAAATATTCTAGAGCCTGTTGGGCAACATTGCAACTGACACTTAAAGCATGTTTTTGCAGGTAAAACCAGATGGACGACTGATTCTTTTGCATGTTTTCAAGTGGTAAATGTAGTTTAGGGGTATAAAAACTCCTTCCAGGCTCTGAAATTCTACTAGCAGTAACTGTGCAAACACTAATATAATCGGAGATATGCTCTTGAACCTGCCATGCTGGTAGAATATGGGAATACATGCAGAACTCTCTAATCAAACTTATTTTATCTTTAACCATAATAGAGATTAGTATCTTGAGTTACCTTGATCTTCTTTCATGTCACTAAAAACTTGAAAAGATTTGTGGATAGGGATATTATTGAAATTGAGCCTTAATTGGAACTTAATCTCCATAATTATGCATAATTGCCTGTGTTTATTACTCCTACGATGAGGACACATTTTTCTTTAGCTCCCAGGAAGCATGTGTTAAAGCATCACAACAGCATTAGATAATGTGATTGTATACACTTCACTGACTTTATTTGGTTATACAATATTATTATTCAAAGAGAGACACAAAGAACTTAAAGCACGATGGCCTCTGATTTTCCTAGTAACTTTACTGAAATCAAAGATATAATTTCAAAAATATTATCCTTTAAATATATTTGTAGAAGGGACAGAATTAATTTAGACTAAAACTGTGTAATATATTGAATATTTCTATAAGTCTCATTTCTGAAATGTTCTATAATATAGGTGTTTCAGGAATAAGGAATCAAGTATTCATTACATTTTTACTAGATCAACTTAAGATATTAATTTCAGGGAAATATCTGGAGTATAAGCAGAATGAATGATTAATTTCAAAAATGCTCACAATTTATGATTGACAATACTGTCTCATCACTGAGATACCAATTTAAAGTGATCAATAAGTGCTTATATACTTTTTTCTGTTTATGATAGACCATTCTTTCCGTTATGATTCCACATCTTGTTATCAGTAGATATGATGTACTCCTACATCCAAAGAGGACACATACATCCTAGAAGCTGCCAGAACTAAGGATAAATCTATCAAACTAAGCAGTTTGGGTAAAAATTTAAATGAGAGAATGTGAAGAACAATCCTCAAACAGTCCATGGATAGGCAACTCAAAAATCATTAAAGCTTCAATTAGTAAGGAAATCATTGTATGTCTTTTTTGGTGTTTTATCGAATAGTGGGACAAGGCAGATTTACTTTCTATCCCAGTTCTCAAAATATACAACGTGTCTAAATCTGAAATAGAATTTTTCAAATTATCATTCCTTATAAATCTCAAATGAATTTGGTAACACTTTTAAAAAATATATTTTATTTAATTATTTGACAGCGAGAGACAGAGAGTGAGAGCAGGAACATGAGCAAGGAGAGTGGGAATGGGAAAGCAGGCTTCCTGCTGAGTAGGAGCCCAATGTGGGGCTCTATCCCAGAACTCTGGGATCATGACCTGAGCCGAAGGCAGAAGCTTAACGACTGAGCCACCCAGGTGTCCCATGGCAACACTTTTGAATGCTAAATATTACTTACTTGGTTTTTTCTTTTACTAGGTACATTTTATTAAGAGAAATCTTAGTTTTGTAAATATGTACTTTGGCTAGTCCTGATACACTGGATAATTTTTTTTTTTTTTGGTGTAAATGCAACAGAACACCCCCCCCCATTTTTTTTAAAACTGTAGTCTCTGAAATCATCCATTTAGGCCCAGCCGCAATAAATAGAATTTCCTCAGGATCTTTTTAAACAATGCCAAAATACTGATGCCATACGTTTTCTTATAAGAGTTTTTTTTTAAAAAAGATTTTCTTTACTTATTTGCCAGGCAAAGAGAGTACAAGCAAGGGGAGTGGCAGGCAGAGGGAGAAGCAGCTCCACACTAAGGAGCCCGATGAGGGACTTCAACTCATGACCCAAGCCGAAAGCGGACACTTAACGAACTAAGACACGCAGGCGTCTCTTCTTAATAAGGTTCTGATTTGATAATTTCTGATGTGGGAACTACTTTTCAGGTCATTGTAATAGGTACCAGGGTTATGAATTAAGCCAGTAGACTGAAAGCTTATTGTGAGCAGGGGCTTTTTTGTTTATCCGGGTGGGCACCAAAACATAGACCACAGGCTATAACAACAAATTTATTTTATTGTATGTAAAGACTTTTTATGTTCTGAGAAAAAAATAATTGTTGGCAACGAGCTTTTTGAAGAAGCTAACCAATCTGTGATGAGTTTCATCTTTGGCACTATTTGGACTTTCAGCTGTGAAAAACTTTATACAGAGAAGTCACTTTGGTTTCTGATTATATTAGAAACAGCTAGAACTTGAAGTGTGTGGAATATTTTGATTTTTTTCATAGATATTATAGATTATTCACTCTTATCAGCCCCCAAATTTTGGAAAGAATCATAAGTGGTCTTTGAAATAAAAATATCAATAGTTAAAATGTATAGTATGATACATAATAAACTAATCACTGCTCAAATTTTCTATTTAAATTCTTGCCTGAACCTTAAAGATTAGGCAATTTTACTAAAAAAAACAACAAAAACTAAGGTCTAGATACTTGTGCTGTCATTTTCCTAAGCTTACATAATGACAAGTGATAGAATTAAAATTCAAAACAAGATTAGTGGGCACGCTTAATAGTAGTAATTGCCTAGTGTACTTGCTGATAAATTTATAAAACCTCCTCTAATAAAAAAGTTAGTCCTGTTCTCCTGCAAGTCTCTGTAAACTGTGGTATATTTGGAAACATAGAAGAAATTTGGTCCAGAGTAACAGGTGTTGTCAGTTTACAACCCCTAAAGGCCTGTCTTTTTCTGGGTCCTGGGAAACACCCTCTTGAAAAGTAATCATTAAGGAAGGTGATTCCCTTATCTCCCAGTATTTGTAGGAGGGCAAAAGCCTAACTTTGGCAGGTGACTTGCTCCAGTTTTAAAAGTAACTCCTGTCACAGAGATATGACAAAGCTTCCTTTTTCTTTGTGCAAAGCCAACTGGCAAACATAAATGTCCTACAACCTCCCTACACAGCTCTTAAAAATTGTCAACCCTTTGTTTCAAAGCAAAAACCTTGAATAAAGTTTGTCTATTTAAATTTGTCCAGTGCAATTTTTTCCTTCACATTGTTTTCATTTCAACTAACTTAAATATATATATATGCATATATGTGTACATATATATGCATACACAAACACACACACACACACACATATACTGTTTGCCTTGAGTAAGAATAATAGAAACAACAAAAATTTTTCCAGTAGTGCATATATTTCTTCTGGTGGCCTTTCATTACTTTGTCTTGTATTCCAGCAAAATCACATAAGACATTGCCTGAATTGTGACTAATAATAACGATTACCATAATAAAAATGTGTTTTAACAATTGAGTTTTGATTTATGAAATCAAATTTATTTTCATCATACTAGACTAGAAATTAGGAGCCTAAGATTATGTTTTAGCCTTGACAATACTTTTTGTTTGTTTGTTTTGAGAGAGAGAGGAAGGAAGAACAAGAGGGAGAATGAGAGGCAGAAGCAGATGCCCTGCTGAACAAAGATGAACAAAGATGAGGGACTTGATCCCAGGACCCTGAGATCATGACCCAAGTCCGAGATCATGACCTGAGCAGACGCTGAACCAACTCAGCCTCCAGGGCTCCCCTTGAAAATACTTGTTAAATGTCAGTACATCTCATTACCTTAATAAGTTGGGATATCTGTAGAAATTTTACACTTATTTTAGAGGTGGAGTCTAGAAGTGATTTCATTTATCAAATGTGTGTGATTATATGGCTTAAAGAAAAGAACTAGGTGCAATAAAATACAGATTAAAAAATAATCTACTAAAACATGAGGATCTCACATTCAGTCTTTTCTACTTTCTTCCATTAGATCTTCCTTCCTAATAAAATTGAGGCCAGAAATTTGCTTTTATTAACAATAGCATCGTGTTGCTTCTCTCCCATAAGATTTCTGAAGTTAGATACCTCAAAATGCAGGGGCGCCTGGGTGGCTCAGTGGGTTAAAGCCGCTGCCTTCGGCTCAGGTCATGATCCCAGCGTCCTGGGATCGAGCCCCGCATTGGGCTCTCTGCTCGGTGGGGAGCCTGCTTTCTCCCTTCTCTCTCTGCCTGCCTCTCTGTCTACTTGTGATCTGTCTGTCAAATAAATAAATAAAATCTTTAAAAAAAAAAAAGATACCTCAAAATGCATATGAGAAACTAAAAAACCTTGTCCGTTATTTTGGTCATGCTTGCATCAGTGTCCTCATATTTTTATACAGCTTGGTTAAACTGTTATAAACAAATAGGATGTTCTTTTCTTCCCATAAGTGTAAAATTTTAAAAGTATTACAGCTTTGTCTTTATCAGAGTCTCAGGTCTCTCCTTTCTATGGTATGTGTTGTCAAATTTCAAGTGATTGGTAGGAAGAGGACTGCTAACAGCTGCTACCTACTTCCTCTCAGATTGAACTACAGAAGGGAAAGGACAAATGCTTCTCTCTGTGATCTCCATTTTGGTCTCATTGCATGTCATTGGTTCTGAACACTCGTGATCAACACTGTACGACACTGAATGGCTAGACTTAAGGAATATCCCTACATCTAGATCTAGGTGCGATAACCAACTTTGATTTGAAGGATAGTTGCCAAGAGAAAATGTAGGCGTATTTACTCAAAACAGAATCAATTTTCTGAATAATTAGTTAAGTAAAGAGTGGCTAATCCACATTATACAAAGGTTAAAAAATGAGTCCAATAGTTGAGTAAAAAAGTAAGTTGTAGATGACAGTGGCATTATAATCACACACACTTGAAAAATACCAAGTGTAGATAGAGCATGATTATAGTGCAATGAGGATAGTGTTTACATCTATGAAGGTGGCATGAATTTTGGGTGATGGTCAATGACACATCAAGTTTACTTTTATTTTAAGGGTCAGTTCATTGAAATTCATTTAACATCTTAATATAGCCCATTAAAATAGCAACTAAAAGTATAAAATTATTTTAAGTGAACCAAACTATATATCAAGAAAGCAATGACATTTTTACCAGAATATACAAAAGAAAACACTAATCAATAAATATGTGACATACTTGTGTTTTGAATGAGTCAATATATTAGAGTTGACATTTCTTTCTAAATTAGCCTATAAGCTCCATCATCTTCTGTTGAATTTCCAATATTTTTGTAAGTTATTTTTAAATTTTATCTAGAAGATAACCGTTAATAAACTAATTTAATTTCAGTAATGGAAGAAGAGAGGGAGAAAGAAAGCAGAAGAAGGAGATAATTGGGAATTTTGAATGGCTTGACTATCTAGGCATCAAGATTCCTAGCTTAAAGTAATTAAAATTGTACATAAATGATATCAATAAACAGATCAATGGAATAAAATAAATAATGCAGAAATAGACCAATTTATACATGGAATTTTATTTATGATAAAAGAGATTTAAATTGTTGGTAGAATGATGGATAGTTCAAATAAATGTGTTAAGGGAATTGAAAATCTTTTAAAATATAAACATAATTTTAGAGCTCTTAAATTGTACACAAATATCCAACTAATAAAAATAATATAATTATGAGAAGATAAGGACTCTGAGGAATAGATTGTGTGACTTGTAAGTAGTAAGTGGGGGAAATGTGACACCAAAGTCTGACCTCAGACTGTACATAAAACAATAACACTTGAAAATGCATTAAATTTTTTTTTAATTTTCTAAGTTTCTGTCGGGGAAATGTAAATCCATAAGATAAGACCAAAATGTTTGAATGTGTTAAAATTCAGCAAATTTATACAGCAAAATAAATACCATAAAAATGATAAGATAATGTTAGGAAGGAAGAAAACACTTGCAATATGAATGAGAGAAAATGGTTAATATCCACTATGTTTTAAACAATATTTCAAAATAGAATAAAACACACAAAAAATTGAAATATTTCCCCCCAAATATTCCATATTGGAACTTTAATTAACTTATTTGTCCAGAAAATACCTTTTGAGGGACTGCTATGTGGATGCAATGAGAGGCAAGTAAATATACAGGTTTTATCATGAGAGATATATAGTCTATTGATCTGTTACCAAAAAACGCAATAGTGAATGCATTTGGCTTAAGTAGAAATGAGCAGCTCTTAGGGATTTATTGTACATTTTTTTAAAGACTTTTTTATTGGGACAGAGAGTGCAAGTTGGAGGGAGTAGAAAGGGAAGCACAGACTTCGTGCTGAGTGCAGAGCTAGATGCGGGGCTCAATCTCATGATCCTGAGATCATGACCTGAGCTGAAGCCAAGAGTCAGATGCTTAGCTGACTAAGCCTCCCAGGAACCCCTTTTATTGAACATTTTCTACGTGACCTCTTAAAAATGGTATACACCATAAGGAAATGTTCTTAACAGGAATATATAGTTTTGTATAAAAAACAAAATCAACTGGGTAAATTTTATTTTTTTTAAAGATTTTATTTATTTATTTAACAGAGAGATAGCACAAGTAGGCAGAGTAGCAGGCAGAAGGAGATGGAGAAGCAGGCTCTCTGCTGACGTAGGACTTGATCCCAGGATGCTGGGATCATGACCTGAGTGAAGGCAGTCACTTAACTGACTGAGCCACCCAGGTGCCCCTGGGTAAATTGTAAAGATCTTATTGGCTTTATTCAATAATTCATGAATCAATCTAGCAGATAGAAGAGAGATCTGAGGAGCTATACAAAATGAAACACTTTTATAGGCAGAAGGAATTTTTAGGAGGCAAAAAAGTGGGTTGGTGATTGTAAGGTTATTTTCCTTTAGGGGGATGGCAGGGACTTTCAGGTAGATTACCTAACTGATGATGATGATCAGGCGACTCCTGATTGACTAGTATAAGATTCCGTTTTGGGGAGAGCCCAAACTGTAATTAAGTCTTAATTTTCCTGGGGTTTGGCATAAGTGACTCCATTTTGAGTCTGTTGTCTTGTTTCTAACAGGTTACCTATTCTAAATTATTACAATTTTTCTCATTTAATTCATGCATCATTTACATTCAGAATCATTATCCCTCCTTATTGTTTCAATAGGATCAAGAATAATGATAACATAGAAAATATAGAATTCTTTTCTTCAACCAGATTTTTCCCTTATACTTCATGTTATTCTAGGCACGGTCATCCTCCAAACTAAGAAGAATAAGGACAATTAGAAAACAAAAACAAAATCCTTTGAAGAAAATGTAATACCCCCTACCAAGTTAAAGAATTGTTCAGTTGACTTTAAATTTAATGGGGTGCTGAATTGTAGTGGAAAGAAAATGGATCTCAGTGTTATTAGACATGCTTCAGAATGTTTGTCCTTGACATTATTACATAGAATAACAATGCAGAAATCTAAAGTACATTTATGATCAGCAAATAAAAATTGTTGCCAGAGATTGAAATGCCCTGAGGAGGACTGTTTGACCTTCTCTTATAACTGAAGCATATCAGTAAACAGAAAAGATAAATTAATATAAACAATATCGTGAATGAAAGTAAGGTATGTGAATTTAGATGTACCTCTTTCCAAAGAAGTCTGTGAAATTAAATATTAAGGTATAATACAATTAAATACTATTATTGTAAAAAAATAGTTACCATTTCAGTAGGCTTGTAAAAATTACTTGGCTATTTATGTCCTAGTGACATAGTTTGACAGCAGGCTTTTTTCTACTTTATAACAACATGTCTCCTGACATTTTGCATTAATCCAGCATAGACACCATGATCTGGATATTATTCCCACTGAGAAGTATTATTTTCAGATGTTTCTGGGATTGGTGTTATAAAATGTTCATAGTTATTACAACTATCTAAGCAATATTAAAAAAAAGGATTCTATGAAACTGAATCACTGAACATTGTGTTTTAGCAATTCAGGATTGTCCTCCATGTTATTTACTTTGCAGACAGGGACACATTTCCCTGAATTAAAAGAATGCTCTTTATGTCTGCTTTATATTGTGCATTAAGTTAGTTAATGTAATCAGATTATTACATTTTAAGAAAGTTAGCTCTATAAGATGTTAAGGATGTTATCTATTTAAATGAAGAAAAATAGTTTCTTCAAAAAGGTTGGCTAAGTTACTTGGATTGGATCCTGAAAGAGAAAACAAGGGGGAGAACATTAGTAGAAAAACTGGTAAAATCTGAATTAAGTCTGGAACTTAGTTAATAGTAATATACCAGTATGTATTTCTTAATGTTTTAAATGTACCATGGTATGCAAGATGTTAAGAATTAGGAGAAACTAGGTGTTAGGTGTGTGTATAGGAACTCTCTGTACCATCTTTGCAATCTCTCTGTAAGTCTAAAATTATTTAATTTTTTTTAAAAAATTATATTGAAAAGTTGAGGAAAGGAATTTAATTTTAAAATTAAGAGTTAAATAACACTCAACATATGGATACTATATTATATATATTTATATGTATAGATCATATACATATTTATATATTATGTATATTTGTGTGTGTGTGTGTGTGTGTGTGTGTATATATATATATATATATTTAGTATTGCCATTTGTTGTTGTTGTTGTTGTTGTTTTTCACCACAGTAAGTGTACTCTTTAATCTCCATTCCCTGTTTCCCCCAACCCCCACCCACGTGTCCTCTGGTAACCATCAGTTTGTTCTCTATACTTGTCTGTTTCTTGGTTTGTCTCTCTCTCTCTCTTTTTTTTCTTTGCTTATTTGTTTGTTTCTTAAATTCCACAGATGAGTGAAATCATATGATATTTGTCTTTCTCTGACTCACTTATTCTGCTTAGCATTATACTCTATCTCTGTCTATGTTATTGCAACAGCAAGATTTCATTTCTTTCTTTTCATTCATATACACTCACATATATGCCACATCTTCTTTATCTATTCGTCTATCAATGGGCACTTAGGCTATTTGCATAGTTTGCTATTGTAAATAATGCTGCAGTGGACATAGGGGTGAATGTATTCCTTTGAATTTGTACTTTTTTTTTTTTAATTTTGAGGAAAATAACCAGTAGTGAAATTACCAGATCTTAGGGTAGTTCTATTTTTAACTTTTTGAGGAAACTCCCTACTGTTTTCCACATTGGCTGCATCACTTTGCATTCCCAACCAACAGGGCAGGAGGGTTACTTTTTCTCCGTATCCCCATCAACTTGTGCTGTTTCTTGTTCTTGATTTTAGCCATATTTAATATATTTTCAAAAAATAATTTATTGGAAAATACATTGTAGATAGTTAAATGAGATCATGAATAAAAGGATGTCAACCCAATCTTCTTCTCTTTGGTATATAGATGAGAGAGATTCTGGGTAATAGGGATAAGACACAAGCTTCAAAAAAGTAAATATATTCTTTTTTTTTTAAAGATTTTATTTATTTATTTGACAGACAGAGATCACAAGTAGGCAGAGAGGCAGTCAGAGAGAGAGGGGGAAGCAGGCTCCCCGCTGAGCAGATAGCCAGATGTGGGGCTCCATCCCAGGACCTTGAGATCATGACCTGAGCCTAAGGCAGAGGCTTAACCTCCTGAACCACCCAGGTGCCCCGTAAATATATTATTTGACAAAGATATTTATTGTGAGCTGGAAGCTCCCTAGATTTTGTCTAAAGTCTCTAAGGGTGAAAACTCAATTGTGATAATATACAAATTTGTCATATATTAGTATTGACATAAATAAGCCATCTGGATAGAGAAAGGGAAATCAAATCATAGAGAAAAGAAAATGTAGACATACGATATATATACCAAAACCAGAAATTAAAAACTTTTATGGCTTATATTCTCATCATTTTACTATGGAAAACACCTTCATATATAATTTGAGAAACTATTTTCCCCTGGCATTGTTGCATATATTTTTTTCTTTCTACTGAAAGAAAAAAAATATTTTAAAACCTTTCCCTTCTTATGTGACTTGAACAGTAATTTTAAGAACAATTTACTGGCAAAGAACATTCAGCTAATAATTTAGAGCTTCCTTAGGAAGCAAAACCATATGAGAATGATAAGAATGAAGTATAAAAGCAGAGACTCAGGAAATATTGCAAAGCTATGATATTCCCATGATCCCAAGACATGCAAATGGGTGGATGAAGGATCTGGAAAGGGAGATTTCTTATCAATTTCTTCAACCAATTTAATGAGTATCCAAAAAATATATCAAATACCACTTTGGTGGTAGTAGAGACTTAAACTCAACTCCTGTGGATGGCTTGATTTTCAGTAATTGAAGCATACATGTATAAGCTTCTGTTTTGAAAAGCACAATAAAGCCAAGGGTAATGGTAATAGTTATTGTGGAGTTAAGGGAGGAGATAAATTATCCATAGAAGGAACTCCAAATTGGCTAATCAAATAAGTAACTAATATTATGTAATATTTATTGAGTATTTATTATACTAATCATTGCCTTAAGAAATTTGCTAGTCCTATCAAAATTGTAATCACACTTACTCTAATGATTCCAGCATTAGTTTATTTTTCCATTTCTGAGAGAGAGACACTTTAAACAAGTTGATAATATACTTATTATGTAATGATGTGATTAAGATATTGATCTAGAAGACTCTATAAAAGGATAAATTTCTAGCCTACCACATATGCAAACAGAGAATAAAAGTGCCCCCCAAAATTAAAGATGGAAGAAGATAATAAAATAAACAAATGATTAACCTGAACAGAAAACTGAGATAATAATTAATTCAGTTTATCAACATTTAAAAGAAAAATTGATTCTATAAATGGTATGACCCAAGAAAAAGAACTCATTAAAAAGGAATAAAGAGGGGGGTGCCTGGTTGGTTCAATCATTTGGGCTACAACTCTTGATTATGGCTCTGATCACAATCTCAGAGTCTTCAGATCAAGATCCCCATCAGGCTCCTCATTGGGCATGTGGTCTGCTTAAGATTCTCTCTCTCCCTCTATCCTTCCCCCACCTGGCTTAAGTGCTCTCTTTAAAATAAATAAATAAATAAATCTTTTTTTTTTTTTTTTTTAAGGAAGAAAGAGTTAAGTACACATATTTTATCCAATAATAATATGACCAGTACTTCTAGCCTGGAGTAACTGCTACAGTATGGGGACTCCAGTTAGAAGAACCCACCCAGCTCATAATTTCATATGGCTTCAGAGAACAGGAACTACAATGAAAAGCAAGTGATATGAAAAGGGTTGCTTATTTAATCTCCGTAGAACACTGTGGACATCATATACACTTATTTTTAAACTGTGCAGTAGAAGCAAGTGAAGAAGAAAGTTATCTTTCCTTTTAGAACTGCCCTGGGAGTGAGGGCACTGCATTAGGAACATTATGCATTTTATGACCATAGAGTAAATCAGCCTACAACTGAAGCAGAAAAAAGCATGGAAGGGCATCATGCTTTGGTAGTTTTATGGCATCATCCCAGTAGCTGATGAGTGACTGGCATATTTTGGCAAGATTATATATTTCAGCACAGAATTGTTGGTTAAAATGAGTCATCTCAATAGATTGCATTAGGAAAAGAGTAAAATTGAGGATCTCTTTAAATGAGCTAAGAAGATAAGTTCATAAGCACACAAGAGCAATTCTTGAAAACACCAAAAATTGTTTAGGAAATTTTAAGAAAGGTGGAGCCCATGCAGTATGAGAAGCAGTGAAGTCATCAAGATATTTCTTTTTCTACCAGTATTGTGATTTGTCCTATATTTGTGGGCTTCTGTACTCTGGAAAAATTTGGGTATATTTGAAATGGTGCTAGAAATGTTTTATAAGAGATCATACTGTACTTTATAAAGGATAATTCCTGGAGTCTTGGGAAGTATAAGATGCTAAAAAAAAAATACACCATTATTCTCAAGGAAGTCACCTGAAGATTTTTTTTTTTTAAGTGGGAGTCCAAGGCACAATAATTACAATTTTTTTCATGAAAGGTAACTTACTGAATTAGAATTTCTATCTGTTCCTTTTTCATTTTATAAATGATGAGTCTATAGATTTCATTTTATAAATGATATATATTTCCAAAAAATCATATAAAAATAAACAAGGTAAGTCATAATAAACAAAAACCATCATTAAAAGAGTGAGAAATTTGACCACTGATTTAAATTTTTAATGAACAGTTGAAACATGTAGATAGGAATAGTAAACAAGGTTATATTATGTATACTATTTGAAAATATATTTAATTAACTTTTCTTTTAATTAAATGCAGGGAAAAAACAAAAAATAGAGTATGGAACCAGAAATAAACTATTTTTAACACAAAATATATTCATTAATAAATAATCCTTCTGAAATTATCAACAAAGATCATGCAAATATGGGGTTGTGATGATATTTTGAAACTAATATCCAAATATATCAACTGATTGCTTTTCTTAAAGTGAGTTTATTAATGGAGATACTATTCTTTATGGCACAATTCCCCAAAATAATGTATAACAATATCACCATGTTTCAGCATTCTCACATTAAAGGTAAATCATAAAAATCTAAAGGTGAAAGAAAAATGTAGTAGCAAAGGAATAGTGATTGTCATGAGCTACACTGTGTCGCTTTAGAATTTATATTTTGAAGTCCTCTCAATGCCTCAAAATGTAAACTGTATTTGGAGATAGGGCCTTTAAAGGATGGTTAAAGTTAAATGAGGTAATTAAGATGTACTTTAATTCTGAAAACAGATGTCCTTTAAGAGAGATTAGGACTGTATGAGAGGGGAAGAGAGAAGACAGCCCTTTACAAGTCATGGAGAAAGGTCTCACAAGAAACATACCTTGATGACATTATCATCTTGGACTTTTAGCCTCCAGAAATGTAAAGAAATAAATGTCAGATGTTTAATCCAGCAAGTCTGTGATATCTTGTTATAGTAGCCCTAACAAACTAATAGAGTGATATTACATCCTTTCAGTGGTGGCCTGCAAAAACAAACTGTCACAATGGTGATAGAACTTCACCTTTGTGTCTTACGTGTAACAGAAATAGTGGGTCATGTGCCTCACACTTGTTAAAAATACATTTTTGTGAAAGTTTCCCAACAATTTAGACTTAAAATTCTTTTAAAGAGTAAATGGATCATTTTCATTCTTAGAATATCTTTGTGTCTTACGCGTAACAGAAATAGTGGGTCATGTGCCTCACACTTGTTAAAAATACATTTTTGTGAAAGTTTCCCAACAATTTAGACTTAAAATTCTTTTAAAGAGTAAATGGATCATTTTCATTCTTAGAATATCAAATTCCACTCATCTTGCCTCTTTGAAATTTCTAGAAGAAATTATTGTCTTAAACCTGGACCCAGGGTGCATTCTTTCAATCTTTCAGCCTATTATTACTTTCACTCTTGATTTCCTAAAGTCTTCTATATTTTTCAAAAATACTTCAGATTGGGGTGCCTGGGTGGCTCAGTTGGTTAAGTGTCTGCCTTCGGCTCAGGTCATGAACCCAGCACATCTCGCTCCCTGCTCAGCAGGGACCCTGCTTCTCCCTCTCCCTTTGCCTGTAGCTCCCCCTGCTTGCCTTGTTGTCTCTCTCTCTCTCTCTCTCTCTCTCTCTCTCAATCTCTCTGTGTGTTAAATAAATAAATAAAACCTTAAAAAATACTTCAGATAAACCAAAATTATAATTTTCTGTCTGGGAGATTTGGAACAAGACTTGCACATTGGCTTAAAATGCCACCAGGGTACCTAAAAGTAATTTATCTGATTAATAAAATTAAATCTTATAGCAACTGTTTCCACTTGGAAAAATTCCAAACATAAATATAATTCTGGTAAATATTTGTATTATGTTTGTGTTATATTTTTCATGAAGTAAGTGTGGTAAGAATTACTTAATTCCAAGTTGCTGAATCATGCATACATGAAATGTCTCAGCAAGCAATAGGGTAAATTATAACTAAATTGAAAATAATATTGATTCTTTGGTTATTAATTGCCACACCTAAAAATAGTTTATTGCTTATGATAGTACTGTAAAGTTGGGGAGATAATGATGTTGCTAGTGATAATGAATATGAAAGGAGGGATGAACAGACCTATAAACTAAGTACATTGCTAAGCATTATTTCATTTAAATTCCCTAGCAAACCTTAAAGTTAAGTGTTTCTATTGCTTTGAGAAAATAAATCTCCTAAGTGAGGAACTACTTTTTTAAGATTAGATAGTACCTGGTGATGCTGGATCTCAAACTCAGTGTTGTCTAACTATAAGACTGTACTCTTTCTATCACATGACATATCCATTCATAGATATTTGCTGAGTGACTGTTACGTGCCAGTCACTTTTCTAGGTGCAGGGTTATTCAAGATGGAAAAAAGGTAAATGCAAATATTTGTGGAATTTACCAAATAACACAAACATACAAATGTAGAAAGTGCATAATGTACCTGTAATCCAATCTTATTTTACCCATACAGTTAAGTATTTAGAACGCATATTGGTAGGTATGTTTCTATGGGTTTATTTAGTTCTTCATTGCTTTGCTCAAATAATTTAAAGCAAATCCAACTTATCATTTCATTCACCCATAAATACTTTAGTATGTAATATTACAAAATTTTAAAAACTACATTTCTAGAGGCACCTGGGTTGTTCAGTCAGTTAGGCGGCTGCCTTCAGCTCAGGTCATGGTCTCAGGGTCCTGGGATCGAGCCCTGCATTGGGTTCCCAGCTGAGTGGAGAGCCTGCTTCTTCCTCTCCCTCTGCCTGCTGCTCTACTTGTGCTGTCTCTGTATCTCTCTGTCAAATTTAAAATAAATAAATAAATAAATAAAACAAGTAAAAACAAAAAAACCTACTTTTTTACATGTCTGCGATGTCATGAAAACTGCTAATAAATACAACATAACTCCTCAACATCATCTATGTTCATAATAAAATTTCCCCAAAATGTCTTGAAACTGTCCAACATTTGTCATGCATTTTTAGTCTAATTTATAATCATCCCCACCATCATACATACACAAAACTTTTTTTTTTCCCCAGGCAATGTTTATTGCTATAAAAAAAAGAAAGTTTCCTATAGACAATTCCACATTCTGGTTGTAGCTAGTTGTTCCCACTTTTTTCATTATATCTTAAAAAATGAGAAGTATAGAAGTTCTAAAAGATTTAGGATCACTCTGGTAAGCCTGTTTTTGGAAACCACAACAAAAGCCACAGATACATGATAATCCCACTATTAAGGGTGTTAAAATTCATCATTGTGTTCAGTTATTAACAGCCTCATCTATCACAAATGGCCTAATAAATGTTTCAAGTGGTGATTTTATCATCAATTGCTGATTATTGCTTAGATAAATTACTTCATTCAGAGTTTTAAAGTGGTTAAAACTCTGTCATTCCATTTGACTGTATTATCAAGAACTTTCCCTCAAAGTATTCAATTAATCACAACTATAGTTTATGCAATAATAGCAGACTTAATGATGTTTAGTAGATATATTTAAATATCATATGAATTTATACATACCCTGTATGTTTGAATGTGTTTCAGTCAGCTGAACTCATTCTTATTTTGACATTCACATTGTCTCATCATTTGATAGTGGGAATCCCTGACTTTCAGTAACCCTTTGACAACAAGTCAGAAGGACAAATGGACAAATATGCCATCATGTAAATTAATGTGCTGATAAAGACAAGGTCATCCTAAAATGTGTGGGCTAGGGAGCCTAGGTGGCTCAGTCATTAAGTGGCTGACTTCAGCTCAGTTTATGATCCCAGGGTCCTGGGATGGAGCCTCACACTGGGCTCCCTGCTCAGTGGGAAGACTGCTTCTTTCTCTTCCACTCCCCATGCTTGAGTTCCCTCTCTCGCTGTGTCTTTCTTTGTCAAATAAATAAATAATAAAAAAATAAAAATAAAATGGGTGAGTTCATTTATACTTAGGCATATTGAATACAAACCGACCTATCTGTTTTTGAAAGGTTGCAGTTAATAGCCCTTTGAAATGTACTAACTCATCCTCTTATAGAATCCCTATTTCTTTACTCAGCTTTTTATTTTTTAACAATACTATGATTTTGTAAAGTTTATGTTTCATGTCAACTTTTTATTAATGCATAACATACTTATAGCCATATGTACAAATCTTAAGTATGCAGCTCAATTAGTTTCCCAAAGTCATCGGACCAGTCTGAACAGCATCCAGATCTAGATACAAAAAGATGGCAGACTCCGGAAAGTTTTTCAATGCTCATAATAGCAACTTTTATCCGAATTTCAAATAGAATAGATTAATTTTGAATCAGTTTTGACCTTTATATTATATTAAAATAGTTTATGTTAATGTGATTATTCAGTATATACTCATTTATGCCTAGATTTTTTTTAAGAATTTATTTATTTATTTGTTAGAAAGGACACACAAGCAGAGGATGCATCAGAGGAAGAGAGAGAAGAAGGGTCCCTGCTGAGCAGGGACCCCTAAGCAGGTCTCAATCCCAGGATGCTCAGTTAATGACCTGAGCTGAAGGCAGACACTTAACCAACTGAGCCACCCATATGCGCCTTATGTCTAGCTTTTTTCATTGAACACAATGTTTGTGAAATAAAATATATATGCTTGTTTGCTTGTAGTTTTTAATCCCTCATCCAACTGTCATACGGTATGATATTGAATGAATATGCCATAGTTTGTTATTCCTCGTAGTGTCGATGGATTATAGTTTTGAAACAGGTATAAAAAGATAAATAAAAATCATTTATTATATCATATAAAATAAGAAGTTGTAAAATGTAGATTAATTGTTTAAAATCTCATAAAGTTCAGGTGAAAAGGAAAACCAGTATAAAACCTTAGTATCCATTTGCTGAACATTTATGTTTTGCCACTGAGCCTCTTTATACATTGTCTTACATAATTCAGTCCTTGAGATAATGGTGAAAGAAGCTTTTATCATAATATTCATTTTTTGGGTGATGAACTATGACTTGAGAATTTTAATAAATTCTCACAGAAAGTAAATGGTAAAGATACTATTCAAGCCAGATCCTTTGTATTGCAAACTGTATCCTTATCAACTAAGTATATGAAAGTACCGACACCCCTTTCTTTTTTGTACCACTTTTGAGTACCCTCTGAAGTTATACAAGTCCAATTTCCTTATTAATTCTTTCCTCACTGAAAATTAGAACCTGTGTTTGTTCCCTCAGGTAATTATGATGCAAAAATCATAGTCCCTGAGTTATAGGAGCCCCTAATAAACTGAAGAGGACACAGTAACATCTATTTAATTGTATGCATATGGTATTTCAGCATAAGCACAAGTACATCCAAATTAATCTTCATCAAATCTTATACTGATGGACTAATTCTATCCTGATCTTCCCTATGTTGACTACCTTAGCACTCATTTTTGTAACATCCCTTTGAGTCTTTTCCTCTATCTTACTCTCCACTTTTTGAGAAATGTGAGCTAAATCTGTATTTTAAGTCACGCGTCGAGAGTTTAGCAAAACTCCTCCGTAATATTGCTGCCTTGGCATCCAAGTATCCGTTTTATGTGGCTAAGCAGCCTGCAGGAGACTTGATCTGACACTAGCGCCTTCTGCCAGCAGCACGTGCCCTAGGTAAATTTCACAAGTAAGCGCAAGTTCCTAAGACTGCAACAGCCCTGGTGATAAGCACTTTCCTTGGTCTCGGAGGGCCTTCCCTTTGTCGGCCTCTTAGGTAAGATCCCTGCGGAGCTTAGCAAAACCCTACTATTTTTGGTTTGAACTGACCAATTCTGCCTTAGCCCAGGGTCCCCAAAGCACTCTGCCAGCATCCTGCTTTGATCTCTCTCCAGGGCTCCTTGAGGCTTGTCTCACACCACCTCCAGGACCTATGAGTAATAAACTTCTCTATTTTACTCTGCCTTGAAGTCTTTTGTTGAATAATGGCTCACCATTGGACATCTCAGGGCTCTACTTAACAAATTTAATTTAACAAAGTCACAACATTTGTGAATACTGTTTATTCTTCCATCCCCGCTTACACTGTCAAATTTAGCAGCTTATATTCTCCTTTATAATATTTTTACAATTTCATCGACAATATAAATCTATGACTGAAACAGAGACAGAATTAAAAGGGGGTGGCACAAAGAATAGATATTGTGCTAAACCACGAAGTTTAGACATTGTATTTTTTAACTTATCCTAACTAATAGGAGGTCTTATCCCTTGGCCCTTTTCCTCTCTCCTCTCCCATCAGAATAAAGGACAACATAAATTCCATCACACTGAACTCCTTGGTACTTCTTAAAAAAGGCATCTCAGTATGCTGCTTTATATTGTTAAACTTTTATTCATAATCTTCTCTTATGCCATCAAGGCAATGACTTCCTGGGGAAAAGAGACAAATCAATTTTAATAAGGATTATCCTGTGGAATTTGAAAATACTGGCCCTTTGTTCCTAACTTCCATTTTATAGGGAACAAGGGCAGATATATATTCTATTCCCTATGGGTTTTATTTCTTTGGAGAACTCCAACTCATACAGTATGAATAGGAAATGGGATATCAGGGAGAACAATTAAGAGCTTACTAGATTGTCCTCAAAAGTAGACCAGTATAAAAATGAAAAAAAGAAAAAGGAGTATCTGTTATTCTTAATTTATAATGGAATTTAACTATATTGCTAATAATTTGATTAGAAGTTATTAAATTCAACTATTTCATTTTACAACTGAATACAATATCTTTTGCACTTTTTGAATGTAAAAAAAAAACCACTTAGCTTTACTCTGCTATCATTAACAGCATCAAATATAAACTGAAATTTTGGGGAAAAAACTGTAGCTGATAATATTATTATTATTTAATAGCTAATGTATATGTTATTTTTATTTATGACTTCCATAATATTTAATATCCTTGCTAAAATTGTGATTTTTAATAATACTGGAAGTTAAAAATATTTAGAATTAATATTCTGAATTCTAAATTTAGAATTCTATATTTAGAATTTTTAGAAAATATTCTAAATTATTTTGGAATTATTTTTGTATTAAATTATCAGTACTTATCTTAAGTGCTTTACATACATAACCAATTTACTGTTCATATCAATCCCATGACATAGGGTCTATCATTTTCCTGTTTTAAGAAGGAAAAACTTTGGCACGGAGTGATTGTGAACCTTGGCATAAAGTTTGCAAATGATCAAGCCGGGGTTTGAGCTAGCTATTACATACATACAAGCTCTTATACATAGTTACTTAGTTTATATTTCACGAAAGGACTTTGCAAATTTCTGTATATGTTGGAATGTAAACTGAAACATATTTGGGCTGTTTCCCTTCAGTAGATCCTAATCATGGAATGTTATTATTTTAGGATTCAAACTTCATTTTTTTTCACATTTAACTATATTTTAACCCATATTGCCTGTTATGTGATATTGAATGCCCTTTGTTTTAAAAATTAAGATGTGACCACATAATTACTGTATTAAATGACAAAATTACATTTGAAAGGAGGAGAAAGATAGTGTTGCTCATTTTTAGGAATATGTTTTGGGTTGAAAAATTCTATGCTTCCTAATCTTCCTCTGCAGAAGTTTTATACACAAGAAATTAAATCTGAAAGTCTAACTGTATCTTTTCCATTGATTGCTACATTATACATGTAAATGTAAAATATTTTGTTAATTCCTGTAGAAGAATTTGTCAATTTCTATAACATAAGACGGAGCAGTCCTCCACAAAAGGATCATATCCATCATTTAGCCATCTGGTTAAAAAAAAGAGAAAAAAAAAGTAGACAGACAAGCTGAAAGTAAATGGAAAGTGTTTAGTTTTTTCTTCCTTACATTACACCAGTCAGTGTCTGCTAGTTATCTGGAGTCTAACATATCAGAACTTAAAGCTCTGTGGGAGATCCTCCATTTCAGGGGTTAATTGTGATTTTATGTTTATTGTAATTGAGCTCTTGATGGGCAATCACCCCATGAGTTTATATTCACCAACAACAGGTTCTGTGCATTTGCGTTGATTTCCTAAGGCTGCCTTAAAAAGTACCACAGACTGGGTGGCTTACAAAAGCAGAAATATATTGTCTCACTATTGGGGAGTCCAGAAGTGTGAAATCAAGATGTTGGCAGGGTTGGTGCCTTCTTAGGGTCTCAGAGGGAGAATCTGTTCTATCACTTCTTTCTTAGCCTCTGGTAATTGTTGACAATCCTTGGTGCACTTTAGTTTGTAGCCAGATAACTCCAATCCTTCCTCTGTTGTCACATGGTATCATCCCTCTTTACAGAGGTCTCTTCTTTTCTCATAAGGACACCAGTATATTGGATTAGGTTCCACCCTAACCCGGGATGACCTCATCATAACATGATTACAGATGACCCTAATTTCAAACAAGATCACATTCACATGGAGCATATAACTTCAAAGTATTTGGGGGGAAACAATTCAATCCATATTCATCTGCTCTCTGGCTCTCTGAAATCCATGACTTTGCCACATGCAAAATATATTTACCCCATCCCAGTTTCCCCAAAGTCTTAACCCATTATAGCGTCTAATGTAAGTCCAAAGTCTCACATAAATATAATCAACTCAAAAAGTCCCAAATCTCATCTTCAAAATCGTCTCTATCAGGTGTGGGTGAGACTCTGAATATGTTCCATCCAGGACAAATTCCTCTGCATCTGTGGACCTGCAAGACTTAGAAAACAAGTTATCCTGCCTTTCAAAAATACCATGGTGGAGCAGACGTACATTAGGCATTCCCCATCATAATGGAGGAATTCAAAGGGGAAAGGGGGATACAGGTCAAAAGCAAGTTGCAATCCAGCAAGGTAAATTCCACTAGATCTGAAGCTGGCATTCTTCTTCTGAGAGTAAGCTCTATGGCTCAGTGTTCTGTCCTCTGGGCTGAGTGGGCAGAAGACCCATCTTTTTAGCCTTTAGCAGTGAGCTTGTCTTCCAGGCATATGGCAACAGTAGCGACCCTGATGGCCTCTGAGCCACCCTCCAAGTTATTCTCCCCTTTTCTTGAAGGACACAGCACGTGTTCACAAGCTGAGTCATTCTATTGGACAATTTTGAACTTGTAAAATCCCAGAAGTCTGTTAGTTTTCCTTCGTTTTGTCCTATTTCTTTCCCTTTCAGTCCAATCTAGCAATATTTCTGCCAAGACAGTTAATTGGGTCCTTGAATCATATACTTAATCTCTCCTTCCACATACTGATATTCTCTCCAGAGCAAGCAAAAAGCGTTAGTTCTTTTTTCCTTTCCTTTTTTTTTTTTCTTTTTATTCCCCCCCCCCCCAATTTGGATAGGCTGAGAATTTTCCAAATCATCAAGTCCTGGTTCCTTATTGTTTACTATTTCCTTCCTCAACTTACCTATTTTCTCTCACATATTACTATAAGCAGTAAGGGAAAACCAGGCAACAACTTCAGCTCCCTGCTTACAAACAGCCTCAGTTAATAATCCATACACATTGCTTACTGGCTTTGCTTTTCACCCAACAGTAGGACACAACTCAGCAAAGTCTTGTGCCACTTTATAATCAGGATCAGGTGTACCTGGGTGGCTCGGTCGGTTAAGCATCTGCCTTCAGCTCAGGTCATGATCCTAGGGTCCTGGGATCAAGACTAGCATTGGGCTCCCTGCTTGGCCCTGTCTATTTCTCCCTCTCCATCTACCCTGCACCTGGTTGTGTTTGCTCTTACTCTTTCTTTCTCTCGAACATATAAATAAAAATTTTATAACAAGGATCACCCTCCTCCAGTTTTCAGTAACACATTCTTATTTTCATGTGAAACCTCATCAAAGGACCTTTGACGTTCTTATTTCTATCAAGATTCAATTCATGATAATATATGTACTTTCCAAGAAGATAGAAATTTTGCCGTTTCTTCCCTTGGTTCTGATCTCTCACCAGAACTGCATTTAACATCATCTATCTACCAACCATCACTTCAGAGAAATCTAGAGTTATTCTATTATGTTCCTCAAAGTTATTCCAGCCTTTACCAAAGCTACCTCCACAGTTTTCAGTATTTTTTGCAGCAGCAGCCCATTTCTATTGATACCAAAATCTGTATTTGTTTCCTGCTGTAACAAATGACCACAAACTGGGTGGCTTAAAACTACAGATGTTTATTCATTCATAATTCTTGATCTAGAAATCTGGAATCAAGGTATCAAGTAGAGTTGATTATTTTTTCCCCCTTGGGGGGTCAGAGGGAGAATCAGTCTAATGTCTTTCTGATGGTTGATGGAGTCCTTAGCATGATTTGGCTTATGGCAGCATGACTCCAATCTCTGTCTCTGCCATCACATGAAATTGTCTCTTCTTGTCTGTGTCTCTCCTCTTAAGGATACCAGTCATACTGGATTAGGGACCATACTAATTCAGTATGATCTCGTTGTGACTTAACTATCCCTGCAAAGAAGCTATTTCCAAATAAGATCATATTTACAGGTACTAGGGGTTAGGACTCAATATATGTTTTTGGGGACACAATTAAAACCATACAGGATCTCATATTTTAGTGAAAATCCACATGTTTTTGTTGTTTGCTTTTAAGAGACAGCATTTGGAACAACTCTCAAAATGTAGTTTGTTTGTTTATTTAAAGATTTTATTTATTTATTTGACAGACAGATTTCACAAGTGGCCAGAGAAGCAGACAGAGAGAGAGGAGGAAGCAGGCTCCCTACTGAGCAGAGAGCCCGATGTGGGGCTCGATCCCAGGACCCTGGGATCATGACCTGAGCTGAAGGCAGAGTCTTTAACCCACTGAGCCACCCAGGAGCCCCTCAAAATGTACGTACTTCTTTGGCTTAATCCTCCAGTCTCAAGGTCTCGCCTAAGCTTCCTCCAATCAACTCTCCTAACACAATTCAAAGCTTTATGTCTGCTTTTTATTTCTTGTTCTAGATTAATCCCTATCAGGTCCAAATTTTACATAAATAAAATAGTGGGATAGTGGAAAATCAAACTCTTACTGTTCAGCTATATACTGCAGACTTTAAGTTTAAAGCATGTTCAATACCAAATAATTAAAATTTGTGACTCATGCAATTTCCATTTTACCAAGAGATGCATCAAAAATTCTCCCAGTCGATCCAGAATTTCACCTGGCTGATTCACTTAGTTAAATTAGTTAAATTAAAAAAAAATGAGTTTTAAAACTTCATGTAAATGCAACCTAGGATATCATGAAAAAAAATATAAAAAGAAAATATGGCACAGCTATTCAGGTGACAAAACACTTTCAGTGTTTTAAGATTAACATTAGGAAAGGAAGTATTTTACAGAATGCAAAATGGTTTACTCAAATAGTCTGTCTCTTAAAACAGCATCACTCTTTTCTATTTTTGAAGCAAGAGAGGAAGTCTATGTTGTCCATCTGCCAGGTAACTTTTCTCATTATTTGCACACATGTATGTATAATATGTGTGGGATTCTGACACCTGTTTTATAGGTGGCTTATCAATCACCTTATCAATCACAAAATTATCAATTTTGTTTTTAATCTAAGTAGAATCTCATAAATTCTAATCAAATTAAAAATTCTGGGGCACCTGGGTGGCTCAGTAGGTTGAAGCTTCTGCCTTCAGCTCAGGTCCTGATCCCAGGGTCCTGGGATGGAGCCCCACATCAGGCCTTTGCTCAGCGGGGAGCCTGCTCCCCAACCCCACCTGCCTCTCTGCCTACTTGTGATCTCCGTCTGTCAAATAAATAAAATCTTTTAAAAAATTCTGTGCAATACTATCAAAGGGGGTATCTTTAGATATTTGATATATAAAATAACATAATCTGTACTTAAAGTTTGGTGAGAGTTAGTAAAAGATATCCAAATTGTGTATATAGATTTATTTCTGTTGAATTTTTTAAACTATTAAAGAACCATATCTTACTATGCTTTCTTTTGATGTCTGATTCAAAATAAGCGTACTTATTTCTATTCAGACTTCAATAATGATATTTCAAGGTGTAGTTATTAAAACAAAACATTTAATTTACATAGTAAAATATTTCATAACAATATATATTCCATTCTCAGAAAAAAATTAAGGGCTGAGTGGTCAGAGATTTCTAAGAGTATCATGGCTATGTTATTTAGTGCTTACCAAGTATCTGAAACTGAGATAAATAATTTATATGTTTTAACATATTTAACCCATAGAGAAACACTGTGTGGTTGGTACTATTAATCTCTGACTGTACAAGTTAAAAAAAAAAAAAAAAGCATAGAACATTATGTAACTCACCCAAGGTTACAAGCTAACAAATGCCAGAGCTGAGATTTTAATACAGGAGTTCCAGCTTGAGAGTATATATTTTCAGCAACCAACGAACCAAACTATGTTGCTTCTGGCTAAATTACAATATAATTAAAGTTAACATTTATATTTATCTCAAACTTTTGACTAGTTGTCTATGATAATGCCCCTCTTCTTTTTTACCAAAAGACCTTTGGAATGAGCAAGTTAGAATGTATGCCACTTGAGAACAGATAATGTTTTAATTTTTGAATCCCTAGTATTGAAAGCAATGCCTAGTTCACTTTAGATTGTCTATAAATATTTGAAGAAATAAATAAATGGATGAGTGATTTTGTTCTCCCCAGTATTACTTTGTTATATTCATGGAAGCAAAACAAAATGAAATGGAAAAAATTAAAACATTTTTTGCAAGAGGATTTTGACCAATTATCTAATAAGTTGTTAATGGAAGTGTTAGCATCTAAAGCAGCAGTCAGCAAACTGTACCACTGTACCAAATCCTGCCTGCTACTTTTTTTTTTTTTCCAATTAAGTTGCATTGGAACAGAACCATACTCGTGTTTTTATATATTATCTGTGGCTGTTTTTTGCTTCAAGGCAGGGTTGAGTGGTTATGACAGATGATATGTCCTGCAAAGTCCTAAATATTTACTATCTGCCTTTACAGAGGAAGTTTGCTGACCCCAGATTTAAAACATAGATGAAACTCTGAGGCATAATTTCAGAGTTCAGTTGAAACAATTTTATTCCTTTCTTGGTATACTATGTCTTGTCAAATAAATGGAGAAAAGTGACCACCTTGATGCAAAAAAGCTGGTAAGTCAGCCAGAACCGTATCTCTGTAATGTCACTTAGTGTAACTTCCTTGACTCTTCCAAGAAAGAAAAGAGAGAGAGAGATTGAGAGAAATTCAAAATACAATGAAACTGGATATCAGAGTGGACTGAATTATGATGTCAGCAGTATAATAGGGTTTAAAATGGGAAACAACAAACACACATGGAAATGTCACATCGTGGAAATTGAAATTAGCGTTTTACTTTTTGTAGTAAGGAATGCTAAATATAAAACACTTCACATTATTGAGGGGCACCTGGGTGGCTCAGTCAGACTAACTTCCACTCGGGTCATGATCTCAGGGTTTGGGGGTCAGGCTCTGTGCTCACATGGAGTCTGCTTGTCCCTCTACCTCTTTCCCCACTCATGCTCTCTCTCTCTCTCTCTCAAATAAATAAATAAAAATTTTAAAAAATATTTCACGTTATTAAAACCTGACCCTATCATATGTTGAATGAGGTAGCAAAATGAGAAGGTCTTCTTATTGCCAGGTGATTACTAGAAAATATACTACAAAATAGTAATAACAATTTAAGATAAATTGTGTAGCGATCATCAGTAAGGTAAGGAGAAGTTCTGAGGTTATACCCCTTGATTACAAAGACCTAAAAGGAATTCTTTTCAGAAGCAGACTGTTATAGCCATCCTCTAAGATACCCACAGTGAGAACAGCTTCTTGATTTTCACATGCTTGTATTGTCTGTCCCCTCCCTTCACACTGTTCCAGGGTGTGTCTGAGGGTCAACAGAATACAGTCGAAGGGATGGTATGTCACACAGAAAGAAACTGAGGTACCTCTCTCAGTTTGAATTCCCAGAAGTCTGTGCAGGAAAGGGGGGTCTGTCTGAGAATCTTTCTTCCACCAGAAACTGAGCTCTAAAGCACTATATCGACTTAAACCCATTAATAGATTTTACAATGCTGAATATAATAGAAAGAGTGACTTCAATAATTTATTTAACTGAAACTTAATATCACGATTGTTAAAATCTTTTGCCTTGATCATTGCAACTCCATAGATGTTTAATTTCACAACTTACATATCTGTGAAACTACACCAAAATGAATTCTAAAAATGAATAAATCAATTTTCTTGTCTTCTTTTAATAGGGTCCGTTAACTATAAATTGTTGAATTATTTTTTTGCTAAACTTGAGGGCATAATTCTAAAAATTAGTGTTAGTGTGCATCTGTTTTTGGGCAACTCAGAATAAATGTAGGGAAATGAAGTCCTAACATATTTGTAATATTCAGAGACCAGTTCACACAATTTACCATTTCCCTCATAATCACGTTGCCCATCATAATTGGACTTCAAGTTTGACTTGCTACAGTAATGGTTATATTAAAGATGTTCCCTTATTCCTTTGGAAAAGTAGAGACAAATTTATTAACTGAAAATGTCAACAACAAAAAAGGTTGATTTATGAACATTGGAAGAATGGGAATGTAAAATCATTCTTAAGAAATCCCATCTAAGGAATGAAAGTCATAACACAAACATTGGAACAGAGTGATAATCTTCAGCAAATAATTTACATAAGCTCTGATAATATTTGTAAGTTGCTACAGTATTTAAAGTGTGTAGCAAATCAGTTTAAAAAAATAAGAATCTAATTTTGCATGAAGCAGGATCACAGAATAAGTGAATGGAAACGTATAACTTGATGGCTTGGGTTTATAAGAATGCATGTATTAAAGTAAAATATTCATACAGATTTATGATGAAACAAATTACCATTACTACAGAACTAAATCTAGCTTAGAGTAAAGACATCTCTTTATTATAATGTCATACTTTGGCCCAAAGGTCATGTCATAAATTAAAGCTGAAATTCGTCCAGCAGGGTCACATTATTTTTTCTCAGCATGAAATTTTAATAATATGACTTCAGCTGACCTTATTGTACTATTGTTTCAAGATATCTTGTTAATATTCCTCTTTTGCATTATCACCTTCTATTCAACGTATACTTTTTTCCTCTAAAAAATATATTTTAGCCTCAGCTGCACCTTATTCAGCTTGCCATCTGTTGAACATTTGGATTCATCTGTAAGTGCTGGCATATCTGCTCTGCAGGGATATTTTGCCAAATGACCATTCTTTCTCTATACAGTCATTCTTAACACCACTGTCACGTGCATATGCTCTAACTTTTGAGAAAACAAATTCACTATACTCAGAAAACAATGATTTCTACTAATAACTTGTAACAGTTAAGAATATTAAGTCTTTCCATGCATAAAGTTTGTGTTGATACTAATATAATTGTGGTGTTTTTCTACTGTAACTGTAATCAGAAATTCAAGATTAGTAAAAATTCCCTAAAGCATCAGTTTTTCCTCAAGACATTCATTTTAGTAATTTTTAAAATAATTAAACAAGCACAGTTCTATGATTATTCTTCTCTATCTATCCAATATATTTGTTTAATCATGCAAATCTATGATTGCTAATAATAAAATGTTTTGTGTGACTTGGAAAGGTTTTGGTGTATATGCCATGCTTCTTTAAGCATATGTATGTCTGCATATAATCAACTTAGTAAATTCTATTTAACAACCTCTAATTGTACAATAGAATATATGAGGTTTGTTTTTTTAGATTTGAATAGCCCCCAGACACAGCGGCTGCTTCTGGATCTTGTTCTTTGCCCCTCCTGGGCTGCACTAGTAACTACCACTGTGATGGTCAGGGAGACAAAGCTTTAGACTACAAGTGAGTTTCATCAACTTTAGAAACCAAAGAAATTCCTATGAAGGTGGGCTTTATATAAAATTTGTAGTAATAATTTATTTTATTTTTAAGTAAAAGCAGATCCCTTACAGGAAAATAGCCTATTTGTTACATAGAGATTATAAATATTGAGCATTCTTTTTTTTTTCTTCCTTTTCATTTTCCTAATTGCACTCCATCCTCTAAGAGAAAACTTGACTACAGCACAATGGGTACTGAGGTATTCTGAATGGATAATCTACCCTGTAAAGTCCATTTTCACCCTTTTTCCAGAAAAATAAAATTCCTTATGATACTTGTGAGTAACATTTATTGCTCTTTTGGAATCCAGTGGCAATTAATAGTTGTGTTAAACAGGAAATCAGCTGGGCAAAATGAGTCCTTATCTGCTGAAAGGGTCAATTAAAAAGTTAGGGAATTGATGGACTTGGCTATCAAATGCTGACAACACATCATTTAAAAGCTGAAAGTTTAAAGTGGATTTCTGAAATCTGTGAAATTGAGATCATTAGGGCCAAAGAAAATTGGAATGAATTGCAAGGGAGAAATATTTTAAAGATGGAACTGAACACCTGTGAATCTGTGACCAGTTGGTAAACATATTAGAGAACATTGAACTCACAACTATAAAATTGATAAGAGTTTGAGAAATGAAATGTGCTTTTCCCAAGGTCAGAAATTCTGCCAACTGTATATGGTTACATACATTTTTACATATCAAAGATTGACTTATGGACAGGAAAGTAGACATATTTATCCCACTTTACTTTACAGGGGAAATTAAAATATAAACACAACACACAGAAGTAAAATTTATGAGCAGATGGTCTACTAGACAGGATTTTTTTTTCCTTCTCTTTTCACCATGCTGTATTATAGCCCATCCAAGTGGACTTTTATTTAAACATTGGAAAAATATAAATATTTTATTTTCCAGCTGAAACAATTTGTTTATGCAAAAACACAACACTTAAAAAGTCCCCAAGATGAAACCAGAGAGGGAGACAAACCATGAGACTCTTAATCTCAGGAAACAAACTGAGGGTTGCTGGAGGGGAGGAGAGTGGGAGGGATGGGGTACTGGGTGATGGACACTGGGGAGAGTATGTGTTATGGTGAGAAAATAAAATGAAATAAATTTTAAAAAATCATAACATGTATTCATTTTGGGTTTATTTTATTAAGTGCAATGGATCAAGAAAAATCAAAATATCTCCGAGTTTATCTTTGGAAGCAACTTTTAACTTGGAAGAACAGAATGAAAACATGGTACATAATTGCTGAGAAAAAAAATACATAAGTTTCATTTATGATTTAATAGTGAAAAATAAGCATTCATTTTTGATAAATTAGTTTCTGATTGCTGATAAAGAAGTTTTGTGATTACAGTGTTTCAAATATTAACCACATGACTAATATCAAATGAAACTCTTAGATATTCAACCATTTGGTTGTAGAAGGTAAAACTATTTTGTGTATACACTTCTCAAAAACAGTATTGTGTTAGCGGGGCGCCTGGGTGGCTCAGTGGGTTAAAGCCTCTGCCTTCAGCTCAGGTCATGATCTCAGGGTCCTGGGATCGAGCCCTGCATTGGGCTCTCTGCTTAGTGAGGAGACTGCTTCCTCCTCTCTCTCTCTCTGCCTGCCTCTCTGCCTACTTGTGATCTCTGTCTGTCAAATAAACAAACAAAAAAATTAAAAAAAAATCATGTTAGCTACTATTTCTAGGAACCAAGAACACCAAATATATTTTAGAAAAATATTAAAGTTTTTAATAATTAAGGTAAAATCTTAAGTAACTAATTGGACTTTTACTCTTTTATAGGACTTTATCTTTGCATAAATCTCAAAACTATTTATACAAAAATAACAAAGAGTATAACTCCTCATTATTTAAAAGAGAGAAAATGAATAAATCATACCTTTAACATTTAAAAATAAGAATATGAAAACAGAATACCATTAGTAAAAAGCAACCCATGAATTTTCATGCAATCTATGTATTTTACAGAGTAAAATATATATGCGGGTTTGAAAACAAATAATTGTACAGTATGTTAGAAATTGACCCATAGGTAAGCATATATTTCAACTTATTTACATATATATGTTCATGTATGTATGAAAATTAATATTAACATCATTATTTTTTTTTAAGATTTTATTTATTCATTTGACAGACAGATCACAAGTAGGCAGAGAGGCAGGCGGAGAGAGAAGGGAGGAAGCAGACTCCCTGCTGAGCAGAGAGCCGGATGCAGGGCTCGATCCCAGGACGCTGGGATCATGACCTGAGCTGAAGGCAGCAGCTTTAACCCACTGAGCCACCCAAGCGCCCCTAACATCATTATTTTAATGGAAATTTGCTTTGAAATATATATATAATTTATATATTTATATATTTAGTAGATGTGTGTATATGCATATGCACTTGCATATCTACATGCATATACACAAATGTAGATTGTGTTTGTGTGAGGGAAATTACTTTAAATTAGATATAATCAGCTACAAGCTAGTAAATAATAGTGAATAACAAAATGATCTTAGGAAAGGAAGCAAAACAATTTGTAGCATTTGCCAGTTATCAAGCCAATCACCGCTGCTGATCTCAAGCTACCAGTGTGATGTCAACTGACTCACAAGATTTATGAAATTTTTCTTTTTTTTTAAAAAGATTTTATTTAGTTAGTTGACAGAAAGACACAGCAAGAGAGGGAACACAAACAGGGGGAGTGGGAGAGGGAGAAACAGGCTTCCTGCCCGATGCAGTGCTCTATCCCAGGACCCCAGGACCATGACCTGAGCCCATGGCAGATGCCCAATGACTGAGCCACCCAGGTGACCCAGGATTTGTGAACTTGAAACAGTCAGTTTTTGCAAAGCAGTAACGGCCAGTTCCAAGACACCACCCTATGTAGTATACAGTAGGAATGAATAAAGGACTTTAGCTACGGCTCATCAACTTTTAAAAAAATATTCATAATTAATATTGGCACATACAAATAATAGTACCAAGCAAAACAAACACTTTCACACAGCACAAAATGTCAATAGTTCTCACAATATAAAAGTCTTGTTTTGATGTCATGTTGCTTTGTTACTTGTAATCTACGTGTTCCTCTTCTAAAATCGCCAATTTTCCATGTTTTCTCATCTATTTTGTTTTCATTTCCACTTTCTCCTGTGTTTTATTCTGTTTCCCCATTTTATTTATTTTTTTCTTAAGATTTATTTACTTATTTTAGACAGTGAGAGAGACAGCATAATCAGGAGGAGGGACAGTGTGAGCGGATAACAAGGAGACTCCCCACTGAATGTGGAGCCTGATGTGGGGCTCAATCTCAGGACTCTGAGAACATGACCTGAGCTGAAATCAAGAATTGGACACTCAACCGACTGAGCCACCTGGATGCTCCCCGTTTCTCCATTTTAAAAATAAAACAACTTTAAAGAAAAACAATCTGACAGTTCAACTCTGCTAAAATACAAAAAAACAAAAACAAAAAACAAAAAAAAAAAAACAACAAAACTTAATTTTAACAATGTTTCTCTTAGTGGTCTCATGGAAACCATTTCCTAAAACACTGAAATTAGTTTTATATGATATAAAATCAGTATTTTCTTATTTTTTATTTTTCAAAATTCCCATAATAATTGTTAGAACTTTAGCCAAATCAGGTTTTTAGCATATAGTTTTTCTTAGAGCTGATCCATTCTACAGTTTGTCTGTCATAAAATTTAGCATAAATATCTTATATCTTTTATTTTGAAATTTCCCATTCATTTTCTAATTACTATGCTCCAAAATGACCATGATTTCTGGGCCCTATGTTAATAAATAAAACTGAAAATTATGTCCTTAAACAATCATATATGATGCTTCGTGTTCATTAATATTTACCACCTTACATTTAGATAGCAGAAGACAGAAGATAAATAAAATGTTAATTAAATTATTTACTGCATTTTTTTTTCTTTTCTTCAGTCCTTCAATGTATTTGATTCCTGCAATGGGGTGAGATTCTTCTTTCCATATCTTAATAGTAATTACTGTGGCTCTTGATTATTCACAAAACGGTTTTTGTCACAGAATTCTACTTATACAGACAGTCCCTGACTTATAGTGGTTTGGCTTAATATTTTTTGACTTTATGATGGTGCAAAAGCCATGCACATTCAGTAGAAACAGAACTCCGAGTTTTGAATTGTGATCTTTTCCTAGGCAAGCCATATGCAATAGGATACACTCAGGTGATCCTGGGCAGCAGCTGTCAGCTGCTGCTCCCAGTCAGTCACAAGGGTGAACCACCATACACTTACAACTGTTCTGCACCCATACAACTATTCTATTTTTCCCTCTCAATATAATCTTCAATAAATTACATGAGATATTAAACATTTTATTTTAAAATAGGGTTTCTGTTAGATGATTTTCCCCAACTAACCATAGGCTAGAGTAAGTATTCTGAGCACATTTAAGGGGGGCTAGGCTAAATTATGGTGTTCAGTAAGTCATAATGTATTAAATGCATTTGACTTATGATATTTTCAGTTTGCAAAGGGTGTTTTTGGGATGTGACCTCATTGTAAGTGGAGGAAGATCTGCATATTTTAATGGAAATAACCTAAAAAAATAGTTATACACAATACAGCATCATGAAGCACATACAAAAATGAATATTCACATGGTGTCAAGTTTATATATAAACCATTCTCAGGTAAGCTTCTTAAATAAGCTCTGCTGTTGTGTTTTTCATGATATAACTGTGTTTCATACACTAGCTTGGCAAAAGCTGAGCATTCAAAAGTTAAAAAAGAAAATGACTCTTAACTATAGATAACAAGCTGGTAGTTACCAGAGGGGAAGTGGGTGGGTGGGGTATAAATAGGTGATGGGGGGTTAAGGAGTGCACTTCTGATGAGCACTGGATGTTGTACAGAAGTGCTGAATCACTATATTGTACACCTGAACTTAATATTACATTGTATGTTAACTACTGGAATTTGAGTAAGACCTTAAAAAAATTTTAAAAACATTTATAATTTTAACATAATTGATATATAAATGAGGAAACTCAATTCAGAAGAATTAAGTAACTTTTCCAAAGTCACACAAACAGAAGTGACTCATATTCTAATAACCTTTATGAATTGGACTTGTCAATATACTGCTATACATGAGGAATTTTGCATAGTTATGGTATTACAAAGATTAAGAGCATGCTGTTTGCTTTCTGGATCTAAGACTTAGGTAAAGGAGACTTGTAATTTTAATACATTTAAATTGGGTAAGTACTATCCTTGAGAATTGTACAGGTAATTTTTTAAATTTTTAAATTTTTTTTAAAGATTTTATTTATTTATTTGACAGAGAGAGAGAGAGAGAGACTTCACAAGTAGGCAGAGAGGCAGGCAGAGAGTCAGGCAGAGAGAGAGGCGGAAGCAGGTTCCCCAATGAGAAGAGAGCCCAATGTGAGGCTCAATCCCAGGACCCTGAGACCTTGACCTGAGCTGAGGAGAGTCCTAACCCACTGAGCCATCCAGGCACCCTGTGTACAAGGTATTTTTGAGGACATGAGAGAAATTATATCTTCATAAAAGTAAGGTTTAAAATGGAAAAAAATAACTTAGGGAAGGATATGCAATTTTATCTATGTATTTAATAGTTTAATAATGTGCACATAGGTTATGTTTTAAAGGCAAAAATATATATCATTAAATGAAATGAAAGTACAACATATTAAAGTTTGTATGGCCATGCTAAAGCAGTGCTGAGATAAAAATATGTACCAACATTGTTTCCTATAGAAAAGAGGAAAATTTTTAGATCAATAATTTAAGCTCTGTTCTCAAGAAATTAGAAAAACAACTGCAAAATAGATCCAAATCCAGCAAAAAGTAGCAAATAATAAGGACAAGAAAGAAAAAAAAATCACATTTAAATTGAAAATAAGAAAAAATAGACAAAAATTAATGAAATGTATCTGTTCCCTCAAAAACAATATCAACAAAAAATTGAAAAACATCTAGCAAGACTGATAATAAATAAGTGTGTGTGTGTGGATATCTGTGTACACATGTATAAGTGTGTGTGTGTGTACGTATGAAATGTCTGTGTTGAATTCCACTGGCATCTTTTTTTTTTTTATTATGTTATGTTAGTCACCATACAGTACATCATCAGTTTTTGATGTAGTGCTCCATGATTCATTGTTTGCATAAAGCACCCAGTGCTCCATGTAATATGTGCCCTCGTTTATACCCATCACCAGGCTAACACATCCACCACCTCCCTCCCCTATAAGACCCTCAGTTTGCTTCTAGGAGTCCATAGTCTCTTATGGTTCATCTCCCCCTTCAATTTACCCCCTTTGTTTTTCCCTTCCTTCTCCTAATGTCCTCCATGATATTCCTTATGTTCCACAAATAAGTGAAGCCACACGATAATTGACTTTCTCTGCTTGACTTATTTCACTTAACATAATCTCCTCCAGTTCCATCCACGCTGATACAAAAGTTGAGTATTCATCCTTTCTGATGGCTGAGTAATATTCCATTGTGTATATGGACCACATCTTCTTTATCCATTTGTCTGTCGAAGGGCATTGTGGTTCTTTTCACAGTTTGGTTAATGTGGCTATTACTGCTATGAACATTAGGGTTCGTGTGACCCTTCTTTTCACTACATCTGTATCTTTGGGGTAAATACCTGGTAGTGCAATTGCTAGGTCATAAGGTTTTTTGAGGAACCTCCACAGTGTTTTCCAAAGTGGCCGTACTGATTTGCATTCCCACCAATAGTATAAGAGGGTTCCCCTTTCTCCACAACCTCTCCAACGTTTGTTGTTTCTTGCCTTGTCAATTTTTGCCCATCTAATTGGTGTAAGGTGGTATATCAATGTGGTTTTGATTTGAACTTCCTGATGGCTAAAGATGATGAACATCTTTTCATGTGTCTGTTAGCCACTGGCATCTTTTTGATTGCCACTGAAAACTTTGCCATGATTGCCATGAAAACTTTCAGCAGGGTCATTTCACAATGAACACACAATCATTAGCTAACATTTCACTAAATCTTCTTGAACTCCTTAAGAAATCCAGCATTTTATAATTGTAGATATCAAAGGAGGAATAAAGTATTCACATAATATAAATGTGTGATACACACTTACTGATGTTGATTATGAACCATTGCCAATTACTTAATCAAAATTCCTATTTTATGATACATTTACTTACATTTCTGAAATGCAATACTCTAAATCTTACCCTAATATGAAATTAAAACAAATGAAATTTTATTTTTCTTTGATTATTATATATCTGGTTATAATTGGACCTATTATTTTAAGCACAGTGTTCACCAAACTGCTCTATAGATGTAAACGATCACATGAAATTGCCAGAAACTCTAATGGATTCAGAATATACTGTGAGGATCTGTGTTGTTTATGTTTTTTAAATTTATAATTGGGAACTTATTATTTATTTTTTATATAATTTATTTATTGTAGAATGTTAAAAGCAGAAAAAAATATTAATCATCAGTGTGGGAAAACCAAAACAATAGTTCAGTTGGTACTTGCTGACAAACCTATATGTCTATAGGAAAGTGGTCAATAGCAAAATGTCTTCACTTTTTAATCTTAGTGAGAACTACATATAATTCTCTATGAATATCCAAAATATCCCATTTAAAATTAAAACTGAGGTGATATATCTCTGTTAGGACCGATTATTTCTCATCACAAAGATTCCTCCAACTCTAGGAATCTTTTTGTTGCATTGGTCCAACATTGTTTTCTGGAATACTTAATACCTGAGCTATAAATTTTAGTAAACTAATGTTAATTTGTAAAATTTAACATTATGCCTTATAAGGTGCATGTAATTGTAAGATACCACAATTCAGAACCATGGCTAGGAACAGACCTTACAAAAACTTTGTATAACAACATTTTTGTAAGATATCCATAATTATATCTGCAAAATTTTACAAATATTCAAAATCATGAATAGTTCCTAAGACATTAACATATAAGCATCTTATATATAAGAGGAAATATCATATATACATGCAATTATATATATTCATATACATCATAAATACATACACCATATATATCCTGTATCACAAATACTGTATATATATGAGGTAGTTATATATCATAAATGTTATATATAATACATATCATATATTCCATTATTATATTTTCAGTTAATAATCCCTACTTTTATAATATCTAATCTTTTATTAATTTCAAATAATGTATTTTTCTCTCTGTCACTTCTAAAATTTATGAAATAATTCTCATGTTTAATGTAGTCACAAATTTATTATTATTATCATTATTATTATTATGAATACTACTATTATTGTTGTTATTATTATCATTGCTGATGTTGCTGTTGGTGTTACTGAGTTCTTCCACACTGGTATGTGTACATATCTTACATTGTAAGCAAACTGTAAAGTCTTTGGACAAAGGATACATACTAAAATTTTTTGGAAATTCATAGAAGAAAATGAGTAGCAAAATAAAGTTATTCTAAAGTTTATAAATCTAAAAGATCTGTGCTACAGATATATCCTTACAATGCACATTGTTTTATATTTTGAATAAGCATTTTATCTGTCCTCTAAGAAACATAATTTGGAGTTCTGGTTTTGGTTAGAGCAGAGTAAATTGTATTGGCTATAACTTGAGCTAACAATTATAAACTGTAGATAAAATATAAAAAAGAATTGTTAAAGAATAACTCAACATAGGTAGAAACCACAGTTTAACATCAGCCTTGAAAGAAGTTAAACAAATAGATATGTTACACTTAGCTATTTTTCCTTAAGAATACTTTCCAGTTCATAGGGCCAAATAAAAGTGTAGAAACAAAAACAGAAACTATCTTACCGAGATGCAAGAATAATGGTCAATGTTTGAAACTATCAGAGGTATAGGAATTAAATTCCAGGAGTAAGGGAGCCATAGAGTGGATCACCAAAATCTACATAAAAGTTTTCTTCAAATCTATGTTGTACTCTCTAACTGTTCAAGCAATTACAAAAATCCAGGGCAGCCAGGAAAAAAAAAAAAATTATCAGCTTAGCAGTGATTTTTTTAGCTACAACCTCTGCTGGGGAAAACAAAAAACCAAAACAAACAAACAAGCAAAAACCTTGAGGTTAAAACTTCATCAAAAGCGAGTGGTGCGTTAAAAAAAGAAATCTGGCATTTCAGTCCAATGCAAAATGGCTTATCTTTTTTTTTTTTTTTTTTTTTGCTTTTTGCTTTTTTAAATTAACATATAATGTATTATTTGCTTCAGGGGTACAGGTCTGTGAGCCATCAGGCTTGCATATTTCATAGCATTCACTGTAGCACATACCCTTCCCAATGTCTATAACCCAGCCACCCTATCCCCACCCTTCCCCCCCAGCAACCCTCAGTTTGTTTCATGAGATAAAGAGTCTCTTATGGCTTGTCTCCCTCCTGGTCCCATCTTGTTTCATTTTTCTTTCCCTACCCTCCTCAACCCCCTGCCCTGCCTCTCAAATTCCATACACACACACACACACACTGGAATACTATGCAGCCGTCAAAAGAAACAAAGTCTTGCAATGATGTTCATGGAACTAGAGGGTATTATGCTGAGTGAAGTAAGTCAATCAGAGAAAGGCAATTATCATATGATCTCTCTAATATGAAGAATTCCAAATGGCTTATCTTCAGGTAAGCTCTGGACTAAAGGTTTTTCTGTGGGACAAAGGATAAGTACCTACAAAGCTCCTTTACAAAACCAAAAGCCAGGCTTACCCCAAGATCAAGATAATCCTCTGGTAATCTATCTGTCATAACAAAATTCAGCATTTCTTTGTGTAAGAAGAGGCAAAACTAATGCATGGTGGTTAATGTTAGAACAGCAATTGCCATTGGCTGAGGAAAGGATAATCTTTCCCTCAAAAAAGGAAGAAGGGAACTTTCTGTGGTAACAGAACTTTTGTATATTTTGCTCTAAATTTGTACACATTTGTCAGAATTTTTCAAACTGTGCATTTAAAATCTCATCACTTTATATATGTAAAATGAACTTCAGTCAAATTTTCATTAAATATGAAAAGAAAATCAAAGGCAAATTGAAAGTTTCATACCCATTTAGACCAAAAGGATAAGAAATTTGCAATTTTACATGTGTGTTTGTGTGGTGTGTGTGTTGAGCTAAAAGTAGATAAAAGACAGGCTTGCCATATCATACCGATAGGAATCAGCAATATTACCCAAATTAAATTTTAGTAATAATTTCAGTTTCAACCAGTAAGTAGACACAGGTAAAGCAGAGATGTCTGGCACATCTTAGATGGCCTCTTTCTTTCTACACTGGACGTCCCCTGGTAAAGAACAATAAGTGAATGAGGTCCTAAATGAGGTCCGATACCACCTCACACAGCAGGGAGCATTCATGTCATGAAACATCTCCATCTCTTTAACACAGAGAGTTGAGTGCTTACCTGACATTTGCTGTGGAGTTAGGCATCACAAGCCACAGATTGCAGGTGTATTTACACAAAACAATCATAAACTAGTAACATACTACTAAGAGCATCTCAAAGATAAAGACTCTTCCCTAGAAAATACTGTTTACCTTGAGGTCTAGTTATCCTGCTTACAATGACATTAGATTGGACGACCTGTATTTTCTTTCCCCTGTGTGTGCCCGATCACATAACTGCAGATAAATGGATCCTAGACCAGCTACTTCATCTTCTTCCTTCTAGGTTTTTGTACTAAAAGAAGCCATTCAATAATGCACACCACATTGTATTCCATTTTTAATGGGATTTAGGTTGGAAGCAACTTACAAAGCAATGCTTATTTATCTTTACTCAGTTTTAATAATGGAAAATCCTCCACAATAGCTAGAAAGAGATTCCTGAATAAACATTGACAAGGAGCAGGTATAGGCTTCAGGTAAGTTTACAATGAAGATCTAAAATTGTTGAGATTTCACGTGTAGCCTTTCCTTGGGCCCTAAAATGATACTCAATAACATCTACTCTTATTTCTGAGTAAGTCTTAAAAAGAATATATATATATATATTTTTAAAGATTTCATTTATTTATTTGACAGACAGAGGTCACAAGTAGGCAGAGAGGCAGGCAGAGAGAGATGGGGGGAAGCAGTCTCCTCACTAAGCAGAGAGCCCAATGCAGGGCTCGATCCCAAGACCCTGGGATCATGACCTGAGTTGAAGGCAGAGGTTTTAACCAACTGAGCCACCCAGGCACACCCAAAAGAATATATTTTAATATTACAAATTTTAATATGCTGGGAAGTTAGAGAATATGTATATATAATTCTATAAGTATCATCTGAAAAGTGACCAAATTTAATCAGCTGTGCTATTTTCTTCTTATGTTTTATTTAAATTAGCTTCACATTTCTATTATGCTTTATATATAGCGCTTTATGTTTAGAAGCCTTTGCTTCAGATTATTTTGATAAAATTTTCAATTGCTCGTCCAGCTAAAATCATAGACATGGAAATGCAATGCTACAAAATCCTTTTGATTGCAGCAATGATATTGATAAAATATCTTATTTCACAAAGTAAAGAATGCTGAAATTATGCTTCCTAATTATATTTTAAGCTGTTTATTCAACCATGGATTTATTGACCCATATCTACCACTCTTAACTCCAGCGAATCTTTATTCAGTTCTCCAAACATTCTATTTCAGAAACTTTGTAGATGGCATTTCTTTGTATTTATCCTTCAGATCACAACTTCTCCAAGTATAATTTCCTTGGGACTTCAACTAGGTAAGAACATTCACTTTGGCATTTTACTGGGACCTGTACTTCCTTATAAGCATTTGGCAGTGTTTTAATAATGTCTTTTATTTGTATAATTCACAATATCTAACACAGCTCCTAGTGTGTAAGCTCCATGAAGGCTGTGGATGTATTTCATTACTTCACATTTTTATTCTTAGCATCTAACACAGACCTGGTTCACTGAAGTTGTTCAGGAAGCCCATACTTAGAGAGGCAGAGATAGAAACAGAGACAAAGATGAAAGAAAGAGACAAAGAGAGAGTGAGGGACTGAAGGAGAGGGAGGGAGGGAAGGAAGGAGGAGAAGGTAGGAAAGAAGGCAGGCAGGCAAGAAGGAAGGGATGTTACAAACTTAAATGTGTCCATGTTGTTAAGTATCAAAGGACAGGAGAGAGTAATTGCCCTCTGTGAGCTTGGGCATTCACCAAAACTTAACTTCTACATTGGAAGAAAACAAAAATGAATTTCTCCAATACTTTTCATTTCACAAATTCTTGCATAGGGTTAACTAAGTTTTATCCAGATTTAGTGTTATGGGTTGATTGTGCCCTCCCAAAGTTTACATATTGAAGTCTTAACCTCTGATGCCTTAAAATGTAATCATATTTGGAGATAAGGTCTTTCTTTCTTTTTTTGGGGGGGGGGGTATTTTTAATAACTGAAACAAAACAGATCAAAAACCACAGATTCTAGAACCATTTGTTCTTGTCAGTCTTACTCTCCTCCAACTTGACTCTGGCCTCTCATCAGGCCTTACATTTAAGAGCTATGTCTCTGAAGACATCCTTGTTGACAACACTTTTGTCCAAAGGGATATCCACAGAGTACGTTTGTGGGCATGAGGTGATTGTAGTTATAAACTTTCACAAAAGATTTGATCTTTGACCGCTTGGCAAATATTTTCTCGTCCATGGCAGCTGTCACTTTGCAGGGATAGCAGTCAGTTCCAGCCATCAGGGCATGGCATGTGCAGACATGTCTGAAGTGCCATCATCAGTGTTCTTCACAATGACTGCTTTGTGTCCAGAATAGCATCAGGCCAGGACCAGCACCAAATTCCTGGGTTTCATGAACTTGCCCATCTTGAAACCAGCTACTCAAAGCTAGAGCAGAAAAGAAGAAACACCACTTTCATTCAAGATAGGGTCTTTAAGGGGGTGTTTAAGTTAAAATGAGTTTTTTAAGGTGAGTTTTTTAAGACTGATGCTTTTTGTTTGTTTGTTTTGTTTTGTTTTGTTTTTAAGATGAGAGGGAAAGAGCCTTTTCTTTTTTTTTTTTAAGATTTTATTTATATATTTGACAGAGAGAAAGAGCACAAAGCAGGGGGAGCAGCAGGCAGATGGAGAACTAGGATCCTGGCTGAGCAAGGAGTCCCATGTGGGACTCGATGCAAGAACTTCAGGATCGTGACCTGAGTCAAAGTGGGAGGCCCAACCGAGTGAACCACCCAGCATCCATCTGATGTCCTTATAAGAAGAGGAAATATGGTGAGCGCCAGAAACTTGTGTGCACAGAGGACAGACCATGTAAGGACACAGTGAGTGCTTGGCCAGTTGCAACACAAGGAGAGAAGCCTCAGAAGAAGGATTAGTTTCTTCTGAGGTTTCTCTCCTTGTGTTGCAATTGGCCAAGTTAATTCTGCCAACATCTTGACCTTGGACTTCTAAACTCCAGAATTTTGAGAAATGAATTCCTATTGTTTAAGCCACCTAATCTGTGATACTTTGTTATGACAGGACTAGAAAACAAATACACTTACCCAATCTACTCAGTACTCGATATGATAGATGTTCTAATTATAATTTTTATATGGGCTACAGAAACAATAAATAATACTTAAATAAATATTTAAATGGAATTTCAGATATAGTTATTGAAAAATATTTTGTATTCTTAAAATATTTGTGTTTTTTTTTTTTTAAATTTGTGTGTGTGTGTTTTAGAGTGAGTGTGTTTGTACATGTCTGGGTGTTGAAGAAGGAGAAAAATGACTTTGGCTAAGGAGCATTTAATGCCAAATAAAATATAATTGTGTATTTGCACCTAAAATATTATGCCTTAAATATTAATAAATCTATCATTCTCAGCATGCAACATGGAATAAATGCCAAAAATCAATCTTCTAATAGGCATAAACAAAGAAAAAATGAAATAAATAATTAATAGTTTGTATGTCTTCCATATCTAATTCAAAAATCGGTCAGATTGTTTATTATTTCATTAAATTTTCACTTTAGTAAGACATCAAAGCCTTGCACTCTGTCTGTTTTGAAGTATATATGTGTACAACTAAAAAATGAGAATACATCTTGACGTCTTAGATGTTCTTGCAAAACCAGTAAATGAAGGGTCATACCACCAGTGTTATTCTAACTAATGGCTTAAAATAATATGGAAATCATAAGATTATAATTTTAAATAACAATTCATTTCTAAATTCTCTTTTTACAAAATAAATTTAAAAGAGATAATATCAATTATTTAATTTGATTTGCAAGTCCTGTGATAACTTTTAAGACAACATTAAGATAACATCTCTATCATGCCAGGTTGTCAGAGGAATATAGCAAAGAAAATCAAATAGCAGTTCAGAGAACTTACTAGACTTTTCTGGGACACAGAAATGTTAAAGAAATCAGATATGCCAGAGGGACACATCACGCTTTAAAATAAATTCTATTTAAGGAAGGCAACCTATATAGCAGTTTTCTGTTCTTTTTCTTTCTTTCCTTTACTTTTTTTAAACTAATTTCTCACAAAACCCTAGCATCTCAACATACTCTTGGACAAGATTTATTAGCACAGGATTTAAGTTAGTTGTCTAAACTTCAAAATTCTATTTTGTAGGATACTAGAGGCTATTCATTAGCATACTGTGAAGCATGTCATAAATAATTTAAACTATAGTTGTCAAGATAAATGAAAAAAATCAATTTATGCTGCACTACCCTTAATTTTTTATTGTGCATGGATTTGCTTGCTTACTAATCTACAAAATCTAGTAAATCACAGTCCCTGTCATTTTAGTGAATTAATCTGCATCATTTCAACTTGACTGATTATGTCGAAGGAATACCATCAAGAATCTTGGACTGTTATGTAGATATTGTTTTTAAATTGAATGTAAATACTTTTTTAAGTGATGTTCAATAAACTCCAGGAAGTAATAAAGGTAAAATAATCAAACGGTTAGTAAAAGTGATTTTCCATCATTCAGGAAATTTTAGAATGACAAATTTAGGACAAGAAATGGAAAAAAGAACATCAAATAAACTCAAAATGTAGTAACAGGAAAAAAAAAAGTAAGCGGTCTATTTTTACTCTTGAGGATTAGCAAGTAGCAGAGATAATCTAGACTCCAAAAATACAAATTAGATTTAAAAAAAAAAAAAAGATTCTAGCTTAGTGCTTTAAGTGGAGAACCAATAAAAAATTCTAGAATTCATTTTTAGTTATGTAACTTACTCAACACGTGGCCTTGAGTTAATTGTTTTTAACTTGTATTTTAAAGAAAAGTTGCTCTTACCTTTCTCTTCTTGCCATGATCTTTTGTCACAATGGATTCTTTGATGTTCGCTTGAAACTTGGCATCCATTTTAGGATCAATCTCAGACAATTTGAATCTTATCAGTCTATCAGTTACTGACTGAGAAACTTTTGGTTTTAAGGATCCTCTGCTATGAAATTTTTCCCTAGAAGTGGTAAGACATTTTCATGACTGTCTTTGGGCAAGAACTCTATAGTTGAATACATACATGTTAGCCTATTCTATATGAAAGATACAATAATCTCAGGAATGAGACTTCGCTTGGACTCTACAGTGTTTTGTATGAATTTAGCACCCTTATTCATAGGCACAGTAGCCTATTCCTTTTTTTTTCCCTTTATACAGTTTCATAAAATAGAATTTTCAGTTTGTGACAATTACCTCAGAGCTAGATACGATTTGAACCACTGCCAAAGGACAATTTCCTGCTTTGTAAATATTCCATGGAAGCATATTCTCAAATTTCATAGAAAGCCAATTGAAACTGGCTAAAGATGCAATTTGGTGAATAAATATAACACAACAAATACAATACATGATTAGTACAATACCATTTCATACAAGCTTGGTCGAATATATGCATTTAAGCTGTTGCTCATTGGGCTAGAGGATCCAGTATAGAAGAAAGCATATCAAATTTTTGAAAAATTAGCTTGGCAATTTCTGGTTCTGCATGTAAGGAAAGTGGAAGTCCCATCCTAACAAAACGTAAAATGCTAAACAGGTTGAAAAATCAAAAAATCTTCTTGGATAAGAGAGGTGAGGACTCGCAACAAACCCTTTAGGAAGAAAGACAGGCAGTCAAGAATAAGCTTACATCAGCAGAGACTCAGGAGTAGAACCTCCATGGGAAGTAGTGCTGGAAGGTAGGAAAACCTGAATTGAGGTAATTGACAAATCTTTGGAGGCTCAGTGTAAACAACTCTGAGAGTTAAATCCAGAGAGCCATAGTAATAGGGGAACCCCCACACTTTGATGAGTTTTGCAATCGGAGGTCCCAGTTTCTCACAGTGAATATAGGAGAAAGATCCCTCCATGCTTCAGGGGATACAAGGGGTAAGGAACTACCTTTAAATGCACCAGAGTACATTCCTGCCTTCAGGATAAACTAGCTAAGGAGAGCCTTATTTGCTGGGGTAACATTGCCTAAGTAAGCCAGGGAAAGAAAGTATCAACTCTATTCCACTCTAGCCATCCTGTACCACCTAACTGGGGAGAGGGGATTAAACAAAAACTGAGAAACATTTGTGAAGTTTTCAGAGATTCACTGAAAAGACTGAGACCTAATCATAGATTTATAAAACACCTCCCCTCCCCACATCTCACTGCCACATTACTACAGACCTATTTCCTTATGCTCAGTACCTCAAGTCTACCTATCAAGAAAAAATTAAAATGCAGACCAAAAGGCAAAAAACACAATATGAAGAAATAGAACAAGCATCAGAACCAGAGATGGCCAGGATATTGGAATTATCAAACCAGGAATTTTAAACAACTATGATTAATATACTGAGGGCCATAATGGGAAAAAAAAAAAAAAAAAGCAGCATGAAACAGCAGATGGGCAATGTAAGCAAAGAGATAGAAGTCCTGAAAGAATTTTTTTTATATGCTAGAGATAAAACAAAACAACAACACTGTATCCAAAATGAATAATATCTTTGGTGGCTCTGTTAGTAGACTGTTACAGCTGAGGGAAGAACTTCTGAGCTTGAGAGTATATTGATAGAAGTCTCCAAAACTGAAAAGCAGAGAGAGCAAACATTGAAAAAAATAGAATCGGACTGGGGTGCCTGGGTGGCTCAGTGGTTTAAAGCCTCTGCCTTCGGCTCAGGTCATGATCCCAGGGTCCTGGGATCAAGCCCCGCATCGGGCTCTCTGCTCATCGGGGAGCCTGCTTCTTCCTCTCTCTCTGCCTGCCTCTCTGCCTACTTGTGATCTCTGTTTGTCAAATAAATGAATGGAATCTTTAAAAAAAAAATAGAATCAGATATCCAAGAACTGTAGGACCATGCTGAAAGGGAAAACATACATGTAATGGGTACCAGAAAGAGAATAAAGAAAGAAATGAAAGAAATATTTGAATTGAGAATTTCCCCAAATGAATGTCACACCAAACGACAGATCCAGGAAAGTCAAAGAACACCAATCAGGATAAATGCAAAAACACAAACAACAACAAAAAATAACCCTGCACCTAGGCATGTCATTTTCAAACTACAGAAAAGCAAAAATAAAGAAAAAATCCTAGAAGAAGCCAGAAGGGAAAAAAATAAAACACAACAAAACAACAAGAACAACAAACTTTACCTATAGAGGAAAAAAGATAAGCATTAATCTGACCTCCCCTCCAAAAACATGCAAGCATATAAACAAGAAGAAAGTGGAGTGAAACAAAGTGCTGACAGAAAAACCCCCCACCAACCTAGAATTTTGCTTCATGGGATATTATCCTTTAAGGGTGAAAGAGAAATACTTTCTCAAAAAATAAAAATTGAGGTTATTTGTTGGCCAGTAGACCTGCCTTGCAAGAAATATTAGAAGAAGTTCTTTACGGAAAAGGAAAATGATTCATGAGAAACTAAGATCTATTTAAAGAAAGGATGAGCAAAGAAGGTATAATGAAGATAAAACAAAAACTTTTATTTTTCTTACTCTTACTTGATCTATTAGATAACAGCTTGTTCAGAATAATGACAGCAATAATGTATTCACTTAAGTATGCTTATGGATAAGTAAAATGAATGACAGCAATGATACAAATGACAGAATTGGCAGTTAGATACAGCTGGGAACAGATGTTTCTGACTGTAAGGAAGCATGGGAACCACATTTCAAACAGTGGGGAGAAATGCCGGGGAACATGCATGCACTCTATGACTGCTGCCCCGTAGTAATCTAGAGCTTCATTATAATACATTTACACTGTGGTCTGGACCCCACCTTGAGATGGGTGGCTGCCATGACAGTTCCAACAAGGACCATATAGGGTCAAAAACCTCCCCTCCTGACAGGTAGGAAGAGCGCCTTAGGTGACTGACTGTGATCCAAGTTAAGGAACTGCCCTAGCTATGACCTATAACCCATTCCAACATAAAAAGAAAAGATGACTGACCCCAATTGTAACTGCTAACTGGGCCATCCCTCTCTCCCATCATGAGAGTGTACTTCACAGTTTATAAACTTTCTGATAAACTCTTGCTTGCTTGAGAGTTTGGCTCTGAATTCTTTCTAGGCCGAAGTCAAGAACAGAGGTCGGTGCAGAGACGGGGAGGCACCTGCCACTAACACAAAGGATGGAAGGGAGGAATTAGGATTGCTTTGTTATAAACTACTCTCACTGCTTGAAAAGTGGCATAGTGCTATTTGAAAGAAAATGTGGATTAATAGTTAACATACCTTGAAAACTCGTAGTAAATTTTTTTCTTCAGGTTGAATACTGACCTATTGTTGTATCCTGCAGTTTACTGACTTTTTGTTCAGTCATCATCTGTCTGTGACTAAGATAATTCAGTGTATAGTATATCTTAATTGTCAAATGCTTTCATTTTCCAGTTTGATTATTTCCCGTTGGTCCTTTTTCACATTTTCTTTTTCTTTTTTTTTTTTCCTGATGATACTTCCGTTTTTCAATAACTAGGAACATTTTTGTTTCTATGTCATTCAGCATGGTTGTAATAATTTAGAATTCTTAAGTGCTAATTCACAATAAGGATCATCTCAGAGTCAGCCTCATTGATTCTCTCTTTTCCTTTGGAATACAGAAATTCTTGTTTCTTTTGGTCAAGTAATTTTCATTGTATCTTGGGCATTATCAGTGTTCTAAGATATGCTGGAGTCTTTTATGTTCTTTTGAAGAAAGTTGATTTTATTTTTTAGTAACTCTTTTTTTAAAGATTGATTTATTTATTTAAGAGAGAGAGAGAGAGAGAGAGCAAGGGGAGGGGCAGAGGGAGAGGAGAGAGAGAATCCTCAAGCAGACTCCCTGCTGAGCACCGAGCCTGACATCGGGCTCAGTCCCACTTGCGATCATGACCTGAGTCAAAATCAAGAGTTGGGCACTTAACCGACTGAGCCATTGAGGCTCACCAAGTTAATTTTGTTTTTTAAAGAAACAATTGACTACTTTGGACACAACGAAATCCATCTCTTGAGCTTCAAGTCTGGTGAGTTTGTCCCATACTTGAATGATTCAGGTATAAATCATCAATTTTTGCAGAATAATACATGATAATTTGAGATCCCCCCTCTCTGGCTCTCTGCTTTCTAGGGTTCCCTCCTTATTCTCCAATAACTATGGGGTAGCCCGGAATCTCTTGTTCGGTTCTTGAACACAGAACAAGGGCAGATTCTCTCTAGAGTTTTAATTACCATATGCCATACCGCTAGGACTTGGCCTTCTCGTGGAAAACCTGTAAAAAGTAGAAACTCATGTTTGCTTATTACATTCTTCCAGCTTGATACTATTCAAAACTGTCTACTGTTGTTTACTTTCTAGGAACTTGGCATTTGTTTACTATACTTACCTGACAGTTTATAATTGCTGAGGCAATTCTACCTCTGAAACTAATAATATAGTATATGTTCACTAAATTGAATTTAAATAAAAAACTTTAAAAAATAATCTGGGGGCACCTGGGTGGCTCAGTGGGTTAGAACCTCTGCCTTTGGCTCAGATCATGATCTCTAGGTCCTGGGATCAAGCCCCACATTGGGCTCTCTGCTTGGCAAGGAGCCTGCTTTATCCCCTCCACCCCGCCTGCCTCTCTGCCTACTTGTGACTCTGTCTGTCAAATTAAAAAAAGGAAAATCTTTAAAAAAAAAAATCTGCCCTTTGCACACTTACCTCTATAATCTCTATAATTTCATCTTAGATAAACTTTTCTGTGACTCAAGTGGAGTTACAGAAAGCTATGTGATATTTGCTCTTCTTGGAAAACTTTGAATCCCATAAATAACTGATATTGTGTATTTTATCTGTCAGCTGTATGTTGAAGTTAAGCTGGCTCATACAGAGTTAGTAAATGAGATCAGCCTTGAATATATGAAATTTGAATTAATACTTCCCTCTCTATATCAAGTAATTATAATATTTTTGGTAAATGTGAATTAGCAAATGATCCCCTAAATATAATTTTCCTTAATTAAATCCATAAAGGAAATAACATTTTGAGAGATAATGTATTTTTAAAAATGTGTTCTTTAAACAAAGCTTTGCACTGAACTTTCAATTCTAGGACTAAGAAAAGAAAAAAATCCATGAATTAGTAAATTATTTCATTAATAAAAAAAGAAAAATTTGTGCATAGATTATACATCATCTTCTGACATGACAGAATGTCTAAAATTTGGAAAATGGACAGAAGTCTAAAGGAGAGAGCACTGTAATCTGGATTTAAGATATAATTTCTCTAGTATATCTCTGTATATTCTTCCACTAATATTTCAGTTTTAATAGTTAAAACATCTATCATTTCTGAATCGTGATATCTACATGTCAAAACCTTTAGATTTATCAATTCAAATTATCTTCTACATGTACTGTCTCTAATAATTGTATATACATTCTTTCATATGCATCTCACCTCAATACTCCTTTCTACTAAAAGATGCCTTTGTTTAACTGTTGGACCAGTCAGCATCCTAAAATACCAAAAACAAAGCAAAGCAAAACAAACAAAAAACCTAGACCAGTGACTGGGCATCGAAGCTGTAATGAAAAAAATAACCAAAATATATAAATAAAGTTTTTTATTAAACTTTTCACATTTAAAAATTTCATTTAGTTGCTGATGATTTGATATCTCTAGGCTATACCTGATTAATTCTGTATAGGGAGTCAGTCTTTATTTTCAAGGATCTTATCAGTATGTGTTTAGGTCAGCTCACATTTTCTTTTCAAAATATTTGGATGATTATAGAAGAGTCTGAAATGTTAATTTGCAAAAGAAGACTTCAAGGAAGCCAGCATATATGAACACAAATCCATACTCACTGCTTAGCAGTGAAGTAAAAATGAAAGGAAGAAAATGATATTCAAGATTTCACCTTAAAAACTAGAAATAATTTAAGATTCCTGTATTAGATAGTAGAAAGTAAGACATTTCCAGGTTATTCAGGTAATCATATACAGTAAAAATATATAAACTATAAGTGTGGTAAAATAATTAAGCTATGCTATGTTATAATATACATGATATCAAAGTTTATGATACCTTTTCATTTTGTATATGATACATACATGATATGTGATGCATACACACATATATATGATACATACATATAATATATGTGTGTGTTTGTGTGTGTGTATATATATAAAATATAGAATCCTTTGAGAATGGGGGTGCTTGAGTGACTCAGTCATTAAGCATCTGTTTTTGGCTCAGGTTATGATCTCAAAGTCCTGGGATCTAGCCCCGCATTGGGCTCCCTGCTCCACAGGAAACCTGCTTCTCCCTCTCCCACTCCCCCTGTTTGTGTTCCCTCTCTCGCTGTGTCTCTCTCTGTCAAACAAGCAAAGAAATAAATCTTAAAAATTTTTTGAGCATGTATTTTATAATAATATAACCGTATAGCCAAAATGGTATTTTATAAAAGGAAAAGTAATCTAAAGAAAGTATAATTTTATTAATGATGGTAAAATTATATGATAGATTATACTAAGCTTTAAAAAATGATTGTTTTGAAAAATATGTAACATCAGGATGCCTGGGTAACTCAGTCAGTTAAGCATCTGCCTTCGGCTCAGGTCATGATCCCAGGGTCCTCGGATAGAGTACTGTATGGGGCTCCTTGCTCAGCAGGGAAAAGATAACATCACAGAACTATGCTCATAATATATGATTAAGTAATAGAACTGAGGGCACTTGGTTGGCTCAGCTGGTTAAGCATCTGCCTTTGGCTCAGGTCATGATCCCAGTATGCTAGGATTGAGTACCCACCCCTCACACACACACCCCCCCACTGCCCCCGCACTGAGCTCCCTGTTCAGTGGGGAGCTTGCTTCTTCCTCTCCCTCTGCCCCTCCCCACTCTTGTGTGTGCTGTCTCTCTCTCTCTCTCACTCACACTTTCTCTTCAAATAAATAAATAGAATTCCAAAAAAAGGTAATAAAACTGGTTGGAAAATGCTACAAAATAATTGTAGTAATGCATGTATAACATTTAAGTGCCCTTTTCTGGATTTTTACACAATAAACATGCATTACTTATTATCAAAGAAAAATAAAGAAACTTTCTAAGCAATACATCAGGCAGGAGGAATTATTACACAGGTAATTTAACCTCAACTGATACATATGTAATTAGGAATTCTAGCCTAGAAACAAAAAGTGAAATACTATAAAACATATATAAAGGTACTTTTCCTTAGGATACTTTACATTCTGCATATTTATTTTTGGACTAGGAATATGCTTAGGAAAAAATGTTAGTGCAAATTATTGGATCTGTAATTCCATATTAACTCATAGATATTTATTACCATTATAATCAGAAACCCCATTGTGAATCAGCCCCAGGAAACAAAATATATACAACTCCTTTATTTAATACCAAGGCAATCATTTCACAGATGAATACGGAAAAAAACATGCAGACTTTACCTGAGTATCTACTGTTTATTTATTTAGTCAACCCTTACTATGTTTTATACACTAACATAGTTGTTGATTATACAGTGGTAGAAAGGAGATCTATAATTCCTTCTCTGAAGAAGCTTAATATCTAGAGAGAGATTCAGACAGTAAACAAATGGATATACTTAGTAAATTCTGTATTGCGAAAGTTGCCATAAAATAATAAATCAGAATGAGGAGATACAAAATGACATACATAGACAGGCGGAGTTCCACACTTACAGGAGTGGAGTTGTGGGGGACATGATGTTAGAAGGGTGGTCAAGGATGGCTCTTTGATGACTTGATAATTGTTGAAAATATGATCAAAATACTTGTCTTAATTTTCAAAGATCGGTAAAACAATGGTAATTTTGGCTAACTGAAGACAAAATAAGGGAGGAAGGAAGGAAGGACAGACACTTCCTCACGCAGGGAAAGAAGTGGAGTCCCACCACAGACCTTAGCACAAAACTATTTTTAAACTAGAAATGTATAGTTGTTGAGGTAGCTGCTGAAAGTTTCTTGAAGGTTCTCTCTGAGGGGAGAGGTTCTCCTTTGTGTGCCTTAGCTTCACACTCAAAGCTATTCTTTTCTTCTTCTCTCTACATTATTCTTTATAGCTTGTCCTGTAAAAGATGGGAGTTTGCTCTCTCTTAAAGACTCTCATGAGATTTCAGGTTTTTATTAGCTCTCTATGTTTTGGACAGATGACAAGGATTTTTTTTTTTTTTAAGATTTTACTTATTTATTTGACAGAGCAGAGGGGGAGGGGGAAGCAGGCTCCCCATGGAGCAGAGAGTCTGATGTGGGGCTTGATCCCAGGACCCTGAGATCATGACCTGAGCCAAAGGTAGAGGCTCAACCCACTGAGTTAGCCAGGCGCCCCAGATGACTAGGATTTTGATTTCTTTGGCTATCTAATTGCTTGAAAAATGTGGTAGCCTCCTAATATTCCCGATACTTGTCAATTTCGTGCACCAACCAACCAAACATTTCAGTCTTTCTTTTCTCCTTTGTTTTTTTTTTTTCTCCCATTCTATTTTCCTCAATATAATGACATTTTTCAAAACCATCTGGAAGGCCACATTCTTAAACTGAAGTTTGACATAAGGCTGGTTTACTTCATCCAACTGAGATATTTTGCAAAGTTTTCACTTTCTAAGCCTTTTCTTTTTTTCAATGTTGTTGCTGTAGCAGTCATTAGTATAATTTCCTCTTTGTGGTCTAGAACCAGACAGACTTTCAACCTGAAATGCTTTTGGTTTTTAAATTCTATTTCTCTCTGCACTTAAAAAACAATATTCTTTCTTGAGCTATTTATTATAATATTTTGCCTAAAGTATGCAGTATTAGCAAAACCCAGTAGCACACTAATCCTTCTAACAATTTCTCTTAGAGATACAGCCTCAGTATATTTCATTGGCCTTGAAAATCATCCCAGGAGAGAGTTTTAACAGTGTTTTCTTACATAAGAAACATCTCCCCCCTTCCATCCAGAAATATCTATTTCTTTGTCCTCTCCCTCCAGAACACTAAACCAGTGGCATGAAATCTACCAAGGAGGCAACACAATGTTTGTTATCAGTTTCTCTAATAAGGCTATACCAGTACTTTCATATATACATTTTAATATCTCAGTGGCTTAGCCCCATCTAAAACCCCATATAGAGTATTAGTACTATTACAAGAGTCATGAAAGACCTTACTTCCTTTTTCTTCTCTCTGACATGTGAGGATACAAGTCTACAGTCTGCAACCTAGAAAAGGAACCTCACTGGAACTCAACCATCCTAGCACCCTGGTTTTAAACTTAGTTAAGTTCTAAAGTTATATATATATATATATATATATATATATATATATATATACACACACACATACATATACATACATATATATATATATATATATATACACACACACACGGAGAGAGAGAGAGAGAGAGAGAGAATGAATATATAGAGAACTATAGTATAGTTCTATAGTTTAAGGTTCTAGAACTATAGGAAATATATTTCTATTGCTTAGGAGTCACCAGTGTATGATATTCTGTTTAGTGACCAGACACAGATTTAAAACAGAAGACCTGATATTGACTTAAAAAAAGAACTAAAATATCACTGGAAATGATAAACTAGACATAGAAAATCATTTACAGGAAAATTTCTTGGAATTTGATGAATAATTTTTATATGGATATGTGAAAAAATTGTTGTCTCCAAGAGTTACAAATTGACGTCTAAGAATGATGTTTTAACTCTAGAGCATTTTCTTTCTTTTTTTTTTTTTAAGATTTTATTTGTTTATTTGAGAGAGAGTGAGTGAGAACATGAGCAAGGGGAGGGGCAGGAGGAGAAGCAGACTCCTTCCTGGGCAGGGAGCCCAAGGTGAGGCTTGATCCCAGGACCTTGGATCATCACCTGAGGTAAAGGAAGGTGCTCAAACAACTGAGTCTCCTAGGCACCCCTAGAGCTCTTCTTTTTTTGAGTCATACTAAATTACTTGTCCTCATTCTCCAAATCCTTTCACATACAGAACTCAGTGTATTTATCTAAAAACAAAAGGCTTACAGCTATCTTTAAAAAAGATATTATTTCAGATTCTCCCTGTGATATGTAAAGCTGGAAAGAGCATGAATATCATTTTAACAATAAGAAAAAACTAGATCAATTATAAAATCACAAGTTTTCTTGTATTCACCAGAGAATGGAGGTTATTGCACAAATGAGTAGTTTGATGTCAGAAAATATGAGTTTATTTCCCATGGGATCTGAGCAGTGACCCACAGCGGCAGAGGAGGAAGAGACATGGATACCATAAAGTATGTAGTAAGTTATAAGAACTCATCTGCATTTTTAAAAAAGATTTTATTTATTTATTTGAGAGAGAGATATCACTAGCAGGGAGCAGGAGAAGTAGGCTCCCTTCTAAACAGGGAGCCTGACCTGGGGCTTGATCCCAGGACTCTGGGATCATGACCTGGGCTGAAGGCAAATGCTCAACTGACTGAGCCACCTAGGCACCCCTTGTATATATTTTAAACAAATGGCTAAAAGCTGAAAATATCCTAGCTGTGTGTATAGAGACCATGGGGAGCTGCAGGAACAGTGGAGCTTGTACTTCTTCACAGGCTCTTTCGAGCAAGGCTACCCATCATGTACTCACTGGAATGTTTGCAGACAGGGATATGGAGAAGTATCTCATCTCTCAGTGACTTGTACTACCATGGAACATACACAAGAGGCCTGATTTAGCCCAAAATATGGGTGAATTTCAAGGAAAGATGGGATATGAGCATTGATCTATAGAGGCAGAGAAGAGGGGGAAGAGATGTGGAAATCATGCAAGTAGACAATAAGCTGCAAGAATTCATCTAAATTTTATAGCAGATGAAAATTGGTATACAAATATCTGTTTGAATCATTGTTTTTACTTGTGGATTTACATAGGGTAGATTTGCTGTATATATAGTATTCACGCATTTAACTTTTTGAGAAACCTGTGTCACTTAACAGTTCCTAAGTAATATATAAGGGTTGTAATTTTTTCATATCCTTGATAACATTTGTTGTTTTCCATTTTTTAATCTTTTTAATTATAGTGATCTTACTATGTGTAAGGTGATTTTTTTCCTGGTTTTGATTTGTATTTCCCTAATGACCAATGATATTGAACACCTTTTTATGTGTTTATTGGTTATTCATAAACTTTCCTTAGAGAAATGTCTATTTGAATCATTTCCCTTTTTTTGAAACTGAATGTTTCACTTTGACCGTAGAGTAAGAATTGCCTGAGAGATCTCTATATCCTATTTATTTTTCTTCATTTTCAAATTTTCCCTTTCTTTACAGTGTAACTTGTCTTAGTTACCTCATTTTTGTTTGCACAATAGGTAATGGTGTATTTTAATAGCTCCCTGAAAAGTGTCTGCATACATAAGTTTATTACAAATTTTACTGATATATGAAGTGTAGTGCACATATACAAACATTGACAATACTCTTTATTCTAAATTCTTAGAGTCAATCAGTTCTCAAGAAGGCTTTTAAAATGTTTTGCCAAACCTTTGTATCCATGGATGTAACTGAATGATGAGAGTAGTTTTGACATGAAATTTGATAGGCATTTTATTTAAATTAATGATTAGGACAAAGTAATGATTACTTATATTGGACATTCTAAAGTTTGTCAATGTCGTGTGTGCCTTATTTTCTGAAACAGATTATAGTTTTACAGTAGTAAAACATTACTTCAAATTTTTGTCCTAATCATAATAAAATAGCTACAGACATGACATATGCAACATTTTCAATCACTTTCTTGCATCTAACAAATCAACAAAACAATAAATTGAACCCTGATTTGTAGCTCTTGTAGTTCAAGGTGCAAACACTCCCATGTAAGCCTTTTTCAAGCTACCATCTTCATACCACTTGGAGTTCAGAAAAAAACGCAAAGTAACAGGTACTTAACATTTTCACTACAGAGCTAGAATTGACATAACCTCAAGACAAGGGACAATAGTGGGATGTATTAGGAGAATTCGAAAGTAATGAGTTTCAAGTTCTTATTACTTTGTTTTTAACATAATTTAATAAATAGATTTAATCATGACTGTGTTTAATAACTTGATCTAGACAGCTGGTATGATTTGGCTTCATCAGAGAATTATTTGTATACCAATTCCTAGTATTACTACCTGGTCTTTCTTTATTACCCAACAACACGAGACTATGTGACATAGAATGAAAATACATCTGGTTTCACAAATCCTCTTTTATTTGCATGCTTCTCTGTTAACTTTTTTTCAAACATAAGATTTCCCTAAGATGATATGAGCATGTGTGGACATTCTTACTTCTACTGTTCTTGGTCAGTAAAAAAGTACATTGAGAATTTCAGTAATTCGTCTGTAACCATTTCTTTTGAAGACAAAATATAAATTTATTTAATGGATTGTTGTGGATTTATTATAGTAGTTAACTCTCTGTGTGTTAAGAAAGGAAAACATAATCTCTTAGGAAAGAAATATGTAAGTGTAGCAGGATCTCACACAAGGCTTGACAATATTATTCAGTGAATATTCTTTTTTTCTTTTTAAAAATATTTTATTTATTTATTTGAGGGAGAGAACATGACTGGGAGAGGCAGAGCCAGAGGGAGAAGCAGACTCCCAACTGAACAGGGAGCCCCAACATGGGGCTCAATCCCAGGACCCTGAGATCATGACATGAAGGCAGCCGCCTAACTGACTGAGCCACCCCTGTGCCCACTCCGTGAATACTCTTGAAAGAATGAGTTAAGTATTTTAACAGTTGGTCCTTGATATTTGTTCTGAATTTCCAGTATAAAAAAAAAAAAAACACCTGATTTCAACTGTCAATAAGAACTTCAGGTTTAAAATAAAGAAAATGAATGGCAAAAAACAAAAACAAAAACAAAACAAAACAAAAAAACCATGAGGCATCTGGTTAATTAAATTAAAAAAATCTTTATATAGTATATGCCATTCTCAAACTTCATTCTAATTCACTCCTTTTCACAGTTAAAAAAAATATCTTTAGATAGTTTCCACATCACCTTTTTTGTTATGCTATTTTATTCCCAGGAAATTTGTGTATATAAAAAACATAGATTTATTTTTCTCATAAGAATCACCATAATAACAGAGATGGTATACTATATTTTATAATAATGTGTCATCCCAATGCTGCAGGGAGTCCTTGAACACATGCTGCCCATATGCCCAATGAATTTACCCTGTGCAAATTCTCCTAAATGACTAACTGACTAAATAAATTCTCTCAAGACATATCCCATCATAATGCTTGATCAGCTATGGTTCATTTATTGTTATATAATTGCAAAGGATGTTTATCCTTTCCTGCCCTTTTATGCTGCACAAGCTGTTGTAATGTTCTGGGTCACAGATAGGATGAAATTGTGACTAAGCTCTTTTGTGAGTATTCTATAATTTGGTACTTTGCAGAAACCCAAACAGATAAATGATATGTCTCCTATTTTGTAAATCTAAATGCTGAAATATAAGTAGAATACAATAAAATTATAAAAAGTGATTTAAATTTGTCAGAATGCCATAAGTGATCTCTTCTTCATATTACTAAAAATTGCAATGAGTTAGAGAGATAAAAGTACTTTAGAAACTTCTGACATATTATTACCCTTGTTTCAGAACTGGACAAGTTGAGGATTTAGAGAATATGAACAGATTGTATGAAGTTAAATAGATTACAAACATATTACAACTGAACTCCAGGCCTTCAAATGAAAAATCTTGATATGCTTCACCACACACACACACACACACACACACACACTCACAAACGTACACACACACAGCCTTTTGTAAAATTCAGACTGAAACTGTTATTTCTGCTTGCTTACAATTTTAGAGAAAAAGACTTTGCAAATCATGATTCTTAAAACTGTCAGTTGTTTTCTATATTTACTGCTACAGTTGTGTTTAATCCAAAGATCGATCATTTTTTATTTCAGGGGATTGCTATCAACCATATAGATATAATAAGCATCTTGGAAACAAGCAAGTTTCAGTCCCTAATTCAAATTCAGCACATCTAACTCTCCTACCATATTTGGTGCCTTATCATAAGGTGGGAGATGTGAATCTGAGGTTTTAGAGTTTAGAGAGTCTTTGGTTATATTCATCAATAGACGGGGCCAAAGTCTAAGTATAGGCTCATCAAAGAGTGCAAATGAAATGATTTTCTTTTTTCTCTAATCAATGTTAAATTTATGCTGTGTAAAATCTTCTTTCTTCCTTAAAATTGCACCAAATATTATAACTTTCAGCTTACATATTTTAAATTAAAAGCCCATCTTTTATCAGCACATTACATATTTTCTTCTCATTCTTCGTACAATGAAAAGATATTCTCTCCAGGGACTTGAAGTGAGAAAAGTGTCTGACTTCCATTTTTACTTTTCCTCTTGGTTACTCCAGCTCTTTGATGTGGAGATAAGTGGGATATTTTGATTCAGAAAGGTCTCCTCTTTTCTTTTTTAAGCTTTTACTATTCTCCTGAGAATCTTGGAAAAGAAAAAAAAAAGAGCAAAAAACATTGATTTCATAAACTTTCCATGGCTGTAGACATTCTTGGTTGGTTATTCCTGATAATTCTGACTTAGCTTGGCTATCTGTTCACTCTGCATATCAGACAACTACAGGTGTGCTGGTTCTCAGGTGGGGTTCATATATTTGTTTGTTCGTTTTTTTAAAGATTTTATTTATTTATTTGACAGACAGAAATCACAAGTAGGCAGGGAGGCAGGCAGAGATACAGGGGGAGGCAGGCTTCCTGCCGAGCAGAGAGCCCGATGCGGGGCTCCATCCCAGGACTCTGGGATCATGACCCGAGCCGAAGGCAGAGGCTTTAACCCACTGAGCCACCCAGGTGCCCCCATATATTTGTTATTAAGGAACCTGTAGGGCTTTCAAGTAGCATAATTATCTAATGTTGGATATCTGTCATCAACAACATTTTCCTCTATTTCAGATCCTGCCACAAGAAGTTTTTTTTCTAGAATCTCTTTCTGGTAGTATTTCCTCTCCCTGTGGATTCCACTCTTGAATTATCAATACCACTGGAGATTAGGCACTTTGCAAAGGTGAAAACATACTTTGGCATGCCAGTTGGTAAGATTGTAGGACACTTTACTGTCAAGAAAAACCCCACTACCACCATCCACTGCCACAACTCTTCAATTTTCTGCCCCCTTATTCATGTAGAGCTGGGCCACATGATGTGGTTCATTAGGCCCACTACGCTGCTTAATCACAATTTGATAGGTGAATGAGATACTATTCTCCTCTTTTCATATATAGCAAGTGATTATCCTGAAGGTCTTACTGGAGTGGAGCGGAATCCTCTACAACAAATACCTTGATGAATCTCTTCTTTGCTTTACCCGCTGTTTTGTGTAGGAAATCAATTTCAATAACTCCTTATGAATTGATACATATACATTATATACTTATGCTTGTTTGTCACTTATATTGCTAGTTTTTATTTTATGGTATTATACACCAAACAAATAGTAAATGAGTATCATTAAAATTATTAATGTTTGCTTTTGGTTTTTAATATAGGAGTCATTGAACTGTCAATATCAGACTAAGCAACATTTAGTTATGTTTCCTTTAGTGGAAATTTATTTATTGGTCCATATATGTTGACACATGAATAACAATAACTAATTTATATTCTTTATCAATGCCAAAAATTATGATTCTACATCTTTTAACTCCTGTTGGATCTTTATATCCACTTGTGATTATTATCACAAATATTTAGTTAAACCATCATTTTCACTACATAAGATTTTAATAACTAATTTTAAAAGATTTTATTTATTTATTTGACAGACAGAGATCACAAGTAGGCAGAGAGGCAGGCAGAGAGAGAGGAGGAAGCAGGCTCCCCGCGGAGCAGAGAGCCCGATGCGGGGCTCGATCCCAGGATCTCGGGATCGTGACCTGAGTCGAAGGCAGAGGCCTTAACCCACTGAGCCACCCAGGTGCCCCAATAACTAATTTTAATAACTAAGATCATTTTTGCTACTCTCAACTCAAACACAGGGATAATATTCTTGAATAATTTGTAGTATTATTTTTATGCTATTATTGATATATTAGATATCCAAAAAAAGTTGCCATTAAAATCTTTTTTTAAAGATTTATTTATTTATTTGAGAGAGAGAGAGAGAGAGGGAGAGGGAGAGAAAGTGCATGTAAGGGGCACCTGGGCGGCTCAGTGGCTTGGATCCTTTGACTTGGGTCATGATCTCGGGGTCATGAGATCAAGCCTCACATCAGGCTCACAGCTTGTCAGGGAGCCTGCTTCCTCCTTTCTCTCTCTCTGCCTGCCTCTCTGCCTACTTGTGATCCTTCTCTCTCTCTCTATCAAATAAATAAATAAGATCAAAAAGAAAAAAAAAGAAAGAAAGTGCATGTAAGTGGGAGGAAGGGGAGGCGAGAGAATCTTCAAGCAGAACTCCCCAACCCTGAGTGTGGAGCCCAAGGTGGGTCTTGATCCCAGGACTCATGAGATCATCACCTGAGCTGAAACCAAAAGTCAGAAGCTCAACTAACTGAACCACGCAAGCAACCCTAAAATCATTTTTTAAATTTATTTCTTATATTACTTTGTATTGAAAGATAGTACTTTCATTTAACGCAGTTTCTGGAAGACATAGTTTTCAGCACTGTACACTCAATTTTTCAGTTTATCTATTGATTATTTATTTATTTATTTATTTTTTTAGATAAAGAGAGAGAGAGAAGGGGAAGGAAAGGGGGAGAAGACTCCCCGCTGAGCAGAGAGCCCGATGTGGTGCTCGATCCCAGGACCCTGAGACCATGACCTGAACTGAAGGCAGAGGTTTAACCCACTGAGCCACCCAGGTGTCCTTCTATTGATTTTTTAAATACTTATTCAGATTTTAAATGCCTTTTGATGAAAATTATTTTCTTGATTATAAGATGTATTCACTATGCTCAAAAATTAAAATTGTATAAAAAGGTATGTTACCAAATTATCCTCATCAATGCATCCACACATCTGGCATCACCTTTATTTTTGTGTTTGTTTCTTCATAGTAATATATATGAATATATTATCACTTCTCAACCTTTCTGATCTAGTTCCTGCATCTTAACTTTTCACTTGACACAATAACAAAATCATCTCATACTGATAGAAAGACTCTACTTCATGAAAATTTCTCAGTATCTTCTACAGCTGCATATCAATTTGTGGGTATACAAATTTTTTTAATGAGCCACACATAGATGGACTTTTATATTGTTTCCAACATTTTGCTATCATAAACAAAGCTCCAAATTACAAATTATCTACATCCTTTAGTTTAAAAGGTACTATTCATACAGAATTTAGTTCTGAAAGTGGTATCACTGGGTCAAAGGTTAAACCTCCAACAATGAATCATGGAACACTACATCAAAAACTAATGATGTACTGTATGGTGAACTAACATAACATAATAATAAACAAACAAACAAAAAACAAACTTACAAATTATTCTCCCAAATATTTTTTTCATTTCACAATCCCATCACCAACATATGCTCAAACCTATTTCACTACAGAGTGTTGTCAGTATTTTGAGTATTTGCTAGTTGGAAAAGTTAGGAATAATGCCAATATGCTTTTAATTAGCATTTATCTTTTCCTTGGTGGGACTGAACATATTTTCATATATTTAAGAACCATTTGCTTTGTTTTTCGGTGAACTCAGTTAATCTCTTTTGCTAATTATTATTTTTTGGGTATTATCACATTTCAACTCGTTTTCTAAGTTCTACATCTTCAAGTGTTTTTTTTTCTTTCAAGAGTCTTTTTAAAAAATACTTATATCTTTGTCTACATTCATCTTTAGGTTATTATAATATGCCTTGTAAATGTTAGTGCTACTTTCAATGAAGTCTTCTCTTACATTTTTAAATATTATTTTTTTATTTAAATGGATTTTTTGTTTTATATATTAAATTATTTCTTACTATTTTTAAAAATTCTTCCATTGATTTAAGTAATTTTGATTTGATTATTTTTGTTTCCTAGGCATACAATTATATCACCTGCCATCTGTAAATATTGATATTAATGAATTATTTTGCTGTAATTCCATCCAGTAAAATGTTGATTGTTAACTTTTCGTACTATGGTAGGACTACTTCCATTATGTCCCTATTAGGTTAGATAATGGTATTGGATCAATAGAGATTTGTATACTTTATTCTGTTAAGAAATAATTATTAATTATTATTTTATTGAGTCATTTTATCAAAATTGTGTACTGAAATTTTGAAATTATTTCCAGCATCAAATGATTTGTTCATTTAATTCTTTCTCTTAAATCTATCAGAAGGCTCATTTAAATTAATAGATGTCATAATAATGAGTCAGAATTACATTCTTGGAGTTCTAAGGTTGAGTAACTTAAGCTATTATATGCTGTTAATGTAATGTTGGATCATGAATTTTTAATGATTTTTAAATCAATATTGAGATTATTATTTTCTTTTTTTAATTCTATATATCTCAGGAGTGGATATTAATATAAACTTAATTCATGAAAAATTTTACAAATTTTTCTTTTGGTTTAACTATATGGGATATTTTAACAGTATGAAGTTATCTGCCCTTTGAAATGTAAATTCTATCCTTCACTGACTCATGTCTTTGGAGAAGAATAATTCTTTTAGTTGTCTTCATTCCTGCCCCCGATCCCCCTCCAAGTTTGTCAGTTTGTCTGGATTATCTGTTTCTGGATCAGTTTTGATAAATGAAATATTTCTACTAAATTTTTGATTCATGTGTATTTTATTTACACCAATAAAGTTAGGAAAAGTAGTGTAAAAGTGTACAAAACTGTTCAGAGTTTATTTTACAAACTGTATGTATTACTTATTTCTTTGTGACTAGTCGTCATATAGACCATATCTATTTGTGATTTCTCCTTGTTTCCTTATTAGGTTAGATAAAACTTTGTAAACCTTATTGAACTTTATAAGGAACTATCTTATATATTGACTTATTGGGGTTAGTTAAAATGTTTTATATTTTGTGTTACATTAATGTCAGTTTTATGTTTTTAATTTATCTTATTTTTTCACTTTATTGCATTGATATCTATTATTCCCATGTGCTTAATATTTTCATTTTTTAGTGATATTGAAAATTCAGATTATGATTTATTTTTACTTTGTATTCAACTTCAGCTCTGTTGCATTGGTATTTTCTTTAATATTATTTAATGTTTTCTTCCTTTTAAGGAAAAATGTATTTTCCTACAATATTGATATTAATTTCCTGGTTTGCTTATCCATTTATTTATTCAAGAATGTTTGTCTCCATTTTTTTTATAATTATAAATAAAATTGATGTAAACATCCATGTGAATATATATTGAACTTTACAAACTGGATATTATCTTTTATTTTCACTAAAAATATCTCATTCATTTGAAGGCTTTTAAAATATGATATGTCTCAGAATCTCATTAACATTAAAGATATTTTCTAGTTGTTCCATTGATTTTGCCTCGATAGTAACTATTAAGCTTGCTGAACTTAGTTTCCATTCTTCAATTCACACATTTGAAATAATCAATTTTGGTCATTTTAACACAACTGATGGGAGGTTGTGACCATTAGTAATCATAGCTGTGTTGCTTGGCTGAGAGTTAAGTCCAAAAATAAAAGAGTTCATTAAGGGGTTTAATGTCAGTAGTGTATTCCCTCACACCAATGAAGCTGTCTCAGTAGAAAAGCAAGAAGCCTTTCAACACAGGTGAGTAGATATTTCCAGTTACTCACCCCAAGGTCTGACTGAGAGATGTCAGTCTGCTCTCAGACTTATGGTGTGTCCTTCTAGCACCATAAATAAGAACTTATGGAAGTCACTCAGCAGCCCAAATAACTGCAGAGTGGTCTTGCATTCCAAGAACTTTAGAGGTATATGAGATTTGCAAGTTTCTGGATGAGATCCCATAATCCCACCTCACCATCATACTTGAACACAGACTGCTTCTAATGCATACACACACACATACACACACATGGAGTTCACTTACAATTTAACTCAACTGGGAAGAAACAGAGAGGAAAAATAAACTTAAATATACCTTCAAGCAAACACAGATTTGTAAGGAATTAAGTTTGTTTTGATGTGTAATAAAAGATTAATAGATTTATATTTCTTAAAAACATTTGTTTGTTTTCACAAAATAATTTATTTCTTAGTGTCTATGCTATGCTACTGTTTAAGGTATCATGTTTTATTATGAAGCGTTATTTTCTTTCTTTAAAAGATTTATGCATTTATTTTAGAGAGTGAGAGAGAGTGGGTAGCGGGACAGAGGGAGAGAGAGAATCCTAAAGCAGACTCCATGCTAAGTGTGGAGCCCAACAAGGAGCTCAATCCCAGGACCCTGAGACCATGACCTGAGCCAAAATCAAGAATCTGCTATTTAACAGACTGAGCTACCCAGGCACCAATAAACTTGGTTATATTCTATCTTTAAATGGTTTTTATCCTTGGCATTATTTTTAAAATTATTTTTATCTTTAAATAAATATTTATTTTATATTCATTTAATATCCATTTGGTTACTTAAGTTATTTTATGTGAGGAACAGTTATAAATTGTTATCAGCACAGATTCCATATCATTACAATTCTAAGCGAATTTCTTTTTCTAGATATTATTTAGAATATTTCTACCTTGTTTAAAAAACATCACATTGTAATTTGGATTTAAAAATGTGATATTTGTATGTAAAGTTATCTTAGGAAAAAATTGAGTGATCACAGTGTCCTAAATCATTTTTCCTTGTATTTTTATTATTGTGAATGCTCCAATTATAATGTGTTCTCTTCAGGAACTCCAATTACTGGTAGACTGTATCATATTTCTCTACTCTCCAAATGAACCCATATGCTTTCTTTTATTTCCTTCTTTTATTTATTTATTTATTTTTTTGGTATTCTAGGAGTGTAATTTCAATTTGCAATTTTTCATTGCAGCAATACCATTTAATTTCTATAGTTTAAATTTCATTTCTGCTATTTAATTTAGAAACTTTAAAGATTATTTGTATAGTTTTTTTTTTCCTTTTGCATTTTTTTTTCTTACATTTTAGTTTACATGTTACATATGTCCTTAAATTTTATGGACTCGGCAATACTATTAGTTTCATTAGGATATTCTATATTTTGTTCCAATTTGTCCTTCTGTATGATAAAACTTTCCTAATCTTCATGTTGGAATTGTGCTCAGCACTGTCTACATATATAAAAATAACAAGAAAATAACATTTTCTTTAGAGACAAACAATATGCTTTAAGGTTTGATTTCATTGCAATCAATAGCCAAAATGATTTTGAGCCAGTTTTAGCCAAAAATAAAATAGTTCTAAAAATGTGCCATAAGATTTATTCACTCATCTCCACCTACTTCTAAGAACTTGATAATACAATCCCACATCCCAAAGTCTTAAGTATCTACATAATGGTTTATTGGTTGGATTCATCTGTTTAATTTTCTTCCTTGTTAGTTGTATCTTCACACACACACACACACACACACACACACACATCCAGGGCTTACCTTCATCCATCTAAATCCAGTGTCTGTTCATCAATAATGGCATGTTAGACTTAAATCTACAAATGGAAGCAAAACATTTTTGGAACACTAAAATGCAATTTCATAGTTAATTGGGGTTTGTTTGGAGACAGTAGCTAGATTCTTCTGCAGGGAGAAAATCAATCAAGTTTATTAAATTATCCCTATATTGATAACATCCTATTCCATTTTTGGGTCGGATCAGTGTCCCATTGAGAACATCTCCATCTGTGCAGTTTTTCATTAATTCCCTCAGGTAATGATTGCAAGGAAGTGTGGCCAGGTATCTTACTTCTCTCTCCTGGTACTCCTAAAACTCTAAAAAATGAAACTAGCATGAGTTATAATACCCTTTAATATTGGGAAATAATTTTTTAAAGGCAAATATTTAAAAAATAAAAAATAAATAAATGGATAAACATGTAAATTCCAAAGTCCCAGGGATTCTTTTTGTGAAAAAAAGATGAACAAGTCTCAAACATATTTTTCTTTTCCTAAGTGAGTGTGTGCAAACACAATGTATGCTCTCTCCTGTCTTCATTATTCTTTTTCCCAGTTTCACAGAATTTTTTAAATGACCAGGATTAGACTGTTTGTACAACTGCAATCTATTTTTTCTTCTTTGTTTTGTTTATTTATTTATTTATTTATTAGAGAGAGAGAGAGAGAGAGAGAAAGTGAGAGAGAATGCATGAGCAGGCCAGGGGTGCAGAAGGAGAGGGAAAGAATCTTAAGGAGGCTCCACACTGAGATCAAGACCCTGAGATCATGACCTGAGCAGAACTCTACAGTGAGATTCTTACCGACTGAGCCACACAGGTGCCCCTCTTCCGTTAATGCTTCTGTGATTCCCAGAATTATCAGACTTTAAATTCTTTAATTTCATATCTTCTTAAAATCCAGTGGTCCCTAACCTCACAAATGCCTGCTAACTGTCTACTCTATCTGAGCCCCGCATTTCTTCATTTCTCAATGCGATCATATCTTCTCATTTTCTTGACAGCGGCTATGTTGACTCTATTTTCTCCATTGACTTTTATTACTTTGAGTCAGTTCCTATTTTCTCTGGGTGTGCTACAGAGATTGCCTACCACTGAATGATTCTCCAATACCCCACATGTTAAAACAGATTCAATAAATGACAAGTACGTGTTGCTCATAGGCACGTGATATGTGTAAACCCCTCCTTCCTACTACAACTACTTCACCTGCTTGAAGAGAGTGAACAGATGCTGAGTCTACATGCTAGAACATTTTGTCATTTGTTGTCCTGGTGACTTTAGGAAGATCAATTTCCATGATGTTTTATCCATGTTCATCACCTTTAATTATTATTTTAGTAGTTTCCCCCACCCCCAGGCCCTCTACTGGGTATTATGTACAGATTAAAAGAAGTCTGTGCTTTAAAGTTTACATTCAATTTGTAAATCAAAAGTACAGCCAATATAAGACTGATTTCCAATTGACCTCTGAAAGCACAGGGAATGAAGCATATGGAAACTTTACTTTTTTTTACCTGCAAAGCTCAAGACTGGTGTCAAGACAGTCATCATCATCATGTTTACGTGCTTCTGTCCTCATCTTCCTTCTCCCTCACTTGAGGCATTCTTCTCCTGTCCAAAACAAATTCTCCCACTTGAGTTCAGGATTAAAACTCCTCATGAGCTTTTCTCTGATTATTGACTATCCTGTCTTAGTATTTCCCTCTCAACATTCTTTCCTTATCAAATATTAATAACCATCAAAACAGAATTATCTAAGCTTCTTATTCTGACTCACTCTCTTTCCACTTCAGACAAACGTACATACATAATAGTATGTAACCACTCCCATTTTCCATCTTCATTATGTAATATTTTATTTATTCCTATAAACATTATAATCTGATTTCTATAACCAAGAGCACATAATATGAAACGCTTATTGTCAACTGACTTCTACCCGTTATTAGTCTTTCTCATCATTTGCCACAATAGAACATCCATTTCCTCCTGATTGAAATATTATGTTCACTTGAAGTTTGTGAATATTCATTCTACTGATTTGTTTACTAACTTTCTGGATGGTTCTTCTCATTGTCAGCTGTGGCCCTCTCTTTATCTCCTTTTCTTTAAAACATCTTTATTTAAAAGCTTTTTTTCTGCTTTTGCATCTCGTTATTTTACAAGCTCTTCCTTGATGATCTTAAATATGGCAGTGACTTCAAAGAGGATTTCTATCTAGATTTATCTCTGTATACCAGAAGTCTTTTGGGTGCTAGACTAGAATGATATAATGATACTGCACATAATAAATTATAAATTATATAACATTATATAAATTATGAATTATATATTATATAATTTAGATTGAATTATATATTTTATTATTGAGATATATTATATAATATAAATTCTAAATTATAAAACATTATAAATAAAATTTATAGTTGTTTTCTACAAGTTCATCAATTTTTTTTAGGTTTGCATATTTCCATAAATGACACAGCAAAAATCAGTGATCTGATGCAGTTGGCTAGCTCTGTCTCATGTAGCCAATGGTGTGCATTCATTCCCAACTCCATATTTAGTGATATTGTGTTCAATGGCTTGAAATCAGCCATGATTTATATATTTATACCATGGAAATCAGCAAAGTTCCTGAATCAGTTTGTTTTCCTCCTCTTTGGAGAGACAGTTGTTAAATATTTATCAGCACATCACTGATTACTATTGTTCAAAGCAGGAACGTGAGCCATTGTGGACATTTACTAACTTTTTTTGTTTCCATAATCTATTAATCACAAACTCCAGTCAGTTACACTTTAGGAAGATTTCTTTAATTTATTCATTTTTTTTCAAAGCTCATAGACACAATTTAAGATCATCTTCATCTGTAAACTTAAGTTAGTGTCAAATTTTCTGTGTGGAAACCAGCTCTCCCCTTCAACCATCACCACTATATTCAAATCTATACCAATACATTTTATAAAATTCAATAATAAGAGAATGATTTAGAAGGTGACATAAAATGATATAAAATATAAATAAATTGAATTATTTAATTCCACATACATAAAATTGTATTTCAGTGAATATAATTAGAACAAATAAAATATGGGCAAAATTACAAAAATGGTACATTAGTCCCCGATCACTGAAATTGTGTGGATAAATAGTTAGAACGCTACATTTTTGTTTTACTCATATTGTTTGTTTTCAGTTGTTGAAACAAAAAAAAATTACGAAAGAATGATTCCTTATATTAATCCTATACATGTCCCCTTACATAACCGCTTTGTGTACAAATATTTAAATATTTCTAATGTGACAAATGAGCTTGCTTCATGTTTATTAACCTACCTAATGTATGCTGGATTCATGTCCGCACTATCTGCAAGGGATGCAATACAACTAAATTGTTTCTGTCTTTTGTTTTAATAATAATCACAATAGGGGCGCCTGGGTGGCTCAGTGGGTTAAAGCCTTTGCCTTCAGCTCAGGTCATGATCCCAGGGTCCCGGGATTGAGCTCTGCATTGGGCTCTCTGCTCGGCAGGGAGCCTGCTTCCCCCTCTCTCTCTACCTGCCTCTCTGCCTACTTGTGATCTCTGTCAAATAAATAAATAAAATCTTAAATAATAATAATAATAATAATAATAATCACAATAAAACAAAGTTTCAGAGAGGTCTAAGAGATAACATGTGGAAATATTTAAATTAGTTTTAACAATCTCAAGAAAGTCATTTCAAACCTTTGTACTCAAAACAAAAGAGGTACTACTATAACTTCAAAATGTGAAAATATGGGGGTCCTGGATGGCTCAGTGAGTTAAAGCCTCTGACTTCGGCTCAGGTCATGATCCCAGGGTCCTGGGATCAAACACCACATCAGCAGGGAGCCTGCATTCCCCCCCACCTCTGCCTATCTCTCTTCCTACTTGTGATCTCTGTCTGTTAAATAAATAAACAAAATCTTTAAAAAAGTGTGAAAATATGTATTATCATTCTATCTGTAGCTAGTTCCAATAATGCATCCTATATAATTATTGCTAAGTTTAAATAATAATGTTACAAAAAAGCTAAATGTAGAGTCTTCTATTCATTTATCATCTTCTATTGAAAAACAAAACATAAAATATTTTATTAAAGTTGTAACAGGTTTGGTTATAACTGATTACAGAAATGCAATATAAAGATCATCACAAACTCATGGATAATTACTGTTGACTTATTGAATATATCATAAGATTTGCAGAATCTCCATGTCTCCAAGCTCATATTTTTTTGCCCTTTAAATTTATCTGACATAGGTAAACGTGTTGCACTTCTTCCCCATAGGTGGTATTACAGTTGTTAAAATATTGAAAATATTAGATAAATAAGCAAGTATGACTGTTCATTTTTTAAGTTGAGACCAAAATTGATATCTTGCAGAAATACAGAGTTCATTCACATTCTCAAGAGACATTTTTCATTTAATAATAATATCTTAAAATACAGTAGTGTTTATACGAGCTTCTGTAATGAGAATAACATTTAAATGCAATGCAATAGATTTTGTGAATTTTGTGTTTTTATATTATTAAGCAAATCATTTAGTGATTGACTTTTTATATCAGAGTATCTTGACTAGGTCAAGTTAAACTTCTTATGGCTGGGGAACAATCAGAATGTATACAAAAAAACTTTAGTCCACAAATTTGGCAATGAAATGCTTCATGCTGCATTCACATCAGAACTAGCTGAATTTGTGATTCTTGAAATTGAAGGCAGCATTTCTTCATATTATACACATAAACAATTTACCATGTTAATAATAAGCAAATTAATTAAATTGAAGATAAAATACTTTGTCACCTTCCTCTTTTTCTGAATTACTCAATATTATAACCAGTTTTTGAAGATGTGAAGGGAATTGGGTTTGGGAAAGTAATACTTGAGCTATTTTTTTGTTGTTGTTGCAGAATCACCCAGCATTTTTTAAACAAATATCTTTGATGTAGCCTTCCTGTGATATTTCAGCAATTGGATATGTTTTTATATATTTCTCTAAGCATCTGTGAATCTATCTATCTATCTAATCATCTGTTTAATCATCATTTAGTGTATCCTGGTTTCTGAGAATGTTATTTTATAAGCCCACAAAACAGTCATGTTTACTTGTGAAATCCTGAACATCTGCTTCTGTCAGTGTCTTAGTCCAATACTCTTTATTTCATAGGACTCTTGGATTTGATTTTTTCTGGGTTTTGTTAAATAAATGGTGCTTAAATTTTAATGGTCTTGTTGTTTCATTAGTCTTTACATATTTATAAATGTTGAACTGTGCTTTTAGGACTTCACCATCAATCACAACTATCAAATCAAACTCAATATATACGCAATTATTCTGAGTGAAACTAGAAAGGACCTTGTAAGTCATCATTTCTTCCAAATCAATGTTATCATCATCCTTTACTTGATTACTACTGTGGGACTGTGAAAAGCTGAATTCTTTTCTTTTTTTTTTTTAATTTTATTTATTTATTTGACGGTGATCGCAAGTAGGCAGAGAGGCAGGCAGAGAGAGAGGAAGGGAAGCAGGCTCCCTGCTGAGCAGAGAGCCAAATGCAGGGCTGGATCCTAGGACCCTGGGATCATGACCTGAGCCGGAGGCAGAGGCTTTAACCCACTGAGCCACCCAGGCGTCCCAGCTGAATTATTTTCTTAAAAGTAATGCAGTGACACTGGTCTTAATACTAGAAGATTAGAGTAAAATAATATAAATTTTATATCCTTAAGTTAGTGAACAAAGTAAATCTAAATATAAAAGTAGACATAAATAAAAACAAAATAATTGTGAAAGTAACAGTTCAGATGAATAAATACATTCTCAGATTTTATTCACCTTAGGGTTAAATATGACAAATCCAAATATCCTAAATAATAAACATAAAATCCTACACATTTTTGTGAGGTTTTGTTGTAAATGCCTAATATGCACCTTGCTCCAATAATTATGAACATTCCTTTTTTTTCTGAATACAAAGGGTTATATTAGTATATGTAGTGATCATTTTTTCTTACCCTCTTCCATCACCCTATCATGTAACATAAATATTATCTTTACTAGTTAATGCTGACTCTCAATATTTAAGTTTAAGAATACCAAAGGAATATATGACTTAGCTAGAGGAAAATGTAAGACCCAAACATAGTTAGAGATCTGGGAGGAAACTTTTGAAGCATCTTTCAAATCTTGCATGTTTTTGATTATATGAAAAAAGGTCACATTATATTGGATATAATCATGATTTTCCTTATGTCTTTACTTATAAGTTAACATGGTTAAAAGTGGTATATGTGGAGGCCAAAACAAAATTTGAACTGTGATAGGTTTGTAGTGTCAACATAGCTAAGCTGGAACTGTATTCTTTCAGTATTCCTTTTGCCCTCTATTTCCAAATGTATGCAGTTACAAAGGATATTTTCTGTGGAAATGAAATAGCCATATCCTTGGACTACCAACTTGGACCAAGGCACAACATAGCTGCTTTTTTTTTGTAAGATTGTATTTATTTATATGACACAGAGAGAGAGAGAGAGAGAGAGAGAGAGAGAGAGAGATCAGAAGTAAGCAGAGCAACAGGCAGAGAGAGAGGGGGAAGTAGGCTCCCTGCTGAGCAGAGAGCCTGATGTGGGGCTCGATCCCAGGACCCTGAGATCATGACCTGAGCCAAAGCAGAGGCTTAACCCACTGAGCCACCCAGGTGCCCACAAGATAGCTCTTTAAGCTGACATGGCTTGCTAATTATCTTTTGGATGCCTTTTTTTTTTCCCCTTTCTTGTCATTTTTTTACCCCCTAGGAGAGCAAGCAGATCTGCAGCAAGTCTAGCTTCTGACAAACCTTCTCGTTCAGCTTCTTTGACATCTCAGCTTCATTGGATATCAAATCCATGGTGCAATGTCCAACCTCACCCGCACATCATCCCATAGACGAAGGTGAAGATTTCAGAGTGGAAGAAAATTCTGATTCCTGTCTGCTTTCATGGATCCCGCACACGTTCACAGGTTTATCTGCCATTTATTTTCCCATTGCTTCCATCTTTTTTTTTTTTTTCCCAATTGCCTGACCTCCTGATGGTTTTGTTTCTAATTAACCTCTAACTGATACCATATATATATATATATATATATATATCCATAAAACACTAATTGATGTCACAAAGGTTTCAATTCAAATGACAATCCAATCATTTATGAGTTGTCTATTTGGTAACATGGCTTAAAACGCTTCACACCTCAATTTCCTTTCTTGGAAAATAACTCTAATAATATCCAGCTTAAGGAGTTGTTTTGGCAAGTAAATGACATGAAATGTGTAAAATACTTTTGTTATTATGCGAACTGTTCAGGGAGCATTCAGACAATGTCAGATACAGTTTATTGGGAAAAAATGAAAAGTTTATTTGACTTAAAATCAAAGTTAAAAAAAACCTATCAGCATTTCTCCTGAACAGTTTCTTGTCTGTATATGGTTCAAATATTTATGCTTCCAAGAACACTTGAATAAGAAATCATACAGTCTTACCTGAAATGAAAATTAATTTCTGAGTATTATTTCAAAAGTGTATTTGATATTAGACGAACATGATAAATGTACAACATCTTTCAAAACAAGCAGATATTTATGCTTATAAATGGAGGAATTTTCTCTTAAACCCATTAGGTACGTTAAAATATATATAAATATATTTTCATTTGGAGGATTAGTAGTGTCAGGAAGTCCTAGAAATTTCAAATAAGTCATAAAGCTCTGCTAGGGGAACATACAATGGAAAAATGGAAGGTATCTTAAATTTCAACTCTGCTCAGGAATAGTGAGAAAAATTTACTAAAACGTAATATATCTATATCTGTGTAGAGAATCTTCCACTTACTTATTGCATTTTCAATTTATAGAGCAGTTTTGCTTTAGTATTTATTTTCAATATTATCAATATTGTGAAATAAATACTACCATTCTTGTGTTGAACTTTTTAGAGAACCTACCATTTATTAGTGTCAAAGCTAAGAATTGTCTGTCCAAATTCATTATGATTTAACTGTATTTCCTTATCTCTGAGGCTACTATGAATCGTATCACTTTGGAAATCATTAAACACTACACAATAATTTTCAAGATGTGTAGGTAAAATGAGTAGGGGAATCCTCTTTATGCCCCACACCACAAAGAGAGTGGTCTTCAATTTTAAATATATTCAGAGCAATTCCTACACAAAGAGGGAGAAGTGAAAAGAATAGATACATTATGAAGGATCCCGAAAAGCTGTTCTCTGTACAGATGGGTGTTCTTGATTGACTAGCAGGCTGTTAAATCTTTTACAAATCGAGTTTGCATTCATGTTACATAAAGATGTTACACTAATATGTTTCTGCACTTTCTCTATGGTTTCAACATTTCAAAACACAAATGTAACAAGTATTTAGATGTGTGGAAAATCACTCTCTGCCTCGCATCACTTGGTGTTCTAGGAATCAATGTCCTTCTTAAGACACCTAAGTCTACAGAAACTTCCACTGTTTACCTAATGTTCACCATTTCACTTTTATTGAACACCAAGAAAAAAATACTTAAGAAAAAGTGCCAATCAAATTAATATGCTAAGAAAGTCATGATAAGCCTAGAATTGAGATTTAATATAGTAATAAAATACCAGGGTTCACAGACATTAAGCAAAATTTTGGAAGTTTTGAAAATAGTGTAATAGAAATCATGAACACTGGAAAAGAGAGAGAGAGGGAAATTCAGTAAGTGAGAAGAGGTTGGACTGAATGAGCTAAGGAAGATATCAAATAGTAAAACAATTTAGTGTGGATACATGGTTTGAGAACAGCTTTGTGGAGGTATTTTTTTTTATATATATAAACATTTTATAGGGGGATAGTTTCCCTGTAGTTTATTTATTTTTAAAGTAAGTGTCTCTTTCTCTTTCTTTTAAAGATAGACATTGTGGCAACTGTTATCAAATTTTATATGCTTCTCTTTCTCTATAAAAGTATGAAGAAATTCTTGCAATTACCCTATCGTGTACACTAAAATAAGGCTGAGGCAGAACTTTTTATCATAATTTTCTGAGATAATTAGACAATCAGACACTAACAGAAATCATATACATTTTTATGATCTTTATGCTTGGTTTTGTAAAAGATCATAGCACTCTCATCTATAGTATAATTTGACATTAGAAAATGCTGTCTTATATGATGCCAGAAGAAAATATAAAATTTTGACAAACAATAAAAATACCATTGAAATGGGACTAAAAATATACAGAATTTTTTAATAAAACATTTCCATTAAAGAATAATTTAACTCAGATATGTATTATCTCCCTAATTAAGTTTGTTAATGAACATAGGAAACTTACTTAAATATAAACAAATATATGCAAAATCTTTAAGGTATTGGTCAGTAAAAAGCTTAAAGGAATATATTTATTTTGTTGTTGCTGTTATTGATCAACCTATTTCTTTTCCTTTCTGGGGAGCAGATAGAAATAATTCACTTGAGAAAGCGACTGAAGAGAAGGGAAGCTAAACTGTGTGTGTGTGTAAATGTGTGCACATGGGCGTACATGTGTATGTACTAATAATGCTTCACTGTGCAGCAATCTAGAGAAACTGTCTACCCATCTTCACTTTTAAGTCTCAGGACTGTCCAGTCAAAGATCATTCACTATGTCACACCAGAAACTGAGACTCAAAGAAGGTACTTTTCCTTTTCAAGATCACACAGCTAACAAGGAAGAGGAGGAGTGGAAATTTGAAACCAGATTTTTATGACACCATCTCTACCTGTAATTTTGGTACTGAACTATATTCCATGCTCTGCATTATTTATGTCAATAGGGTTTGGGGGTGGGGGATGTAACCACACTTGAAAATGACTTTGAAAACAAAATACACTTTTCAAGTTTTATTGCTTCTCACCATTTCTAGTTTATCTAGATGTTTATCTAGACCATGTAAATGTTGTATTCAATGGGAATGAAAAGCATTAAGATATTGAACATTTACCTAAAACACTCCAAAATGTAATAAAAAATATTGAGGTGGGGCGCCTGGGTGGCTCAGTAGGTTAAATCCTCTGCCTTCGGCTCAGGTCATGATCCCAGGGTCCTGGGATCGGGCCCTGCATTGGGCTTTCTGTTTGGCAGGGAGCCTGCTTCTCCCTCTCCCTCTGTCTCCCTCTCTGCCTGCTTGTGATCTCTCTGTCTGTCAAATAAATAAATAAATAAATAATCTTTAAAAAAAAAAATTGAGGTGGAAGTTCACTTAACATGAGTACTTAATCCTTACCTGGTAGTTGACAAGAGTTTAATCAAAATTACTTATAATGGAAAAAAAATGTGATGAACATTTAATATTCTCTTCTCCAGAGCTAAAATAGTAGTATTTTCCTCTATTCTTTGGCTTCTAAAATATGAATAAATTTGAATCTAATCAATAATATAAATTCTTCAAGTGGCCCTTCTGTTGAGGAAATTAGTCCAATTTTTCCCTTTTCATTAATGCCAAACATTAGTCATGAAGTGAATTCAATTACAACCAAAATGAGATACTACTATAGACATATTAGAATGCCAAAACTGAAACAATTGACAATACCAGTTGCTGGTGAGGGAATTATTTGGCCAGAACTATAATACTTTATTGGTGAAAAGGTAAAACTATAAAAACATTTGGAAAACTGTTTGGCCTTATCTTACAAATCTAAACACACACTTATAATTCTACTCCTTGATGTTTACCTAAAAGAAACACAAAAATTAATACATACATACATACCTTCCACAAAAACATGTGTGGGTATGTTTCATAATAGCCTAAATGTAGAAGCAACCCAAATACCCATTGGCTGGTGAATGGGTATAGTCTGTCAGTACTTCTGCATACTATTGGAAAATAAATAGGAAAGAACTACATACTTAAATATGCAACATGACTGAATTTCAAATACATTAAGCTAAGTGCATTCAAGCCAGACACAAAAGACTATATGCTGAATGATCACATTTATTTTGCATTCACTAAACTGAAAATAAATAAACAAATAGATGTAAGAAGAGAGAACAAGCCATGGTGTTCAAGGAACTGGGAGGGGAATGAGTTGATTTAAAAACTTAGGAGGTATTTTGTAGATGATGGAACCATTCTATATTTTGGTGGTCATTGCATGGTTATATGTATATGTCAAAACTCATCAAATATTACACTTACAATTGGTGAATTTCATTCTGTGGGTAAAATACTTCATTAAATATGAATTCTATATGATTTCTTCTCTAACAAACAAGCATGCTTTGGAAATAATGTTAATTTTTTTTTTTAACTTTTGGGTTTGTGCAATTATTTAGCCTCAAAGTACCTGTGTCCTGGTTATAAAAATAGTTATACTAATAACTTCTTCTGACCAAGAAAATAACTAAGTTGATAATCCTAGGTGAATGAAAACATGCCTTAGAACCTACAAGCTTAGTGGATCTTAAATATTTTCATTCCTAACAATCAAATATAATGCTGAGTTCTTGATAGAAACTCTTTCCAACGCTGCAAAGCATTGTCTATGAACTAGGTCCAGCGTGAAGAGGACAGCTTTCTTCTGTAAGGCCTGCCAGGTAAAGCCTTCGCAGTTGACTACTCTCAGTCCTGAAAAATCTGTCCATGAGTGCAGTCCCTGATTTCTCAGGTGAATCCAGAGGGTCTACAATGGTCAGAGATTTGATGCTGGCTGGCGGTCTCTCTTCAAGTGGACTCTTATTGCAGACTGCCTACCACCGGCATTTGAAAGGGTACATTGTTTGAAATTTATTAGAATTAGAAATAAGGTGCCTGTGGTCATCGCTATGGTATTAATTACCTCTCACAAGGATTATTAAAATTGCCTCCTGTGTGGCCTTTCTTTTTTCACTACTGCCATATCACAGTCAAACCTAATCTGCCAGCCAGATCGTCTTAAAAATTACAACTCAGTTCACGTAATCCCTTTCCTTAAATTTTAGAGCAATTTTCCATTTCATTTAGAAGAGTAAGTGAACTCATTACTCATTACTACTTTCTATAAAGTCATAAAAGAACAAGACCCTGCTTACCTATCTGCTTCCTCTCCTCCTCTCCTTCTTTATTATTATGCAGATAACATTGGCCCTTGTTCCTATTTTTCAAAAATGACAATGATTTTCAATGTAATTTCCTCAGAGGGGACTAGATGACTGTTGTTTCCTGACTGCCCCATGTAACTTGAATTACTCTGAAACACATTACTCTGTTGTTTCTTTTCCATAAAGTTTCTCAAAATAAATTATATATATATAATTAATTACAGATTAATTATATATACCTTTATTACACCAGATTGTAAGCTTTCCGACAAAAGGACACTTGCCTATAATTCACTTGAAGCTAGATGGCAAGTTATATTTTTGCCATCATGGCAAGTCATATTTTATTCTTTCATAAAGTTACTATATATATGAGGGTTAATGCTTTATTTGGTTCTTATTATTTACATATATTAGAAGATTTATTTTTTACTCATAGTCAATGCAATCTTTCATCATAAAATCTTTGACCATAATCAAATTTTGCAAAGGCTTTATATATAATCAGAACTTAAATGACTTTTATGAACTGTTATTTAATATTTTCTTACAACATCATTTTGTTTATATTTCTATGAGTGATAAAATTACATGTATTTTTACTTTCTTTTGAGTATTTTGTTAGCTCTTACCTTTCAAGTGTAGGTGAACTGTTTTCTGTTTATAAGTTTTAAAGTGCAATGAGGAAGAATTCTTGTAATATGATGTTGATAGTTCTGAATCATGATTAAGCTATAAACCACCTTCCAAGACAATAATAATACAGATTAGCAGTTCATGAGTGTGAAAGGAAAACAAGCTAAAATACACTTCCCAAATAAAATGAGATGGAGGCCACACCACAATTAGGTACCAGGATATAATGAGAACAGTTTCAGGTAACACTTTCTGGGGCGCCTGGGTGGCTCAGTCGGTTAAGCGTCTGCCTTTGGCTCAGATCATGATCCCAGGCCTGGGATGGAGCCCCGCATTTGGCTCCCTGCTCAATGGAGAGCCTGCTTCTCCCTTTTCCTCTGCCTGCTGTTCTGCCTACTTTTGCTGTCTCTCTGTCAAATAAATAAATACAATCTAAAAGAAAAAAAGAATCCAGATAACACTTTCTCACTGAGCTGGTGGCATACAGGTAAAAAAATAAAAAATAAAAAACAAAAACAAAAAACATCTCAGTCTCAAGACCATTTTTTAGGACCAAGTCCCCATCCAGTCTGAAAGGTTTATAATGTTAGGCTAGCAGAATCCAAAGCAAACAGGCAAGAGGCTACAGACAGATAAGAACTTGAGGCAAATATAAAATGAGAAAGAAAATAAAAGTCTATCTGACACCTGGGACTAGGGATAAGGAGACTAAGGAAAGAGAGCTAAAAGGTTTTTATCAACACAGCCAACCCTGGAAAAATCAATGGTCCCCAGGAAATTATACATGTGTTTCTTTTGTGCCTATCTTCTCTAATTCCCATACAAGATACTAAAGGGGACTTGTAATTCAAGTGGGGAATCTGGGATTTAAATATCATACAGTATTTTAAAACGGTTTTAATCAGCTATTCTGCATTAACAAAATACAACACATACACACAAAACATACAAACATACGTGTATATACACTGTGTTCATGAAATGGAGTAATGTAGAAAAATTATGGCAGTGACTTTTTTCAAGTCGGGCAGTTTAACATAATGGCTTTTTAATTCTCTAGGAGAGAAAAGAGGGTAAGAAGCCTTCATATAAGGCAGTATTTTACTATTGCAAATGGTTCTGGAGGTTACCGTCTTAATTACTGAATACATTACTGTAGCAATTCAAGTGGTTCCATCAAGTAATTTTACAACACAGCATCCTCAGCATCTCTATTCGTTTAATATGATAATAATCTAAACAGACAAATTCAAAATAAAATTTTAAGACTCCCTGTCTGTGGAAAACTACTAGATAAAATATAACTATACACAGAAAAGACAAATTTTTTTCTCATGGCTAATAGCCCTTAGAAGACATCTTCAGAAAATATATGTGAGCTAAAACATCCTTTAACAATATATTTTTGTGCTTGCTCTTTAAAACATACTCAAAAAGAATATGGTATATACATTTTAGGGAATTCCAAGACCTAACAGCTATTATTCACAAATATGAATTTAAGAAGCCTCCATATCATAATGATTAGGACTCCTGCAGACATATTGGGGCTCCTGCTTGTAAATATACAAAATTAAACTCCCCCATACACCTTAAAGTTAGATGTGGCCATGCTACTTGCCAGGCCATTGGAATGGGAGTGGAAGTAACCCACAACACTGTTTAGAAACCTCTGGAGCCATGGCGTAATTCCCTGTCTCTTCCATGATACATTTTGTGCAAGGGCTTGTCAAGATAAACATTCTCTGTCTGAACCTCCGGCTTAGGAGAACAAGCAGCCCCTCCGGGTCTGAGGAGGCTATGTAGCGTGGGGAAATAAACCATGCTGTGTTGCCCCACTAAGGTTGGTGGAACAGGTTATCACTTGAGCATAACTAGTTTATCCAGACTCATACACCAAACAAGACCAAATTCTCATGCTGATCCTGTGATTTTGCAATGAGAGACACTGCTATTCAATTACTTTCCCAAAAAAAAAGAAGAATTAAGATCAGCGAGGAAGCTCTTTTTCCCAAAATTAGGTTTAAAAAAAATTCTTTGAGGACCTGAAGCATGAAAGATGAGAGCGGTGGGAAATAAAATTTTGCTATATGCAAGAAGACAGGATTTGGTGAATTTTTTTCAATGTGATCACTGAGAACAGAATATGATTACTTATATTCCAGCACGGGTAACAAAAAAAAAAAGAAATTAGTGCCATATTAGATATTTGAGGATCAGAAGGATGGATTTGATGCACAGATGCACACACACACGGAATTGTATGTATGCATACTATGCATTGCATGTAGCTACATTAACACATATATAAATACAGCATATATTGAAAAGTGGGCATTTATTAAAATAATCATCTTGCTCTTGGTATAGTCACAGATTGAAATTTATTGTTTACTCTTCTCTGACTTTCCCCCACTCTTAATATTAAGTGGAATCGTATTGCATATATTCTTCTGTGTCTCTTTCTTTCGCACAGCATTCTATGTCAGCTTCGTCTATATTTTTAAAGACTTTATTTTATTTGGGAGAGAGAGTGAGAGAGCAGAAGCAGAGGAGAAGGGTAAAGGGAGATGGAGAAGCAGATTACCTGCTGAGCAGGGAGCCCAATGCAGGGCTGGATCCCAGGGTCCTGGGATCATGATCTGAGCCAAAGGCTGACGCTTAACCAATTGAGCCACACTGGCGCCTTACCTTCATCTATGCCTTTGTGTATAACTGGAGTTTGTTTATAGATTGTTTTCACATGATATTGATGTGTACTATGCATATACAGCAAACTTTTATGCATTCTATTTTTGATGACAGTTTCATCATTTGAAGGGGAACTATTATTAAAAATGTTGTTATGAACAATGCTGTACATTTCTCACACTGCACAGGTGCAAACATTTTTGAAGAATATATGCATGAGATTTGAATTTTTGGAGCACTGGTTATGCCTACGTTTAATTTAGTTAATTCAAATGGTCTTCAAGTGTGTTTGTAGTATACACTCCTACAAGCGATGCTTGAGTCCACGTTCTCAGGGGTGACTGGCTGGTTTAGTCAGTGGAGCATGTGACTCTTGATCTCAGGGTTGTAAGTTTGAGCGCCATGTTGGGTGTAGAGATTACTTAGAAAAATAAAAATCTTAAACAAAAAAAGTCTACTTCATCAAGATGGCCTCTTGGTGTCTCTCTTTCTCTCTCGTATCTCATCTGGATTAAGGGCAAGAAATTTTTGTTATAATTTGAATTTTATTTTCTGGTTTATTAAGCAGTGTGAAAATATTTTCCTATGTTCATTGGCCATTTTGATATCTTCTTGTATTATGTCTGTCGTAATGTCTTACCTGATGTTATAGTGTGATGTCTGGTTTTTTTTAATGGTTTGAAGGTTGTTTTTTTTTTTTTTTAATTTAATTTTTTTCAGTATTCCAAGATTCATTGTTTATGCACCACACCCAGTGCTGCATGCAATACGTGCCTTCCTTAATACCCACCACCAGGCTCACCCAACCCCCCATCCCCCTCCCCTCCAAAACCCTCAGTTTGTTTCTCAGAGTTCACAGTCTCTCATGGTTTGTCTCCCTTAGCGTATATTCTGGAATAGACTCCTTATCTGACCACATATATTGCAAATATATTCTTCTACCCTATGGTACTTATTTAAAAAAAAAATTTCTTATTATAAAGACCACTTTTCTTAAAGTATTCTTATATCCTATGAAGAAATTTTCCCTAGTACAAATATTTATATATTATTCTTATTTTAAATTGCAGTATATTCATTGTTTTATTTTTCCTATATAATTTGTCTTTGTAAATGATGTAAAATAGGGGTTATATTTCATTTTCTCTCTCCGTAAGGACATACAAATGCTGCCTAACTGATTGAAAAACTATCCTTACCTAATTGTACCACAGTACCTACCAACTTTGGTCAAAACAAGTGATCAAGTATGTGTATATCTGATTCGGTTTTTCTATTGTATTTTGTTCCAATGACACTCTTTTAATCATTTTAAATATATAACAACTCTTGATGTATGATAGTCCTTCAATTCTCTTCTTCTTAAGATTACCTTGAGTACTTCTGGCTCTTTCCTTTTAAATAATAGTTTCCAAATTTATAAATCCATTTTTCAAAAAAAAAAAAAAAAGAAAGGAAAGAAACTCACAGACATCTTAGTAGATACATAGACTCCTAGATAACATTTGCAATGGGTTGACATACTTATAATATTGAATTTTCCAATAAAATAATATGGAGTATCCCTTTTTATTTAGATATTCTTAAGTTTCTTTTAATAATGTTTCATAGATTTCTATGATGATAAATCATGCATTTTAAGTAAACATATTCCTTGAATGCATTCTATTAAATGTATTCATGTTACTGAAATGATTTTTATTTTATTTTCTATAAATGTTTCTGTCGTACATAGAAATACAATAAATTGTTTTAAATATTTTATTTATTTATTTATTTTAGAGAGCGCATGAGTGGAGGGAGGGGAGCAGATGAGGAGGGGGAGAGACTCTGAAGTAGACTTGTGAGCACAGAGCCCGATGTCAGGCTTGATCTAACACAGCAAGATCATAACCTGAGCCGAAACCAGGAGTTGGACACTAAACTGACTGAGCCACCCAGGTGCCCCATAGAAATACAATGGATTGTTTTAATATACACCTTGTATTTAGCAACTCTGCTACCTTCATTTGTCAGTTACACTATTTTGGTGCAAGTTATTTTAAATTTTATACATTCGTATGGGAAAGATGACAGTTACACTTTTTCTCTCCAATTTTCAAACATCAGAGTTTGTACTCATGTGAACTTCCATTACAATGTTGAATACTAATGGTGATAGTGAGTATCCTTGTCTGTTTTCACTGTCAGGATGAAGCTATCAGTAACTCACTATTACCTATAACACTTTTTTGGGCATATATTCTTTATCATATGGAGGCAGCTCCCCTCTATCTTTATTATGCTGCTCTTGTTTTCAAGGATGGTTGATCTGTATCTACTGAGAAAATTGTAAGAAACTTCTTATTAATTAATGAATTATACTGATCGATTTTCAAATTTAAACCAGCTCTGCATTTCAATGTTTTTGTGATTATATGGGATTATTGGCCTGTAAATTTAATTTCTTGTAATGCCCATGTTGAGTTTTTGTGTGTTTGTATGTTTTTTTAAGGACTTTTATTTTCTCAGAGCAGTTTTATGTTCACAGCAAAATTGAGAAAAAGGTACAGAGATTTGTGCCTACCCTTTGCCTCCACACATGCCTCACCTATGCCTTTATCCATAGTGGTATGCTTGCTAAAACAGATGAATCTTCACTGACACATCAAAATCTTAGTTTACCTTCCAAGTGACTCTTGGTATTGTGCATTCTATGAATTTGGACAAACTATAATGGCATGTACTCATCATAGGAGTATCAGAGAGAGTAGTTTACTGCCCTGAAAATCTTTTGTGCTCCCAGGGTTCATCTCACCTCCTGTCCCCTCAAAACCCTTGATCTTTTTAGTGTCACTATAGTTTTGCTGTTCCCAAAATGTTATATATTCTGAATCATACAGATTTTCAGGTTGGCTTCTTTCACTTAATAATATGCATTTTAAGTTTCCTCGTGTGTTTTCATAGCTTGACAGCTGTTTCTTCTTAGATCCAAATGATATTTTGTTGTCTGGATGTTCCAGTTTATGTATCCATTTACATACTGAGGGGCATTTTGGTTGCTTCCAAGTTTTGGACAATTATGAGTAAAGCTGCTATAAATATCTGTGTGCAGACTTTTACGTGGACATAATTTTTTAGATTTTAAGTATATACAAAAGAACACAATGGCTAGATCGAATAGCAACTATGCTTAGTTTTGTAAGAAACCACAAATTATCTTCCAAAGTGGCTGTACCATTCAGCAATCCCTTCTCCAATGAATGAATTTCTGTTGCTCCACATACTCACCAGCATCACGTTACTTGATGATGGTTTTGTCCTTAAAGCAGATTTCAAAAAAAATAAAAACATTGACATTATACACAATATTATATTTTGACATATGTATTTGAAGCAAATAATAATAGCTGATACTTTCTTCATTTATAAAAAAAAGTTTTGTTATAAAAATGCAGTTAATTGTCCTAGACTTGTATAGGTCACACAAAATTGTTAACATTTTTTTTTAATTTTATTTTTATTTATTTGACAGAGAGAGCGTGAGCAAGGGAAGGGGCAGAGGGAGAGAGGGAGAAGCAGGCTCCCCACTGAGGAGAGAGCCCAACAGGAGACTCTATCCCAGGACCCCAGGATGATGACCTGAGCTGAAGGCAGATGGTTAACTGACAGCCATCCAGGCACCCCTGTTATTAACATATTTTATTGTTGACATTTTAGCATATACAAAAGTGACTCCATAATAACATTAGTGAAGATCATTTGTATCACACCACCAGAAGATTGGGAAGCTAGAATTTAATTCTGAACCATTTGGTTCCATACTCTACTTTTGCATCCTGAGTGTTCCTAAAATGTTCCTAAATTTACCTTCTCTCTAGACCTCCCTCAGACATTGTGTGCTTAATCTGTACTTTGCTTTTAGGTTCCAGTGTGGCCGTATCATCACAAGTCCACTTAACCCGTCTACTGTCAGGTAAAATCACTTAAAGGAAGGGAGAGAGAAGACTCATATTCAGGATTCTCTTGTGCTCCATACAATTCTTTTCAGTCTCTGGTCTTCATCTGTCTGCTCCATGAACATTACCTTCTTATAGAGAAATCAACTTTCTAAATCTGCCAGGTTCTAGGTTATTTGCTTAGCAGTCAAATTTAATATCTAACTGCAGGAAAAACAGGCTTTTCCTGGCAATGCCATATTGTTCTCTTTTCTCTTTTACTCAAATAAGTTCTCTTTGTACCACACTTGGTGCATGTGCAGACTTCCTTATACTCAAGATTCAAAATAACCAACGCACTTCAACACTGATTTCTTGCTCAATTCCTAAATACCAAATCCTTTGATTCCAACAGTAAACGATGTTCCAATTTAGTAAGTGTTTCCCAATGCTTATTTAGCAAGTGTTGCCATCCTCTGAACCCAGCATATATTAGATACCTTTTGGATCTTCTCACTATCTCTAATTAAAATGAACGAACTGGTACCTATTACCTGAAGCTCCCCTTTCATGTTATGGAGTCATAAAATCAAATCTTTTTGTAGCAAAGAATTTGCTAACATAAGATAAAAATCCATTTAATATAAGGCTACTTGTCAAGTCACAAATCTAGCCAAAGAATAAAAATACAGGGTGCCTAGTTAAATTGGAAAATCCGTTCAATAACAGCAACAACAATAACAAAAGTAGTGTCTGTTCCATGCAATGTTTATGAAATACTTATTAAAAATAGTGTTTATTGTTTGCCTGAAATTCAAATTTAACCATGCGTCTTGTATTTTACCTGATAATCACATTTAGATAAGCAACACAAACACACGGACACCCCATCATCAACACTACCAAAAAAAAAAAAAAAATCTCTTTTTCTCATTGTTTGCAATTGCTGCTACTATTTAAGATTGTTGCCACCACTGGTCACTGTTTCTGCAGCCATTTTCAGAAATGGCGTTGTAGTTGAATTTTAAACTGTCCTTTTGTTTTTGAGTTATTTCCTTGAGAATTAAACCCTTAGTTAGGAGCTTCATTTGTCTGTGACTTTAACACCAATATGAAAGTAATGGATTTTTATGTTCATTCGATTATTTAGTGGAAAAATAGGCCCTATCTCATACCAAGACTTGCAAAAGTAGGCAGAAGCAGGGTGCGGGGAGGGTTCCCCTCCAAAACAGTATATTTGTACCATGTTGAATAGTTCAAAATGTTTGTTTTTCTTATTGTATGTTATTCGATGGAGATTACCTTAGTTACAGATAATTAACCAGATTAAAAAAAAAAAAAAAAAAAACTTACCAACAGAAATTTATTTAACAAGTGACGTTGAGAGCCTCCAGACCATCCCTGTCATGGTCAGGAAAGAATTCTAGACAACAGGTTCAGACAGTTGAATTTAATTAGGAAGTTAAGTTAGGGGTGGAATAGGATAATCAGAAGACTGGCATGGAGTCCTGGGGGTGACTAGCCATCTTTGCCGTGTAAGGGTGGGAAGGAAAACCACCCTTCCTCTCCAAAGCAAGGTACAGGCTATTTGGCAAGGAGACATGACGGGTGAAGCCCCACGGTCAAAGAACGTGCTCAAGAAGGCCACTGAAGTTGATGCAAATGGGGATGATTCAGGCTACTTAAACCATGGAGATAAGCACTGGGGAAGGTTTAGGGCTCAGGCTATTGACAGAAGCTTGTGGTTCACTTGAGATGCCGAGATTTACGCGTCTCTGTGTGTTCTCAAGGAGGCAGCTTAGGATGTCTGCAGCTTCCTGGGGCATTTTGGCCAATCCCGATAGCCCAAGCTTCCACTGGACGCCAGTGTGGTCTTATTAGCTACAGTCACGGACTACTGATCCCCTGTGCCACCTGGGGGAGCTCCTCTAGCAGTATGTCCCACGGAGCAACTCCTTACAGCTGGAATGCTTTTGCCTTCTTGGCTCTCTGTACAGCCTGCACCCAGCTCTCCTGCTTCTTACTTATTTCGTATTTGGGTGGGAGGGAGAACCTTAAGCAGGCTCTACGCCCAACCTAGAGTCCGACAGAAGCTCAATACCAGGCTCAATCTTACAAACTGAGATCAGGACCTGAGCTGGAATCAAGAGTAGGACGCTTAACCAAGTCAGCCATGCAGGCAGCCCCCAGGTCTCCTGCTTCTGAGGCAAAGGCTTTGAACTTCTCGCTTATTTGCACAGTCATCTTCTGCCTCTGGCTGCATAATCAGCTGGGACTTCCCTGTGTTGGCAAGGGCTCCCGCATGCAGCACTAGGCTTCTGGTGGCTTCCTCCAGCGCTTTTCTGGGGTTAGTTCCTGCTCCTGCACTGCCACCTGGTGGGCCTGCTCCACCACCCACTCCTGTACCTGCTCCCTGATCTCCTTAGCCGTGGCTACCTGAAGCTGATAGGCTGTTCAGTCTGTGCTGGGCTTACATTATCTCCATGTCAAATATGGCCTTCTTCACTAGCAGTCCCTCTGCACCCTGGCCATCTTCACGCCACTCAGGTACTGAGCCTTTTCCTGCTTGGCTGTGGCCTCCCGGATCCCAGAATCTCCCTTGGCCTCCAATTCCCCAGTCCCAGTATTTTTTGAACTTGAGCTTTTGGAGCCTTTCCCAAGAGAGCAAATAGTGTTGATTATTGTGAATGTCCTTCAGAGTGTAACTAACCATGCCCATAGGTCTTCAAAGAAGTCGCAAGAAGTGTTTGTTGTTATTGTAATTAAAAAAAAAAAAAGTCCTTTCTTCTCATTGTTTTGTTCCAGGCCATAAATCCCCTTTTTCACATTACTTTTTCAGTTTTTCTGTTACTGGCAACTAGAAGCGACTTAATTTAACTAATCTCAAATGTTTGTGTTTATGTCTTTCCTTTTAATTCAGTCAAGGAGGTGTTCTTGTGACAGTTCAACATATTACTGTTTAATCTGGTGAAATGAATATTCTGTATACCACAGTTGGAATGCTGAATTGTGTTATATTTTGGACATTCCATGTGTTAGATAAATCACCACACTTTGGTTTTCTTTGTTTCAGTTGAGTGTATGAGAAAACCTTCCAAAATAACACAATAAACCTTCCACAATAATAATCTGTTTTTCATTCTTTCTCTGTACGTTTATATAAAACAACCACACATTTCAAGGTGAAAAACCCCATACCCCTCTTCTCTCCACACTCATCTTGTAGAGAGAAAGCTGTCATTTCTGACAATATGTAACAGTAGTGGATTTGAAGGGGGCAGAACAGATCATTAACTGTGATAATTATGCTAAACTTTCGTATATAGTTAGCACAACTTCAAAAAATCTGGGAATCATTACTCCAATCTAAAAAATAGAAGTAAAAAAAAAGATGGAGGTAGTCAATGAGAAAGGAAGATTAGTCTTTAAGTTTATTGATTTCATATGCAGAGGCTATGCTATATATCTTAGAAATAGTACTTGAGATGTAATTAATATAAAACATTGTCCTCTTGTTCATAACTAGTTATGATCTTCAGGGTCTAGAAATTTTTCTTTAGAATAATAAATTAAGTGGGAACACATTAAATGGATACTTCTTTTATTCAAAAATTCTGTCCATTAACTATATGATAAATACATCATTTTTATATATTTATTGCAATATCTGCTATTATCAAAACAAACAAAAAACCCATGAGTAGGTACTAAAATTCTAGAATGGAATACTAAGGAGTAATGTTTCCTAAGAATTTCCTGCACCTACATTTACTAATGGAACAGACAGACATCTATAGTGATTAAAATTATGAAAGTCATTAAGGGCATTTATTTAAACCAGAAAAATCAAAGTGTATTATATTATCATACTATGATTTCTCTGGTTCCTACAATGTGAATGCCTATTGATCAAATAACTTGATCATTTAATAATCATCGTTTTGCCTTTTTATTGACACAAAAATATCCATATGTGCTATTTAATAGCAGAGATGACACTAATTTGAATATCCACAAAGATAGCCAGAAACAGAATTCAGGCAAACAAAATATATCTCCCTGTGATAATAATTATGCTACCATAATTTCCAATAGCCCGAGGCCACTTTTGGATAACATGCAGAAATAATCCATTCTAACAATTTCCAAATTAGCCTACAAATCAACTTTTAACAAAAGACCTGCCATCATAATGGATCAGATAATAGCCCACACTGGGACTTCTGTATGCTCCACTTTCAGTCAGAACATATGACTAAACTTTTCCTGTTGCAAGGAAGATGCTGTGAATTTAATCAGGGCCACAATATCACAACACAGTACTATGGCTCGATTCTAAGTCAATACGGTTTACTTCAAAAAAAAAACCAAAAACAAAAACGAAACAAACAAACCAAAAAAAATGTGGGCATTTGGTCCTGGGGTTGATTAGACTGGGTCAAGCTGGGAAAGCATTTTAATTACTCAACTCACCATTTGATTAAGCTTCCTTTCTTGGTGGTTAGGAATTAGTAACAATAACATTAACAATAGAAAGAGTAATAAAAATGCAGTATTGGCTACATTAGAAAAAATAAAATATTTTTTCAATATCATGCTTAGGATTTACACAATAAGAGGCTAAATATAAACTGCATTAGAGACAATGAATACTATGGTATAGGAAAAAAGTTAAGATGTGACATTATTTTTTATTAGGAACCAAATGCTATGATAAGAAGAAAAGAAGCTCACTTTTAATTAATAACACTTTTAGGTAAAATATGATTGTGAATAATGTTTCTTGATTGAAATTATATATATATACATATGCACATATATATGTAATACATATTATTATTAGAAGACAGTTACTTTACAATCAAATGAGATAAAATATTTTTAGCTATTCTTTAAATGTTAACAACTCAGTGTTCTAATATAAACACTTTGCTTTGACATATTTCATCAGGAAAAACAAAACAAAACTAAACTAAAAACTAAAAAAAAACCCCAAAAAACAAAAAACACACTCTCATGGTGACTACATCTTAGTGAGCACTCAGTAATTTATAGAATTGTTGACTCATTATGTTGTACACCTGAAATTAATATAGCATAGTATGTTAATTATACAATAATAAAGAAGGATAAAAACACATACACTCAAAAACTCACTGCAGTTATATACTTCTAGCATGCATCATGAATGGCATCATTAATAACTATGTAAAGCTGGGACACATAGCCTGACTGGTCAGAAATTCAAGCACAGGGGCGCCTGGGTGGCTCAGTGGGTTAAGCCTCTGCCTTTAGCTCAGGTCATGATCTCAGGGTCCTGGGATTGAGCCCCGCATCGGGCTCTCTGCTCGGCGGGGAGCCTGCTTCCTCCTCTCTCTCTGCCTGCCTCTCTGCCTACTTGTGATCTATCTCTCTGTCAAATAAATAAATAAAATCTTTAAAAAAAAATTCAAGCACGTACTATCAATACATAGGCATTGGTAATGTCAATAAAACACACACTTTTTTTTTTTTACAAGAATGAACTGATGGGAAAATAAGATCTCTGTATCAACTTTCTTTTCTATAATTCTTTTAAATTTAAGATATGTATCTATAACCTCTACAGTTTGATATGTTTTTATACATTTATTTTATACATAAATATGCCATTGAGCTCTAACAAGGCCATCTAATAATGACTTCTAATTTTCCTCACATGAAAAGTCTAATAAACTGTGCTTTGATTTATTTCCTCTTTTTGTAGAATAGAAAATTCTGACAGCCTATCAGTGCTTCTCCCTATAATAACTAGAAAAGCCATCAAAACACAGAGATGATCTGTTTGAAGGCGACAAAGAGCTAACTGTGCCAATCAGAATTAGAGGGGCAAGGGCAAAGCAGGAGGAATCTTGGAGTGGTCACCTACCTCTTATAGCTACTTCTATTCTAAGAGAATTCTCTAATTCTGATTAGAGCAGGAGGTTGAAGATCCAAATGATGACTCAGTAATAGCACTGTGACTAGACAAATGCCAGATGAATTTCTGGTGGAGACATGGAACTTCAAAGACATGACTGATTAATACATTTGCTGAATACTGGTTTCCTGAGGTTTATGACTAAAATCATCAGCAAAAGGTCTCTGACAAGCAAACAGGACATTTTTGGAAGCTTTATTAGACAAATATTGGAGTTCAAAAACAATTAAGAGTAATGGGCCCCCAAATAAAAGAGGATTATAGTTGCAAACTCTGGAAACCCAAGGATAAATCCAAAGTAAACCTAGATTTACAGGGATTGCAATATAGCCTCAACTCAAGACAGTCCATAATTAATAAGAATAGCCCATCACTCTATTTGCCTGAAAGAAGGAAAGGTTAATTATTTCCAAAGGAGGATAACATTGTCTAAAGATTATAAAATTTTTCTTTTTTTTTGAAATGTCTAGCATTGTCAAACTATAATAGACTCACAGGAATGCCTTGGTGGCTCAGTTGGTTAAGTGTCTGCCTCCGGCTCAGGTTAGGATCCCAGGGTCCTGGGATTGAGTTCCACATTGGGCTCTTTGCTCAGTGGGGAGCCTGATTCCCTCTTTGCCTGCTGCTCCCCTTGCTTGTGCTTGCTCTCTCTCTCTCTCTCTCTGCCAAATAAATAAATACAGTCTTAATTTTTTTTTTACTAGACTCACAAATATATACACATATAAACACAACACAAAATGTATCACTTGACTAGAATCAAAGAAAAAATAGAATTCTATCCACAGATAATCCATGTATTAAAGCTACCTAACAAAGAGAAAACTAATCACAATTAATAGTTTTCAGATATACAGAAAATTATTAGAAAATAAGAAAAAAAATCATGGAAGATTTAACAGTGAATTGGAATCTCACAAAATGAATGTTTAAAAATCTCGATGTTCTAGGGCATA